>NC_133340.1:46479592-46792092 GCF_030506205.2 Paramisgurnus dabryanus | reverse complement strand
AAAAACAGTCTGAAGAATCATTTAAAAACAGTATAGCTGTTTTCTTAAAGAGTAACTAAACCCTAAGCCAACTTTTTTTAGTTAATGATCTGTAAGAATGGGGTTTTATTAGTGCTGTTCATTGATTTTAGTACGTTTTTTGACATTTGGATATAAAGTGTTTCAATACTACAATATATGGTGTAAAAACGTCTGAGTGCTGCCCTCTTCAGGTTGAACGGTGGCTACTGCAGTTGAATTTTCCTATTGAATGTTGGGTCCAAAAAATGCCTCGTGATGTAAGCAGGTTCAAGCTCACCACGCCGCTTTGGTCAAGCATTGTTGACCCAGTCTTATTTCAGGCAGAATGTACATAGAAAAGATGCATTGTTGTTGTTCGCCATTTTTAAATGTTACAATGTCGTGTGTGTAACAGCTCAAGTATACAGTATGTCACTGAGACTGCCTGTGAAAATCAGACTAAAGCCTCAAATCTTATTGTGAGATAAAAAGCATCACAGGTTAATTTCAAGCATTAATTTCACTATGATTTCAATCGCTGACATGACATTACTCAGTCAACATTAAAGATATCAAGTTTATATTTTCACAAATGTTCTTTACATTATATATGATGATTTTATGTGGAAAACAGTAAATCACAAAGAAATACTTCAGCTGGGTTTTCACAGGCATGGTCACATTTATCTTTAATCTTTAAGAATGTTGCATTTTCTCTGAATATTTGATTTAATGTACTGTATTTTTCAATTAAATTTGCATTGCACAATAAATTATCTTAGCTGCAGACATTTTAGGTATCTATAAATACTGATAACTGTGGTCAAAACAATAGCAAAATAAATAGTTCTGTATTATTAAATTACAGACAAAAATTTTGAATAGCTACAGTAGGTTGGATTGTATGTTTGGTACGAAATGGGTATGGGGGGGCCTGACCCCCTATTTTTTCATAGGGCCCAAAATTGCTAGCGGTGCCCCTGCCTACTGTAAAGGGCTACTGTACCTGAGATTACACTCTATTGTACAAAGAGGTTGCTGAGAGCAGCGCAGACAGACAGTGGTGGTGTTTGTGTATAAAAAAGGGGAGACTTTGGCAAAATTTTTGTGTGAATCATGTTTTCTGCTCCAGTGGTGTAGCTATGTTTTACGGTTAGTTTATTTCCTTGAAGTTCCTCTTTTGTTAATATACTATACTCACTTGAGGCAGCTCTGCTTGCTAAAACTTTCAGTGTTGAGCTATGCGCGCATATGCGGTAATGCATGGAATGATCCACTCTAAACTATAATGGGGTTGCATTTGTGCAGATGTAATAACGTTAAAACATTTTATGGGAATTTACTAAAAAACACAAAAGATGATTAAATAGAATATCCAATTAAACAAAACTTCTGGGAATCTTGATGATTACCAGTGGCAAAAAGTGGCAGCTCACCAAGTACACCGCTGCGACGGCAATTGCCGACATTTGCCTAATGGATAAGTCCACGCCTTATATTAGCATTCCCCCGTCTTGTGTTATTATTATTATCATTATGAATATCCCATCATTCCAATATTCTGAAATATCTCTGTGTGTGTGTGTGTGTGTGTGTGTGTGTGTGTGTATACATACTGATCAAGGTAGCTCATTGCCCTATGGACTGTGACTCTCAGTGAATACAACAGAAATTCACTATTGATCAAGGGGTAGCTCTTGCACCCCCCCACCCCCTCAAAAAAAAAAAACTTCTATCTCCTGTGTTCACTACATCAAGGGAGGTTAAGCAGAGGTTTCCCTGTGATCTTAGAAAGTCTTGAACCAATGAATTGCTCAGTTATTCTACTTTTTGACCTTTTTATTTTAACCAATAAATAATTAAGTAGGGAGGTAGCAAAAAAGGAAAAGGATTAGTCAAAGCCCAGTGCCTGAAGCCATGACATCAGAGGAAAGAGCTCATAAGAGTCTTGTTTAACTCTCATTGGCCAAATGCCTAACAACTATTATAAAACGGGCAGTTCTGGTTCTTCATTCTGATTGGTTGAAATGCGTTCTAAGCCGTGATAAAATACACCGGTAACCTCAGGGTTCAGACAGTATTACATAAGTATCACTGCGCCACTGTTGCTGCATACTGATTTATGAAAATAAACACCAGTGTCTTTAATCATATTTTTAATTTGTCTACAATTGCACAATTAATGGCGATATCCAGATAACTGTCAATAAATATTGTTGAGTCATCTCGTCGATAAAGAGAAAACTGAGGAGTTTATAACTCAAGTTCATACTGTCATGACTGCTGGGTGATCGATGGCTGTTGATCTGTGTGTGTGTGTGTGTGTTGTTTACCTGTGGTGCCGGTTCCTCGTGTATTCAGTAACTCCGCCCCCTTGTTTCGGTAATTGTTCACCGGTGGTGTCTCGTTTACCTTTTCCTTTATATTGCACGTAGTCCTGTCCTTCGTTGCGCGCTCATTGTTTTATCACAGTCCTGCTGCCCTGCCTTGTCTTGTCAGTCGTTCTCTGTCTTCTCTTCTGTTACCCCAGGTTTGGTTTCGGCGTTCGGGGGCGCGTCTTCACCCGGACCGCTCGCTTGTGGAGTACTGGATTTATTGACTTTGTTTGTCTCTCGCAACAGCTCGTTCGCTTCGTCTCAAGGCGGTATACCAGCTGTCTCCCTTTCTCTCCGGTTTGCATCATCACCCGTGAGTGGAGTTCACCTCATTACCATTGTGGATTATATTGACTCTAACGACTGTTGTTTCTCGGAACCACCGGTTCGCTTCGTTTTTAGGCGGTGACCAGTGGTTTTCGAGTGGCTCTACTACATCAGGATTTCACAGTGGATTACCCGTCTGAGAACTTGGAGTTCCATCTTCCATCTCCGCCTGTCATCCACCTTCAGGGCGGCGTGTATCATTCCTCTGTTGTGTGTGGTGATTGTGCTGGCGTTCTCGACGGAGTGCGTGGGTGGCTCTCTCTCTCCCTTCGGATCTGTACTGGACTAGTGTGTAGCACCGACTCACTCTCTCCTACTGTGGGAGTGCTTCATTCCCACAGTAGTGATTCCACCAGAGTGAGTCAACGGGTGTGTGCCGTGTGTGGATCTATCAGTGACTTGCTCTCCTATCTTCTATTTTCTAAATAAATTGTTAACTTGCATCTGACTCCTGAGTTCATTTCGTGACAGATGAGCGCGCCAAAAACGGAGTCAGCAAGTTTAGAAAGCCTGGAGGTGCAGACCGCCCTTCACCAGCAGGGGGCGGCCATCGACCAACATTCGTCGTTATTGTCTGCTGCTGCCAGAGATTTCAGCATCCTGTCTGAGCAATTGAAAGAGCTCAGCAACCGTTTGGATAAAGTGACTCCTCACCATGAAGCCCCAACCTCATCCGGAGGAGCCGCTTCATTTGAACGGGAGCCACACACGGCAACACCCCCCACCTACGATGGCGATCCTAACACCTGCAGATCCTTTCTACAGCAGTGCTCTCTCGTCTTTGCGCTCCAACCCCGTCGATTTTCTTCATCCACTTCCAGAGTGGTCTATGTCCTGACGTTACTCACTGGAAGGGCGAGAGACTGGGGTATGGCCGCCTGGGGGGCTAAAGCTCCTTTTACATTCTCATTCGAGGCTCTGGAGGAAGAGATGTTAAAATTGTTTGACCGCTCACTCAAGGGAGACATGGCAGCGGATTTTGCTATTCGTTTTAAGACGCTCGCCATTTGCTGCAACTGGAACGACGCGGCATTAAGAGCACAATTCCTCGAGGGTCTTACACCGGTCATTCAGGACGAGATTGCACTGAGGGAGCCACCCACGTCCCTGGAAGCTGCCATCGATCTGGCCCTGAGGGTTGAGTCTCGCCATCGGCAGAGAGATCTGCGTCGCTCTTTTCACCAGCGGATGTCGGAACCAGGGGAGATCACTTCAGAAACGCCCTCCGAGGAGCCTATGCAGCTGGGCAAGTTTCGTTTATCTGCTGGGGAGAGAAATCGTCGACTATCTAATGGTCTCTGCTTGTATTGTGGCAAGCCGGGGCATCTGGGGGCCACCTGTCCGGTAAAAGCTCACGCCCGCCGATGAACCTGGGAGTCTCGGTGGGCGCATCGTCATTTAAATCTCCTGTAAGCAGCACCACACTACCTGTTCTTATTAACTCTTTTCCATCACAGGCGTTGCTGGATTCCGGTGCGGAGGCGTGTCTTTTGGATGCTGGGTTGGCCAAGTCCTGGGGTATTCCACTCGTCCCTCTCTCCTCTCCTTTGTCTGCCTGGACATTGAAGGGCCAGCATATGGCTGTGATCACGCACCGCACACCCCCTGTGAGTTTGTTTGTTTCTGGCAATCATCGTGAGGAGATCGAATTTTACATCTTAGAGGATTCACAATCGCCAGTCATTTTAGGTCATGACTGGCTATCCAAACATAATCCTCACGTTGATTGGCAGAACAATGTTGTGTTATCTTGGAAGTCTTCGTGTTATGTTTCTTGTCTTGGTCCTGCTCCTTCTCTTGTCTCTTGTTCTGTCTCGCAGGTTCCAGCTATCGATCTCTCGGGAGTCCCGGCGGAGTACTCGGATCTGTATCAGGTTTTCAGTAAGTCCCGGGCTACTTCTCTGCCTCCTCATCGGTCGTATGATTGCTAGATCAAACTACTTCCCAACACTTCTCCGCCTAAGGGTCGTATGTTTTCCCTAGCTAAACCAGAAAGAGAGGCTATGGATAAATACATTAATGACGCTATTAAAGCCGGTCTCATTCGCTGCTCCTCGTCTCCAGCTGGTGCTGGATTTTTCTTTGTAAAGAAGAAAGACGGGTCTCTTCGTCCGTGCATTGATTATCGAGGGCTGAATGACATTACTGTTAAGAATAAGTACCCCTTGCCATTAATGTCATCAGCATTCGAATTATTACAGGGAGCGCGCGTATTTACCAAGTTAGATCTGCGCAACGCTTATCACTTGGTACGTATTAGAGAGGGCGATGAGTGGAAGACAGCCTTTAACAGACCTTCAGGACACTGGGAATATTCCGTTCTGCCGTTCGGTCTTTGTAACGCTCCAGCTGTCTTCCAGACCATGGTCAATGAAGTGCTGGGTGACATGATTAACAGATTTGTCTTTGTGTATCTCGATGACATTCTCATCTTTTCTCCCTCCATGCAGATACACACTCAGCACGTTCGCATGGTTTTACAACGGCTATTAGAGAATCAGCTATTCGTTAAGGCAGAGAAGTGCGAGTTCCACAAGAAGTCGGTTTCGTTTCTGGGTTTTGTTATTGCCGAGGGTGAAATTCGTCCCGATCCCGCTAAGGTTAAGACGGTTGCCGATTGGCCAGTACCCGACACTCGGAAGGAGCTTCAGCGATTTCTGGGGTTCGCCAATTTCTATCGGCGTTTCATCAGAAATTTTGGTCAGATCGCTAAGCCTCTTACTGCTCTTACTTCACCTAACGTGTGTTTCCGTTGGAATAGAGAGGCTCAGGAGGCCTTTGATGTGTTAAAGTCCCGGTTCATCTCTGCGCCTGTCCTCTCTATTCCTGATCCGGCTAAACAATTTATAGTGGAAGTGGATGCATCTGATGTCGGGGTAGGCGCCGTTTTATCTCAGCGATCGTCTATTGATGGGAAAGTACATCCGTGTGCTTTTTTCTCTCACCGGTTAAACCCAGCAGAACGTAATTACGACATAGGGAATCGGGAGCTGTTGGCGGTTAGACTCGCTTTGGGTGAATGGCGTCACTGGTTGGAGGGAACCTCGGAGCCCTTTCTGGTCTGGATGGATCATAAGAATCTTGAATATATCCGTTCGGCCAGAAGACTAACATCTAGGCAGGCTCGTTGGGCACTCTTCTTTGATCGTTTTAACTTCACCCTCTCGTACCGGCCTGGCTCGAAAAATACCAAACCTGATGCTCTCTCCCGTCTGTTCGAGAAGTCCGGTTCGGAGAGGGCGGAGACCATTCTCCCGGAGGGGAGGGTGGTTGGCGCCCTCGTATGGGGAATCGAACAGCGGGTGAGAGAGGCCGGCCGGGAGGGGAAAGTTCCGGAGGGGTGTCCAGCGGGTCGCCTATGGGTTCCTGAGCGGTTACGTTCCGATGTCATCCGGTGGGGTCACGAGTCCAAGTTTGTCGGCCATCCAGGAATTCGGAGAACGTTGGCTGCCATCCATCAGCGTTTTTGGTGGCCTTCTATGTCCACTGACGTCAGACAGTTTGTACTAGCCTGTTCGGTTTGTGCTCGTAATAAAGCATCTAATTTACCACCCGCTGGTCTGCTTAAATCTTTGCCTGTGCCCTCCCGCCCCTGGTCTCATATAGCCCTTGATTTTGTCACTGGCTTACCGGCATCTAATGGTAACACTGTTGTTCTAACTGTGGTGGATCGTTTTTCGAAGGCGGTTCATTTCATTCCCCTGCCCAAGCTACCTTCTGCTAAAGAGATGGCCCAGGTTTTGATTAATCACGTCTTTCGGTTACATGGTATTCCGACTGACGTAGTGTCAGATAGGGGTCCTCAGTTCATATCTCGTTTTTGGCAGGAGTTTTGTAGACAAATTGGCGCCACCGCCAGCTTGTCTTCTGGTTATTACCCGCAGACCAATGGGCAATGCGAACGGGCTAATCAGGATCTCGGTAGAACGCTCCGCTGTCTGTCGTCACAATATCCGAATTCCTGGTGCGATCAGCTTCCGTGGGTTGAGTATTCTCATAATTCTCTTCCCGTTACGTCTACCAATTTATCCCCGTTTGAACTTTCCATCGGTTATCAACCTCCCCTGTTTCCATCACAGGAGCCCAAGGCAGCGGTTCCGTCTGCGTTAGCTTTCGTACGCAGGTGCAGACGCACCTGGAGGAGAGCTAAGACATTGTTATTATCTAATTCCAGACGAACCAGGCTGCAGCTGATCGTCATCGGCGACCTCCACCCCGTTACGTTTGTGGTCAAAAGGTATGGCTTTCTACCAAGGATCTGTCTCTCCGTGAGCCTTCTCGTAAGCTGGCTCCGAGATTCATTGGGCCATACAGTATCTCTAAGGTCATTAATCCGGTGACGATAAAGCTTAAGTTACCCCTTTCTCTTGGTCGGGTTCACCCTGTTTTTCATGTATCCAAGGTTAAACCTGTGATGTTTGCTCGCTATAACCCCCCTGTCTCTGCCCCTAATCCCCCCGCCCCTCGTCTAGTGGATGGTGCCCCTGTCTACACTGTTAAGAGGTTACTAGACTCCCGCCGCAGGGGCAGAGGATTTCAGTATTTAGTGGATTGGGAAGGATACGGTCCTGATGAGAGGAGCTGGGTTCCGGGTCGGGATTTGCTGGATCCTGGGCTGATCGAGGATCTCCGTCGGCGACAGGGTGAGTCTCCCGGTCCGTCTGGTGCCGGTCGTGGAGGGGGGGCTACTGTCATGACTGCTGGGTGATCGATGGCTGTTGATCTGTGTGTGTGTGTGTGTTGTTTACCTGTGGTGCCGGTTCCTCGTGTATTCACTAACTCCGCCCCCTTGTTTCGGTAATTGTTCACCGGTGGTGTCTCGTTTACCTTTTCCTTTATATTGCACGTAGTCCTGTCCTTCGTTGCGCGCTCATTGTTTTATCACAGTCCTGCTGCCCTGCCTTGTCTTGTCAGTCGTTCTCTGTCTTCTCTTCTGTTACCCCAGGTTTGGTTTCGGCGTTCGGGGGCGCATCTTCACCCGGACCGCTCGCTTGTGGAGTACTGGATTTATTGACTTTGTTTGTCTCTCGCAACAGCTGGTTCGCTTCGTCTCAAGGCGGTATACCAGCTGTCTCCCTTTCTCTCCGGTTTGCATCATCACCCGTGAGTGGAGTTCACCTCATTACCATTGTGGATTATATTGACTCTAACGACTGTTGTTTCTCGGAACCACCGGTTCGCTTCGTTTTTAGGCGGTGACCAGTGGTTTTCGAGTGGCTCTACTACATCAGGATTTCACAGTGGATTACCCGTCTGAGAACTTGGAGTTCCATCTTCCATCTCCGCCTGTCATCCACCTTCAGGGCGGCGTGTATCATTCCTCTGTTGTGTGTGGTGATTGTGCTGGCGTTCTCGACGGAGTGCGTGGGTGGCTCTCTCTCTCCCTTCGGATCTGTACTGGACTAGTGTGTAGCACCGACTCACTCTCTCCTACTGTGGGAGTGCTTCATTCCCACAGTAGTGATTCCACCAGAGTGAGTCAACGGGTGTGTGCCGTGTGTGGATCTATCAGTGACTTGCTCTCCTATCTTCTATTTTCTAAATAAATTGTTAACTTGCATCTGACTCCTGAGTTCATTTCGTGACACATACGTCCGCTATTATCCACTGGGTGGCGATCTTACCCAACTTAAACACTGACGCATTCACTCAAACACAGTGGCGGCTGGTGATAAAAAAAATTTGGGGGGGCGCAAACACACTAAAAATCAAACTTTTACTAATGCAGTACTCTTAATAGCCATTTATCAGGTGATGAGTATCATTAGCATTTAATGCTGAAAATGTTACAGTTGAAATCAAACGTACGAAATAAATGTACTATGAATCTGTAATTAACTAATATCAAGGTAATCATTCACACGCACGCACTCACGCACGCACGCACACACACACACACACACACACACACACAGAGCAACGAGAGAGAGATAGAGAGAGAGAGAGAGAGAGAGAGAGAGAGAGAGAGAGAGAGAGAGAGAGAGAGAGAGAGAGAGGTTGCGATAGACATTTTCAATCTCCGTCATTTTTTTTTGAAAAACAGCGTTGTAAAGAGTCCTTCGCAGTCATTTATTATCCGTCATTTCATGTTTTAATTATTTTCATTTTCGTTCACATGTCCATTTCTAATCATAAACTTACAAGACGAGCATACAAGTCAAATGTGTTTATTCATTTGTTTAGAGAACAGATAAACGGAGACCGTGCATCACTTTACCATCAGACGAAGCAGATGAATTAATGTTTTTTTTCTCACAGTGACAGCGGAGGCAATAAAACACGGAGCTTTATGCTGAACAGGCAAATATGAACAAATCAAATAACAAAATACTACTGCGATTAAAATATCAATAAACATGTAAAAATCTTAATTAAACTAAACTCATCTGAAACCATCTTATGTAATAAACGCATGAAGGCAGATTAATGCAGACTCTTGTCATTAGATTTTGTATCTTTACCTTAGACAGGCGTCTTGTTGCAGCGCTCCTGACCTGTAGTGTTTAACTTCAGCAGCCATGCGCAGACCAATCAGTGTATGACATCAAAATATCGCGAGAATATCTAGAAACCAGGGCGTCATTTGAGCAACACACTGCCACCAACTGGACATAAATAGGAATTACATTCTCAAGTTGAGTTGTATGGGCATCTGCCAAAATGGCGCTCATATTTTCTTTATCCTGCTTAAATTTTCTCCGTCAAAGACTTTTCGTTTAACGCCACCGAATACACACAAAAAGAGACACTAAAGTTGCCTAATCACAGGCTCGTATGTTACTTTTTGCTTTTATAGCCATAGCACAAGCACATTTTTCCCTCACAACAGGGAGTACATACAGTCCATCAGCTCAATATGCACGGTTCGTGAAGTTTCCTTAAAAACAGTGGTTTTCTCGTGGGTGCTTTTTAAACTCTACAACACTGTACAACAACAAAACTAACAACAAAGTTGACCAAGCCACGAAATATACCGGATTATATGAGCAGCACTCGCTCTCATTATGTCCACGCAACACAAGCTCAAACGCGCCACAAAAGTTCATGTCGTGACGTGCACGTCTATCACGCATTCAGACTTTAAAACAGCAAACAGGGAAAAAATAAAACTCAAGACGACTTACATAATATCCAGCTAGCCAACTCCGTTTGCCATGAGAAGTGGTGGAGAACACAGACTGCCATCATTTGACTCCGTTGGTCGATCTAATCCAAGCTTCTTAATCCTTTATTTATTCATCAATTAAATACCTTGTAAAGGGTGATTTTGTAAGGATAAAAGCATATTTTCCTTCATCTCAAGATATTTCACTTGCTTTCACTGATCTGTACTGTAGCTATCAGTTAACACAGCAATCTCCAACGCGGTTATGAGACTCTTCGAGCCATCCAATCACAGGAGGTAAAAAACATTAAAAGCAATATTGATTCGCTTTCAACATAAGTGGGAGTGTTTGGGACGCACAGTCCTGCGCCCCAGGGCGGATCCGAAACCAGCCACTTAGAGCTCAGCCTCAGGTCACATGTTTTTACCCTTTTTCCTGACCTACATAGACACTCATTAGGGGTGCGCCCCAGACACACAAACATGACACACACACAACGAACTCAGTTTTGATTTTTAATTGTTTTAAATAAATTATAACATGACTAACAGTGAAATAGTACAACTAAATGAATTTATTTTGTATTAATTTGCACTATATATTTAACTTTTTGGTAACATGTTAAAGTAGCTTTCCTCTCTGGCCAGCTTTAAGGGGGCGGCGCCCCAGCGCCCCCTAGTGACCAGCCGCCACTGCTCAAACACTAAAAACACAGCGTGGAAGTTTTGATGGCTTTGAATCTGATCTCTTACATAAGTTCTTCACAAAAATGGAATTATCTCCGCTTTTAGCTAAAAAATTTGAGAGGTGATAAGAGAACAAATGAAGGTAGGATGAAACGTTTTTTTTTTGTTTGAAAGCGGATGGTCTGTTCTTTTATTTGATATTTTATGTTTATTTAAAGAAGATAATTTTTCTGCAAGGCATTAAACTAAAACTGGGTGGCAACTTAAAAAAAAAAAAATAAACGTTGACGGGGAAAGAGTTCAGCATGCTTCCAAGCATATTTGATCATCACTTCAACGGTTGCACAATATAAATGTTAATGTATAAATTAGATGAATGGTGATTTATAAAATAAACACCACAGTCTTAAATCATATTTTCATTGTGTCTTTGCTGTGTCTGTGTTGGTTGGGAACTGCACTCTGTTTCAGTCACACTTGATTCTGAGGAACTACTTTGTTTGGCGGAAGCGAAATATTTGTACTAATATAATTACAACTTATTTGTGTTTTATTTTATAAAATCCCTCTAATGTTATGCATATGAAGTAACCGTTTTATAAACGCAATAAACCCCCTCGAAGCAGTGGGGTTACAGTAACAGTTTTATAAACGCAATAAACCCCCTCGAAGCAGTGGGGTTACAGTGCATTTTCTTACAGCTAAGGGGGTTTTAGGCATGCATATGAAGTAACCGTTTTATAAACGCAATAAACCCCATCGAAGCAGTGGGGTTACAGTAACCGTTTTATAAACGCAATAAACCCCCTCGAAGCAGTGGGGTTACAGTGCATTTTACCCCACTTCTTCTTGGGGTTTATTGCTTTATTTTAGACCCCTGTCTTGCATTGTTTCCATATAGTCCAGAAAGCTAAATCAAAAACATGACTAAAACAAATGTATGGTTTCTTTTAAGATTTGTTCAAGGACAAAGTTTAAGATTTAACGCTGCATTTTTACTGTTATCGTTGATATTGAGTAATTATAAAAAGTTATATTAAAATGTATATAAAAAGGTTAATTTAATATAAATGTTAAATGTCTATATTATGTATAAATGTAAATAAGCAATTTTGGCTAATTTTGTCTTTTAGGACTATATTTATTGTGTCTGAAATGTGATCTTTGTCACTGGCATTGTTTTAATACTCATTAAAGGTGGGACAATCCTCTACTGTGCAGTATATAGAGACTGAACGAAGAGAAGGATTTCTATGAACTTCTCCTGTGAGAGTATAGAAGGGATCTGGGAAGCAGATGTTAGGTGGATGTGGAGACATTGGGAATGCATGAGAAATGGCCTGTCTGAAAATCTTTGGTACAACTGTGCCTATTGTATTCTTTATTATATTGTGTCTTCTTTCATATGTAAAATGTGCTTACAATCTGTTTCTTGGCTGCTATGTCTTGTATCAGTGTGTTCCTGGGAGGTGTTTTACTTTATTGTTTCAAAGTAATGCTTAGACCTCTCACTCCAAAAGCTATAAATTTGAATTAAAAATAAGTCAAAACGTACCTTTAAAATATTAGCTTCGTTGAAAAGATGAAAACATGGGCATACGACATGTATGTGTTATTCTTTTAATTTTAATTTAGACAAAATCTATGCCTTTTTGCAGGTTGCCGGTCAAACAAAGCTGTAAAATTGTATATGCCCTCTTTGATCCTTATTTTACTGTGAGGTAAATTTGAAGTCTTACTCCAGTTGCTTTAGGTCTAGTAGCTTAAGGACCTACAGCACCCCCCAACCCACACACACAAACCATTAGAGGGGTTGTGTACAAGTTGGAACAGTGCATACAGGCGAGGAGAATGAGCTAATGGACTTTTGCCTAATGTGATAAGAGCCATTATTGACATGCTGCCAGGAAGATGCTAGACCATTAGCTTAGACATGGCTTTTTTCTCCATGGATCTGCCTCAGCAGCATCTCTTGAGCTATTCCTGCCTTCAGGCCTCCAGAGAGAACCCACATACCCACAAGAAACAAAGCTACTGTGACTGTCACCAACAGTATTATTTACTGTTCACACACACATATATCCACCATGCATTTAAGAGTGAATGGGAATATGTGTGTGAATGTGAACAGAAATAAAGTTTACATTACGATTTTATTGGTTATGATCTATGTGGAGCACAAAAGGTTATGTCTCCAGTTACTCAAAATCTCAATGGTTAGACTTGAAAAATAAATCATTGTCTTGAGGAATTGTGAAAACAAATGCATGTACATGGTCAAAATACAGCGTGTTTACTTAGAAATACTAAATAGAATGAGTCTTTAAGGCCTATGCCATTTTAAACTTAACTTAAAAAAATGGTTATTGGTCATTTAGTTGGTTTATTTTTTTAGTCTTGGTTAGCTTTTTAGGTAGTTTTGTGTAACCCAATTGCTGGGTTATTGGCTGGGTCGTTTTCGCTGACAGTTGAATTAGTGCACACCTCCCCACCCGATGCATCAACCTAACTGCTTGGCTCAAATTATCAGTGCAGTGCGTGAGTGTGCTGACTGTTTGACATCGCCTCAGGTGGAAAGGTAGTAGTTTTCTCACACAGACACACTGAAACAAGGTTTGTTTAATATATTTATCCATAAAACCATGACTGCATACTACACTGTAACAAATTCCTATAGTTTTCACAGCATTATTACTGTAAAATTAACACATCCTTACTGCACTGTTAGACATTTCTTAGGGTTTTTACAGTAACTTACTGGCAACACTGTGGCCAGTGAGGTTTTGTAAATGAGATGTACAGTACTAGAACTGTATTTCAGGTTTACAGTAACTGAATGCTACTGTAATTATATAATACAGTGCTGTTACTGTAAAAACCCCAGGTATGCAGTATACTACATAATTAATTAATACATTTAGAATTCATTTTAACTTTAAACTAGAGAGGTACTGCTAACAATAAATCTAAAGAAACACAATTATCACAAAATATCTTAATAAGTCTGTATTTAAAACATTACAAATGCTTCAAGTTGTGTGAAAAATTCAAATTTAAACATACAAATTTAAAAACATTTGCAGTAATACAATCACATTTGTTGTCAAGTCTGCAACAACCAGGATATACCAGCAAGATTTTAGCATAGGTCAAGAATTTTATGAAATTGATCACCCACACAGATATGCTTTTAGAAAACTTAAAATATATGTCACAAGTTACATGGAGTTATGCTATAATGCTTTGGGGTTACACATTTTGCATTCTCTATTTGAAGCCTTAAAAGATGGTCATGGTCCACTTTTACTGTAACCAGAGAACCCCAAACATTTTACATAATCAGCATTTTAGTTCTGAAGGTCAAACAAAGCCAAAATGTGTTTGAATGACATAAGGGAAAGTTAAAATTTAAAAATTCTTATTTTCAGATTAATTAACCCTTTCATTCACAGTCAAATATATCTGTTGCACAGGGGCAAGTTTGCTCTTCTACCAGTTAACACGAAGTCCCAGACGGTTCGCATAACTGCTCTCGGGACTGTGGGAACAAGAGCTGCCTCCTTGGCCTTTGTGAAGACATGAGGAGATAGGGACAGTACAAAATTTTGTACTGATATGCTCGCCCCTTAAATGCAAAGCTTAGAAACAGCCTGTGTCGGGGGAGAATCGAGACATGAAAGTATGCGTCCCTCAGGTCGATAGCTGCAAACCAATCATGGGGGTGGACGCATTTGAAAATGTGCTTCTGCGTCAACATTTTGAACAACATCTTGTGAAGTGACTTGTTCAGCATGCACAGATCCAGGGTTGGTTGTAACCCATCGCCTTTCTTGGGTACAAGTCTGACTTCATATCGTCTGAAGGGAACAGCTCTATCGCAACCTTACCAGCAGAACAGCATTCTCCGCACACAAGATGTAAGCATCTGCTTTTTTCACTGCACTGAACTGGAGGCCCCAGAACTTTGACAGGCAACAGGCAAATTAAATCGCATAGCCATGTCTGACAGTGTGAAGGAGCCAATGGGAAAGGCTGGCATCTTAGTAGATGGTACAGTACAGGGGGGGAGGGGGGAGGAGATAGAAGAAAGGTTTGGGCAGTAAAAGGTGCTGTTCAGGAAGTAATCTCCTCATGCACTCCCCACAGAGACCCCTTGGGCTCAACCTCCCAGGCTGCCTATCCGAGCATAGCCATCATTTCCGGTGGCTACATATTCTTGTCCACGGAGCCGATAAGCTCACCCTCTGATGCCATGTTTCACATCTTCAGGAGACCCGAAGGATAAAGATGGTGTGCCCAAAGGTAGCCGGGGCAATTCCCTCCGTGTCTCTGCTGGCTGTGGTCTTGAGGAGTGGGGGGCCTCTGTGAGTTGTTGCCCAGCCAGGGAAGCCTTCACTGTAATCCTCAGGACTGGGCCCCCGAGCCTGATGTGGCTTGCCACTTAGAGGGCAGCTTTGACTGGGGGCATCGTGAGGAGCGCTGCCTTTGCATGTGCAATACCCAGGCGCAAAAAAGTGATTCAGACCATCTGCAGGTGCCAGATATTGGCCGCATCCAGAAACACATGGGTGGAAAGGCTTTTTAAAAAGACGCGTACGCACCCATGTACATGGGAGAAATGTTGTCTTTAAAAAGATGCAGCTCCTGCAGGTCTTGAACCTGACAGGGGTAACTGGTAAAAAACTCAAAATAAAGACGTGGAAATGCTGGCAACTCCTTAATGCCAAAACACAGAAAGACTCTAGTGAGTTCCCAATTCGTCGGGTTATCAACTGAAAGAAAACTATGTTCATGTAACGTAAAGGCTAGAGAGGGCAATTCAAATCTGCCCATATGGCAGATTTACATTGGGAAATGTGGGCTGCTGTTGAGCCTCCAACATGATCTCATGAGAATACGTGTGTATTTTTACGTAAGGTGTGGTTGTACGACACATTCATTTACTTACGTTTTTATATACACTGAAACATATAATAATGACGTGTTGACAGGACTAATACATTGATTATTTACGCATTAACAGCTTTACAGACACACAGATTTGTTTGTACTGTATTGCTATTCATAAATATTAAAATCATTCGCATCAGCGTTTCTTACTCATTAATGACATGTTTTCAGTCATTTTTTGACTTATGTAAGTCAGTTTACTCATTTACCTAATCATGTCTTTCAGAGAATTACATAATATTAAACAAGAGTGCACTTTAAAACCTTAAAATGCACACCTTGACAGAGCAAAGATGGATTTACATTTTCATGGATTAATAACTTTAATACTTCTCTTTACTTCGTAAGACCGCAGCTTCACCACATCGTCATTTTAACAACTACTGGTACTGCTTTTGAAATTTCGCAATACATTTTTATTTATTTATAACAGTACATGATTTTAATAAAGCTTTGGAAACGTTACCGTAGTTTTGGGAAGGCTACTGTATTAGCGGCTTTAAATAACTATTGTTAAAAAAAAATTCCTACACATTTCTTACGTACGTTGCAGAATATAAAAATAATGCATTATGTATTTTTAATACTATGTGTACTATGTATTTTATCAATACTATGTAAGACCAAGCTGGTCCCTCTCAGCTCGATCTTGACAAGAGATGAGTTGCTATAAAATGAACTTATAAAATGAAGTTGACTTATTTTGTCTTTAGTCAATATAAGTAATGATTTGTAAACCTAAGTTAACCCGCAAGATAATGGTGTCAAAAAAAAGTATTCGATTTCCTGTTAAAAACATGAGTATTCTGTCTAATCTAATACAGATACACGTTGAGGAAGTAAACAGGGTCGGAATGAACCACTGGCTGCATTTATAGTCAGAGGTTAGTCAGTACCAAAGCAAGCAGCTCTTATCTTTATCGGACCCAGGCAAATTTGGATGACCCTGTAAATTGTTAACACCACATGCTTAAAAACTTCCGTTCATACCTCACATATTCATATTTCAACCTTTTTCAAATCTCTATGCCAGCATATGAATATTAAACACTACTTCTACAAAATAAGCCGTTGTTTTGGTCAAGACGTTGGTATTTTCTCCCCGGGCAATTCTCCCCGGCTGATTCTTATCATAGGCTGAGTGTTTCATTTTTGTTTAAATTATTTTATCGTTGACATCTGAGTGATTTTATATATAATGTTTGAATATGTTTTTCAGGTTCTAGAACTCAGGCTGAGGCTGAGTGTGATTTTAGGGTGGATGTATCTGTGATATATTATAACATTGGTGTTGGTAGAAAGCTAAAACTATTTAAACGTTTTTAACCTCTACTTGGCAAATTATTTCACTTGATTATCTGGCAGTATGGTCATAACAGAGACCTACTGTAGGTAAACATACATTGAATAACACGTAATAATTTTCCCAGCACTCAACTACCACACATTTCATTCGTATTGCACCTGGGTTTTCTGGGATATGGAGTCACTTTAATGGATAGTTTACCCAAAAAATGAATAATCTTTTATTATTTACTCACACTCATGTTGTTACAAACCTGTATAACTTTCTTTGTTCTGATGAACACAAAGGAAGACATTTCTATTAGAACCCTCATTGACATCCTTAATAGGAATAAAGAATGCTATGGAAGTCCCCATTGACTTAGTAAGGTCTTTCTGATCAGTTTGGTTACAATATTTCCAGGTAACAAAATTTTCAATTTCAATTTTTTTAAGCACACATCTCTGCCTGAAAATCAAAGTGAAAAGTCATGCCAAGGTGCATTAAAAAGGATCGCACATATCTGGAGGGAGCTGACACACTACTTCACTGAGCTGGTGTCACAGTTTTCAAGAGCTATTAAGCAGGAGTCACCCCCCCCATATCCAGTCTGGTCAAAGGCAGGTACAAATGGATGTTTGTTGTACAACTCCCACAAAATGTTTGTATCAGCAGCTGGATTTACTAACAGCATGTTAAACAAAAAGAGATGAACTGCTTTTATTCAAAGATTATTGAAAATGAGATAGAAGGTTACAGAGAGAGACCTGAGAGTGCCATTAGATTATACGCCTGCAGACCCTAAAACATTTAAGTCAACAAAATAAAAAATCATTTTCTGCCTATATTCAGTACTTCATTGAAACACATACAGTACTCTTTCTCTCTGTGTTTCTCCTACTGCATACACACACAGCTTCATAAATTCAAATAGAATAAATACTTTGAATAAAGTTGTTGCAAGACTTTTTAAAAATTTTCAGAGCAGAGCTCAATACTGAAAAAAAAGTACAAATGCAGCATCAATGAGCAATCAATCTGGCAGTGACACAACTGCTTTTAAAATTTATATTTAAGAATGTAGCATATACTTTAAAATATTTTTTAATTATATCAATGCATCTTAAATTGACTATCAATAGTTTATCTGTAAAATACTTTTAGCCTCACAGTCATTTGATAAGGATTCCATCCATATGGCTGGCAGAGAGAATGACAGCAGGACCTTCATGATGTCAGTGCTGCTAGCTGTCACCAGCTGGGTTGAAGTCTGAATGCTATTGCCCACAATAAATTGGTCTCTGGATTGCATGTTTTACTTTGTGCAAATAAACCTTTGACATGTCTTGGTACACTTGATTTTTTAGAACATTTTAACCAAATGCTTTCAAAAAGTGATGGGGACAAAATCAGCCATTTCAAAAAGTGGTGGGGACATATCCAGCATCCCCAGTGTAAATGACACCTTTGGGCCCAGGAGACGAGCGTTGACCAAAGTTCATGTGCAGCATGAGATCTGTTCCCTTTCAGTCGGTCACTACGACGTCACGTCGTGACCGACGAATTGGGAACTCGCTTAGAGAGACCAATCTGCTTCGTATACTACTAAAACGCCAATGAACTTGGCATTGAGATATTTGCATAATGCTGGCGCCGCCCTGCCAGGTGCCTTTATAAGCAGCAGGTGCAAATATGGAAATTAGCTTTTTCGCTTCGAAAGCCGGCATTATCTGCTACTGAGAAGCTACTTGCTCTTCTGGGAACGGTTGCTGAAGTTGACTGACAAGCAGTACTAACACAGCGGACGCTCACAGTATTCCACTGCTCTGCATATTTTTTGTTTTGAGTTTTGTGTGTGTGTTGCCTCTCCCTGTGCGCATCATCAGCTGAGCACCTAAAGAGTGATTTCCCTAATAGAGTGATACGTGAGAGCCCTACCGGCCTTCTCATCCTCAGCCAGTTGAGGCTCCGGTGGAGACTGCGGAGTCGTGTTCTACGATTTCTGCCGAATCCATTGGACCTCCTTCTGGTCCCGTCACTTCTGCAGCATCAGAGGGGTGTCCATTTTTTCCTCCGAGGCGGAGTCGTCCCGGAGATGGCGGCCGTGCCCGCTCGAGCGGCGGAAACGGTAGAGTTGGAGAGGTTAACCTCTCTCCGCCCGAACCGTACCGCCCACATGATTGGTACTTCGGAGCTGTTCGGGCCTCTCAGTCCTCTCCTCCTGTGCCTTTCTTTCCTGACGGCACGAAGAGCTGACGTGATTTGCGGCCGTCTCGGACGTTCAGCTTTCACCCCTCACCTCCCTCACCAACGAAGCCGCTAAGGGCGGGGACCCCTTCAGTGGAGCGGGGGGTTGCAATGCAGCTGCGTTCCTGGAGGGACCACCAAACCCTTCCCTCCCGTGTTTGTAGACAGTCGTCCGGTTACGGGCGCTGCCCATCAGGCATGCGGAGAGGCGGCTTCAGCCCTGCACGCAATAACGTTGCTGCAGGTTTACCAAGGATTTACGAGGGAGGCCGCGACCTTCAGTCGTGCGATGTCCACCACAGTGGTTCAAGATCGCCACCTTTGGCTGTGTCTGGCTGACATGACGGACGCAGATGAGAACAACTTCTTGAATGCTCCTGTCTCACAGACCGGCCTCTTCAGCGAGCCCGTGGAGTCGTACACCTCCGCTGCGCAGACTGAGGCGATCTCCTAGGTCATGCCCCGGCGAAAGAGAGCTGCCCTTGGTCCACCACGCCGGCTCGTATTTCAATATTCAGATCGGTTTGCAGCCTTAGACCTGTAAGACGTGTACTTCATGTGTCCATCTCCCCTCGCCTTAAACCGTTTTTTCGCTCTGCGTCGTGGGGTGGGCATATTAATACTAAGTACACCATTCAAGCTGTCTCTCTTTCCCCGTGTCTCCATGAAAGTGCTAGTCACAGCATTAAAATCTCCGAGAGAGAGCGTTGTTCGCATTCTGCTTATATTTACCTCGACTTATAATAGCCCGTTCTTGGCAGACGTGCGCAAACACAGAGAGTTAATGCTTCGGCATCTCGCTCGTTTAAGTCATCAGGTCAACTGGGAAAGAGCAACTTTGCCCCGTGCAGAGGATCCTTTTTCTCAGTATGGAAATAGACTCGATCGACTAATTGGCGTGTTTTACAAGAGCGCGCAACCAGTCAGTTCTGCCTCGGTTTATTTTGATGGAAGTACGTGGTCCCTCTGAAACAATTTCAGAAGCTCCTGGACATATGGCAGCAGCTGCGGCTGTGACACTGCTCGAGCTGCTTCATATGAGACCGCTTCAGCGTTGGCTTTACGATCGAGTCTCGAGGAGAGCGTGGCGCACCGGCATACACCGTGTAAACATTACACCTGCGTGTCATTTCAATTTTACCCCGTAGTAGACCCAGCATTTCTGATAGCAAGATATGCCCCTGAGGGGTCTCCTGGCATTAGGTAGCATGCGATGCCCTCAGCACGGGATATCAGCCACGTATGACGGGCTTGCAGTCTCAGGGGTGTGCAGTCTCAGGGGTGTGCATAGCACCCCAACTGCCGCGAGCGGTGCGCTGTATATCTGGGACTTGTACGCTCTTCTATGGAGATGCGAGGGAAGGATGTATTAGCCGACACCGACAACATTGCGACTGTTGCGTTATTTACCGTTAAGGCGGTTTTGCGCTCTAGTCACCTGTCGCATCTCGCTCGTCATCTCCTCCTTTGGAGTCAGAAGCATCTGAGGTCCCTTCGTGCCATTTACATCCCGGGTTCGCTCAATACAGCGGCAGACGCGCTTCCCGAGCTGCGCGCCCCAGCGAATGGCTACTCCACCCCCAGACGGTCCAGCTAATTTGGAAAAAGTTCGGTCATGCGTAGATAGATCTGTTTGCGTCAGCGGACGATACACACTGTCGCCTATTTTATTCACTAACCAAGTGCAGCCTCGGCGTGGATGCGTTGGCACACAGCTGGCCGCAGGGGATGCGCAAGTACGCATTACTTCCAGTGAGCTTAATCGCACAGACACTGTGCAAAGTCAGGCAGGACGAGGATAGCCCTTTATTAATCGTCCGTACTGGACGACCAGTTATTGGTTTCTATAGTTAATGCTCCTCACGACAGCCCTCCCTGGCGTATTCCCCTGAGGAAGGACTTTCTTTCTTAAGGAAGGGGCACATTTGGCACTCGCGCCCCGACCTGTGGGATCTCCATGTATGGTCGTTGAGCGCGCGCAAGGTTTAGGTGATTTATCGCAAGCGGTATCTAACACCATCGACGCGGTTCGAGCACCGTCCACAAGACGGGCTTACGCGTTTAATGAAACCTATTTCGTCTTGGTGCTCTTCGCAACGCGAGGACCCCAGAGAATGCCCATTAACATTGTGCTTTTATATCTTCAACATAGGTTAGATGGTAGGCTGTCCCTCCGCCATTAAAGTTGATATCGCCGCTATTTCTGCTCATCACTCACTTATCAACAGCAGATCAGTTGGCCAGCATGATTTGGTTATTACATTTTAAGAGGCGCTCACAGGCTAAACCCCTCGCGCCCTCCCTCTTTTCTCCTGAGACCTGTCCATGGTGCTGAAGCCTACAGGTCCCCCATTTGAGCCTTTGCAGTCTGCGTGTCTGAAGTTTTTATCAATGAAAACTCTGACCCTGCTAGCATTGGCCTCCATGAAGAGAGTAGGGGATTTACATTCATTCTCTGTTGACGATTCGTGCCTTTAGTTTGGTCCTGCTGTCTCACTGAGACCCAGACCAGGCTACATGCCCAAAGTTCCCACCACTCCCTTCAGAGATCAGGTGGTGAGCTTGCAAGTGCTGCCCCCGGAGGAGGCAGACCCAACCATGGCTTTGTTGTGCCCCGTACGCGCACTGCGACTCTACGTGGCTCGCACGCAAAGCCTCAGGACCTCAGACCAGCTCTTTGTTTGTTACGGTGGTCAGCAGAGAGGGAAAGCTGTCACTAAGCAGAGGATGTCTCTTTGGATAGTTGTTACTATCGCCCTGGCTTATAATCTGCAGGATATTCTTGCCCCTTTAATTTGAGAGCGCACTCCACACGGAGTGTTGCCTCATTTTGGGCTATCGCTTGTGGTTCCTCGCTAACAGACATCTGCAGAGCTGCTGGTTGGGCGACACCTAATACATTCATTAGATTTTACAGTGATCATATCGAGCCTGTATCCTCTCGTGTTTTTCCTCACCAGGAAGAGCACGGAGAGCAGACTCGCAAGTCGGCTTGCAGCCTCCGACTGGTGCTCTAAATTGAGTTTCAGTATGGAAGGCCATCAGAGCAAAAATGCGTAATGGTTTGAATAGCTCTTCCTCCGCTGCCTTGGCAGCCTTTGTTGCGGAGCATTGTCTGTCAGCCTTTCACTAGCTGTATCCTCGCGAACCTACGTCAAGGTCAAGGTCAAAGTTTATTTCTAAAGCACATTTACAAGCAGACACCACTGCCCCAAAGTGCTGTACAAGTATAAAATACAGTAAAAACACAGGATACAAATATTCCAACAATATTAAAAAAACCAAAAAAATAAAATGTCACTGCTCAGTCATGATTCGAAAGCCAATGCAAACAAGTGGGTTTTTAACAATGATTTAAAACATTCCACAGAGGTAGCTGCTCTAATATAAGGAGGGAGCGAATTCCAAAGTGTTGGACCTGCTATTGAGAAAGCTCTGTCTCCTCTTGTTTTTCGTCTGGACCTTGGACAGTCTAAAGACAGCTGGCCAGTAGACCTCAGAGTCCTACTTGGAGTATGCAAAGTAAGCATGTCAGATAAATATAAAGGTGCCAATCCGTTTAAAGATTTATAAACAAACAATAAAATCTTAAAATGGATTCTAAAAACAACAGGCAACCAATGTAGAGTCGACAATATAGGGGTTATGTGTTCATTTCGCTTTTTACCTGTCAAAAGACGTGCCGCTGCATTTTGAACTAATTGTAAACGGCGGATTGAGCCCTGATCAAGACCATAGTATAATGAATTGCAATAGTCTAGATCTTTGCACGTGTCTGGCTCGGGCTCCACATTGCGTCCCACCGGGTTCCTTTGTGAGTATTTTCCGTGGGGTTAATCCTACCAGCCCACGTTTCCCTCAGCAGAGCACTGCTTTGCTTACACAGCCACGGCTGTCTTTATTCCTCAACTACGGCTTCCGCAGCGTTCCTATACCGCTCAAATAGGGCGCTTCCCAGTCCCTGGCACTACTGTGGGGTTAAAGGAACATCTAGTGCCCGGCCTTCTGCCTTAAAACCTATTCTCCTTCTCCTTAAGTGGAACCGGAGGGCTTTACGCAGACACTGGAAGAGGTCAGCCCTCAGTGGCGTTTTGGTAGGGATTCCCAATTCGTCAGTCACGACGTGGCGTCGTAGTGACCGACTGAAAGGGAACGTCTCGGTTACGGATGTAACCCTCGTTCCCTGAAGGAGGGAACGGAGACGTCACGTCCGGTCGCCACAGGGCTGCTCCCTGCTGTTTATCGACCGGTCACATTCTCCCGGCTTTCTCAGCGAAAAGAAGCTAATTTCCATATTTGCACCTGCTGCTTATAAAGGCACCTGGCGGGGCGGCGCCAGCATTATGCAAATATCTCAATGCCAAGTTCATTGGCGTTTTAGCAGGGCCGGCGCCATGAGGGGGCGTCGCCCCCTCACTGGCACTATCCAGCCCCCTCAGATCACCATTAATGTTGAATGGGATTTTAATGATAAAATGCGCTATTTAAAAAGTACGTTTGCCTTGTTATTGTCTTCCGAAAGTGAATTTTAAAGTCTAATTATTTAACAAAACAAAAAAACAAGTGTGCATGTATTCTACCGTGACACACGCCCACTCATGTGTAGCCTATAGGCTTGTTCGAATTCATCAGGCGAAGACGTCAAAATGCCGCGAGAGCGAGACGAAACGACACTTAGTATGATTTCTCGAATCGTTCTCTCGGTACTTTGACATCATGTGGTTGTTGGTTCTTGCAGCCGCGCCTGAAGTTGAACAAGTTTGTGTTGACGGCTTGAGGCACGCCGACAATGAGCCCGCGTTCTGAGTCTCAGAGGGAAATCAAGATGTCGAAGTGGGAAATTATATAAAAATTTACAGACAGGAGTGTGAGAGTGACCTGGGCCTGCCCTGTAGCAATGGATATATGGAAAATAGCATTGGAAGTTCTACAAACCGGACTCCGGATTGCCGTGGCGTGGATGAATTATCGGAGCATTTCAGGTGCAAATATCCAAATGTTCGGCTGTCATTAAGTCAATTCGGGAACCATGAACTTCAGCCAGACTGTACATAGTTTTGAAAAGTTCAGATGTTCATGTTCTTCAGCATCCTTGCAAGTCAACGTACAACCAATAGCCTATTATTGTTCTGCATTTAACGTTAAAGGTAAGCCTGTACGATCTCTCTCTCACACACCTGTTTAACAGGAGTAAATAGATAAAAAAACAGACATTGTTAAATTTATAATTAATGAATTTGAATAAGCCTATCCTACAGCATAGCTGTATATGTAAACGAGTTATTGTCATTTTGCTATTGTGGTTCTCTAGCTGCTTAATCGCTAGCTTATGGTGCATTACTTGTGGCAGTTAAAATAACTACGTTATATGATCAAATTGAACCAAAATGTTGATAAAATGTTGCGTTTGGACCGTTTTTGGGCTGAAAACCATCAACTCTATTTGCCAACACTGCCCCCCATCATTACGTAAAATTTATTTCTACCTCTGGGTCTGAACTTCAAATGAGTAGTGTTGTGCTAATATGTAACGTTAGGTATGCGTTTTTGTTGTTGTTGTTGTTGTATTGTTCAGAGCTCTGTACGTTGCTCACTATAGCCGTAGTTTTTGTGGTTGTATTACAGAGATGTTTGTTTATAACACTTTAAAACTTAATGTACCAAACCTATGTATTTTCTAGCTGGGGGAATTATATGCATTCATGTGATCGCCCCCTCTGGTATTTTAGACGCCCCCCATCAGCGCTCGGCTGGCGCCGGCACTGCGTTTTAGTAGTATACGAAGCAGATTGGTCTCTCTAAGCGAGTTCCCAATTCATCGGTCACGACGTGACGTCTCCGTTCCCTCCTTCAGGGAACGAGGGTTACATCCGTAACCGAGACGTTTCTCATCAGTAACTGGCATGGGGAGACAGGATAAAAGCTGCAAGTGAGAGCTTTCTGGAGAGGGTAAGAAAAATCTATGTGGACGGATGCTCTAGAACCCTGAAGAAATAATGTGTTATTTATTGAAAGAAAACACAAGAAGTGGGTGGTTTTTAAACGCATTACACCAGCTGACCTATCTTCTACGTCTTTCTACAACCAATCACTACTAAAATAAAACCATGGTTAATTTTATTAAAAGGTAGCCTAAGGTAATATACCATTGTTTACTTTTTACTTTTATTCACTAGCTGATATTATAACTGATTATAACACAGTATAATTTCTGTATGTTTTGTCATTAAAATGCATTAAAATGTCATCTTGTAATTTAGAATTAACTTGCATATCAGCGTAAACAATAGTATATAAGGTGCACAATGTGGGCGACTGTAAGTGACACCACTTCCAAATACAAAGAGTGGTTAGTGCTTTACCTTATTTGGTTAATAGTTGCTGGAATATCACTGAGGATATATATAATTTAATGTACATAAATTTTTTCTACGTTGTGTTTTAGATTTTCTTGTCCTCCCCCTTGTGGCCGTTTAAGCACAAGCAGCTGAAGTGTGGTTGCTTCTAAATACAAACACGCCCTATAGTATAACCCGGCAATACGTACAACTTTGTACATCTGTAAAGCTGTTAATACACAAATAATGAATGTATTAGTCCTGTCAATACATTGATATTATACGTTTCGGTGTGTATTTAAATGTTAGTAAATGTACGTATGGTACAACCACACTTTATGTAAAAATAGACACATATTCTCATGAGATCTCATTGGTCTGTCAGGATCACAGCACCTCTATGTGTCTGTGGCATTTGTAATCACAGACATATTTCTCACCTATAATTAGCATGCAATACACCCTTGGGCAATCAGTGCAAGGTTAATTGAAGCTAGTTGGAAACACCCTAGTAAAGATCAGTGTAGTACTGGCTGTTTCTTAATTTCAAGAATGCAAAGAGCAAACTTGGGTTTTGTGGAAACTGGTCTTGTCAGGCAATCTTGGAAGAATGAACTTGGAACGACGCACGGACAGTGAAAGCATCTTTTGTGAGAATTGAGTGTCCTTGTGCTGTGATCTTGGTGGCTTCTAAATATATTTTAACTAAAGTTAACATTAAAAAATTCATAACATGATAAAAACACCATTATATTTATCAACATGTTTATTGCTGCATTTAGTCATTTTTAAATGCATAAATAAAAAAAATTCCATTATTTTTTGCACTTAAAGATTAAAGAGAAACTACCTGCAACAATCACTGCAACAGCACATCTTTCTATTTTTATCTCTTGTTTATCATTATTCTCTTTCTCTCTCTTATTTTCAGCTTCTCATCCTGTCATACTGTATGTGTGCAATATGTTAATGTAGTGACATGTGCTCCCATGTAGGGAGCTGCCTGAGTCTAGCACACTGACAACAGCTCAGCTGGTGATTTTTCTTTACATTTGCCCTTTTGTTTGATTAATTATTAATTTGTTCATTCTTTAAGAAAAAAATTGGTAACACTTTACTTGAAGTGGTGTTCATAAAGCTGACATGACACCTTCATAATCATGACATGACACGTATCATGAACATGATGGAGATTTAATGCACATTTATGACAATTGGCATTAAGTGTCATTTGTTCAATTATGTCATATTTAATGCAAAGATAACATTGTTGGAATTGTCTTTATGACAACTTGACATAAACTAATATATCATAACTTGTCATAAATCTGTCATAAACATGACATAGCAGAATAATTATAAATCTGACAACTAACAGAACTTAATCTTCCTCACACAGAGGTCTCTTGAATAATTATATAATGTAATGTAATTAACTTTGCAGCAATATGGACCCAACACTGCATGGCTTAACCCATTATTGTACTGTTTTTATTTAAGGTGAATCGATCTCCAAATGCAATAAAATACAATTTTATCAATTTTAACTATTATTATTATTATTATTATTATATTATTGAATGATTGATTTATATTTGTACCACTGTAGTTGAGGTCAAGAAAAATATTCATGACGCTGCTATAAAACCATATGACAGAGTATTAACACTTAATGACATTTAAATGACAAATTCAATTTGTATCACTGGCAAAAAGTGGTCAGTTATGATGAATTGGTTAATGTCAAGTTGTCATAACAAAGACATCTCAAACAATGGCATCTTTGCATTAAAATAACATAATTTAATGAATGACACTTAGGGCCCTATCTTGCACCCAGCGCAATTGACTTTGTCAGTGACACATGTATCATTCGTATTTTGCACTGGCGCACAGCGGGTTTTTCCCTCCACAGATGCACGTCGGCAAACTAGGGAATGAACTTGCGCTCCCTGGGCGGTTCAGCGCAAAAAAGGAGGCGTGTTCCAGCGCAAACCATCCCTGATGCTATTTTGCAGTTTTAAAAAAACAATTGCGCCACTGACCAGAAAAAAACTAGTCTAAAGTCAGTGGCGCGTTGTTCATTATGCTATTTTAAGGGGCGCATGCTTGACCATAATGTGTAGCGTGCACAACGAGCACACACTTATTATGCAACAGTGATTTTTGCAAATCACAAATTGTTACAATAAAAAAAATTAACATATGAGATAAGGGAAATCATTGTGGTGAGCATTGTGGTGAAAGTTTTTATTTATTTTGTGTGGCTGTGTTAAAAAATTATCATGCAAATAACAATTAAAATATTTTCATAAGTCGGTTGTGTGGCTGTATTACGTTTATTTAATGTAAATAATAATTAAAATGTTTTCATAAGAAACCTTAATGTATGTGAACTTGATTTGTTAGTGTACTTTGGGGTTGGACTGCTTGCATTTCTTGGCTTTCAGCGGTGAGGGTGGACGCAGTGATGTCCTGTGTAGAGGTAGATTCACCTCTCGTTACACGGCGTGCCCGATTTATGCTGGCAAGAGTTATTTCTACCGCCGGGAAAATAGCAACAGCGCCCAAGATCCGCCCACAAAGTCACTTGCGCTTTGTGCTTCGCACTTGCGTTTCAGATCGTTAAAATAGGGCCCTTAATGACACTTGTCATAAATGTGCATAAAATGTCCTTCATGTTCATAGCATGTGTCATGTCATGATTATGAATGTGTCATGTCAGTCTTATGAACACCCCTTCAAGTAAAGTGTTACCAAAAAGTCAACAAAAAATGATACAGAAAATATTATATTATTTGTCTGATTCAAAAATGATAATCGATCCAATTATGCTTTTTAATTACTTATTCATTTAGCTGACGCTTTTATCCAAAGTGACTTACAATTGCTATATATATATATCACTCTAAAAAATATTTAACTCAGGGCTGGGTAACTATAGGACAGAACACATTTCTGGGTTAAACAAGCCAGCAGTTGGGTTAAAACAACCCATTATTTGGGTCATTTTAACCCAGAAATTTGATCTGTCCTATAGTTACCAAGCCCTGGGTTAAAAACAACCCAATATTTTTAGAGTATATGTCAGTGGTCGCACGCCTCTGGAGCAACTAGGGGTTAAGTGTCTTGCTCAGGGACACAATGGTGTGTCACAGTGGATTCGAATCCGGGTCTATCACACCAAAGGCGTGTGTCTTATCCACTGTGCCATCACCACCCAACTTTTTACTTTTTCAACTCCATTTAATTTAATGTTACGGTCAAAAGTTAGAAAGCTCAAAGTCCACTCCAAAGGGAGAAAAAAACTTTTAAGAACTGCAACAAATGGATCATCTTGCTTCTTCCATATATTGCGACATTACAATTTTGTTAATTTAAATTATACCCGTAGAAGAAATACACAATAAATTGGGTGTGGCCTAGAGGAGCTTGTTGAGTAGAAGTTTGTTATAATTTTTAGCTGTGGGGGTTACTTTATGCACTTTTTTAAGTCTCTGTTCACTGCTCATATTCTGGCGATAATAATTTGGCCACATCCATTCTATGACGAGATAACTAACAGTACATTTCATGGTAGTTTTCAGCCCCTTAAGGACTTTATCACCCACCGTAAAAGCTTTTTTTTGTAATACATAAATATTGTGTGCATGTGTGAATCTTGCGTAACATCATATATAAATGTATAAGATAACTCCAAAATAAAAACACACATCTGTGTAACTAGTGGGACACGAATCGACAATTTCTCCATCTTGAGAATAACAACAAGGCACTATAACAAGAAAATGGGTTTTACATACTGCACAGCAATTACACTTGCAAAGCTAGTTCTGGTTAATCATGTTGTTAAACTGATATGGCAAAATGAATTATTACTGTTTACACACGCTAAGCTAAAGGGCGTGGTCTACTCTAAGCAGGTGATCAATTCCAACAGACTGGGCCAGCCTAACCAATGACAGTATTTCAGAAGAAGGGTTTTCAACAGAGCATTACAGACAAGCTGGAAAGGCAGGTGCTGCAATAATGTAAAATCTTTAGCATTGAACAGTATATTATTACAGTGAAGTTATAAAATTATCTCTCTTACATTTGTAGACCAGTACCCTGAGAAGAGAACAAGACTCTGCGTTTGAAGCTGATGCTGTAAGGGAACGCCTGTAGCATGACAGTGTCTAAAACGTGTGTAATAGGACCAATTTTATTGCCAGAAGAAGAGGCCAGGTGACATAATGTAAAGGCCCCAGCAGGGCATGAAATTAACACCCGACCACGCGCCAAATGCGGGTGGATTTTGCAATTGGCGGGTAACACTGTCAATCTACCAGCCACATTGGCGGGTAGCCAATGCGAATCAGTGATGCGCGGGTCATTGTATAAACAACCCACTCCCGACCGACATTTTCAACTAACCCGCCACGCCCGCAATTGTTCAAAATAGTTTTTAAACTCGACCGAGTGACCGCGGCCTGAATATCATTAAAATATTTTGGATGACTCGTAACCGGCACCCGCTCATTTCTTATCAACCTGTGCATATCACGGATGCAAATTGAGTGATTCATTGAGAGGATGCGACTGCTGTTTCGCAACGTTCATGCGATTGGAAAAAAGATGAGGCACTTCTCTGACTACGTTTGGATGTGCGAGTAAGTATTAAATTGTTGGTGAGATGGGATGAGAATGCAATGCTGACATAGGCTGCAGTACAATCACAGTTGCACAGATGTGTAGTGCTGTGACGGATCAGAACTCTTGATGTGTAAACTTTAGAGAGAGTTGCGCTACTATGCCTTATACTGTAGTACATTAACATACATTTTGCGAATATAGTAATGAAAAACAACGTATGTGCGGCGTTTATGTGCGCAGTTTGTGCCCCCTCTGTCTCTGTGTGCGTGCGCGGGTTTAAGGACTCAATAGGGCACATCGGAGAGACGCGTCCTAAAAGCATGCGTACATAAAGTCTTTCTGCTCTTGACAGAGCACATATAAACAAAATGATCTCAACAGTATTCATTTTCTAATAAAACATTTCTTTATGTCTTAAGTGTATGTATAGAGAGTCAAAAACCAGTCTGTGCTGGTCTTAAAGAGACAGTAACCTCAATTAACCTACTTAAGTCTGTGTCATTAATGTTAATCAAACAACCTTAGACAAAGAGAAATTCACTTTTGTAGCTCTGAAAAAAAATTATATTTAATTCATACAATAAAGACAGTGTTATAATTCACTATTCGGGCAAAAAAACTGGCTGGTAAAAAGTCTCTGTGGCAGGTGGATTTCTAAATCCACCTGTCACAGTTGCTGGTGGTCAAAAAAGTTAACTTCAGGCCCTGGGCCCCAGTATACTTCAATCAAAGTTTAGTCTTGTTCTTTGTTAGAGACTAAGATTTTTCAGGTTATTTTATTTACTAACTAGATAGAAAAGTTTAAAGACAAAGTTAATGTTGGCTTGACATAGCCTGGCCAGAACATTTTAAAGAGTTTAACATAAGTTTGAATTTTTTAGAAGTCTGGTTTAGTAGTTTAGCTGGCTGTTAGCATGTTTTAGTATAAAGTTACCACGATTTAGCACTTACCAACATGAAGCTTTCATGGTTCTAGCCCGTTTAACATGAAGTTAGCATGATGATAACATGTTTAACATGAAGCTACCATTATGCTAACATGATTTAGTATGAAGTTAGCATGATGTAAGCATGATTTAGCATGAAGTAGTAAGCATAATTAAAGACGTTGGGGAAAAAGTGTTGGGGAAAGTTACATTTAAAAGTAATGCATTACAATATTAAGTTACTCACCAAAAAAGTAACCAACTGCGTTACTTAGTTACTTTTCATGGAAAGTAATTCTTACGTTACTTTTAAGTTACTTTTGCGTTACTTTTTCTTACTTGGCTGAGGCTTGCAGGTGGCTTTTATGACTGAGAAGTTCTGCATTCAGAAATTGCATATTTCCATCGCAAAAATGTCAAGCTCTGGCCAGTGGCGAAGGCCATTTTCCAAAGAAATGTGTAAATAATTTAACAAAAATAAATACTAGTACTACGAATATACGTCTTATCACACTATAATTTATATTTGTAAATATATGTAATACAATTATAAATATAATTAAAATATAAAATTTAAGTGCAAGTTTGCATGTTCAGTCAGTTTCGCAGTTTTCTTTTACCCTATTGGTGCACACGCTTGTCAACATGAAATGTTGAATATGATTCGTCAGTCATTGTTAGTTCCGCCTACGCGCGATTGAACTGAATTTGAAAACAGCGAGTCGCAAATCATCAAGTTTAACAGCCTTTCCACGATAACATCTGCTTATGCCTGTTTACTTTTGGAGACGGAGACTATTACATCACTCATGGAAATGTTGGATTCCTGAGGACATCTTTTCAAACGTCAACTAAATGAAACGAGCACGTATTACTTTGATAATGACTTCATGCTGTGTTGAAAGACTGTTCTTCACCACATATTGTATAAAAAACCTATAACGTTACGCTCATCAATGATAAATGCTCGTCTGAGAAATGTATTTCTGCTTTTCTTTGCGCAAAGGGACATTATGATCAAAGATATTGGACTTTGTTATTATGAACCAGAAGCCCCGTCTCAGACTAATACAGGACATGTAATGGTGAGTTTAGACATTTTCATGTTTATAGTGGTGTCATTATTATTTACAGTTTATAGTCAGGAGTATTACTCCAATCAACTATCTAGGGGGGCAGACTGTGATCGTGTCATAGGCTGTATGATTTAATGTTGTTGGAATATTTACACTTAAATGACAACACATGCAATTTTGTATTGCGCCATGTTGTTTGATGGCCATTGTCTCATTAAATAACAATCTTTCGAACGAGTTCTTTAGTAAAATCACTACCTGTTGAATCTGTCGTAGCCTATGACGCTTTCACGTCATGCATTTTGCTGAGGAGGAATGACATATTGTTCGGATTTACGTTCACGCAACGTAAATAACGTAAAAACTAATTCCGTTACTAATTTAGTTTATATTGAGTTCTGTGTTTTCCAGTGGATTAATAATTTGGTGGGGCACTGCTCATAGACTGTATAAAACAGGCACAGCCCCACCTTCCCATATACTGTAGACAAGCTGGTTGGTTATTTAAGTTGTTTTATAAATTTCCCCTTGAAACATTGTGCTGCTTGCATGGCATTAAGGTAACTTGGCTTAGGTAGCGTGCACCAAAGCTTTTAAACGCGGCTGAAAACGCCTGGAGGACGCCAAATGCCAGCTGTTTTTTCAGCCAAGCGCTTTGGTTGCTGTGATACTTGAGCTGTGAGCCGGTTGGTTGTTGTGATATTAGTCCCGCCCTTTCACCCACTGTGATTGGACGGCTGTGTGAGAACTTACATTGACAAGCTGAGCTTTCATCCAGAGTTGAATATTTTTAGACCACAGCGCGGAAAAAATTGACAGCTGCTGGCTGTTTTGAAAAAAGCTGCACTTACATTGGGAAAAAATATATGCCGGCCATAAACACTCCCAATTTATGTACATTCTATGCTTTGCCCACCCTGTTTTATAAAGGCCCACCCACTTGAACATTTCTGGTTTTGCCACTGGCTCTGGCATGCCATCTTCCTTTCTGACTGAATAGGTTCTCGCTCAGGCATAAATCTACGTTATTACGTTCAGTTTAATGCAGTACATTGTTTTTACATCGAATTAATTAAACTGAAAAGTAACTTGCATTACTTTTTAAAAAAAGTAACTCAAATATTAATATGTACATATATAAAGTAATGCGTTAATTAACTCGTTACTTTAAAAAGTAATAAAAAAGTAATATTATTACGTAATGCACGTTACATGCGTTACCCCCAACACTGATTGTAGAATGATTAAACATGAAGTTCACAGGAGTTAAAATGATACTATCCCATTTAACATGAAGCTAGCACGATGCTAACATTTAACATTTAATTCAAAAAAAGCAAACCTTATGCAAGATTCCTTTTACAGACCCTTTTTGTTTAAATTCTGATGACTAACACTTAGAAAAATTCTAATTCAGTATTAAACTTGAACCCATCTCTCATACATCATTTAACAGTAGACATTCATGTCGCCACATATCTTTTGTTTGTCTGACAAGAATTTGCTAAGTTATAGTTAATTCACTGAGGCAGAGAGAACAGAACGTGCATCATGTTTATTTTGCAAAAAGCACAATATTTAGTTTTTATTGGGAGTGAACACAAAAACTAGACACGGTAACTTTTTGAAAGATGTAGAAATCATATATGTATGTCCAAAATCAGTAGAGTAATTTGAGTTCCCTTTCAATACGGTTCACTTCGCATTGCGTCAGTTAGCTGACGCTATGGGGGAAACTCCTGTTTACTCTGTGAATGAAGCCTATTGGTTAACGTCTGTACAAAGTACAGACCAATGACGTTTGAACCCGCGCGCGAGATGCACACGTCCTTATATAAGCGCGGTTCAATCATCAGGAGCTCATTATTTTCTCCTTCAGCGCGAACCTCTCGCTGCTCCGAAGAAAAAGAAGAAGCCTTAACTCGCCGTTGACAAAAGCCCTGCAGCGGAGTCCAGGTCTAGCGTCTTCCCCTGCCGCTTTCCGGCCGAGAACCGAAGATAGCCTTCGCTTGTCGTGGTACGAGCCCTGTGCAGCGGACACATGCCTGACGAGGTCTCCCCTGCGGCCGCCCGGTAAGATCAATATTTTTAATATAAAGCTATAAGCTAAAAGAGCAGTCGCTGTTATAATAGCGTCCAGCATAGCGGCTCGGTGAGCCTCTCTGCTATGAATTTCCTCCGAGCGCGTTACCGGTCTGGCACCTCCCACGCCGGGACCGCGCTTATATGCTTTGGTTGTCTTATCCATGTTTCGTGCTCCCCCTGCTGTTCCTCTCTCGCCGGGATGAACACACGGCGAGCCATGAGACTAGATGGATGCATAGACAAGCACACACGGACTAACCCCCCCTGTGTTCTGTCACACCGTAACCGTTCATGCTTACAGAGTCCCTTCGCTCCTCTCACATTCAGTGGCGAGATCTCTGGCACATATATTAATCCCCTGAGTGCATCGGGTGATACCGTTCATACGACGCATGGCTGTTCTGTCTGTGTTGCTGCTCCCCTCTGCCGTTCCTCTCTTGTTGAGATGAACAAGCGGGGAACCGTAGAACTGGATAGATGCATACGACAAGCAAACACGGGCGGTCTGCCCCTGTTCTCTGTCATAGCACAGCCACTCGTGCTCCACGCTCGCGGAGTCCCTCGCTCCTTTCCCCACAGTGGTGAGGTCTCTTAACGACTTAGTTAGCACGCGGTATTACGGCTCGCTGCCTCTAAATGCAGCTGTCCAGTGTTCAACCATTACAGAGATTCATGCCCCTTCCCTTCCTGGAGCGGCGCGATCTCATTCGTCTGCTCGATAGGGCGGATTCGCCGCTATTGGAGCACCAAGAACACTCATTATAAGAGAGCTTCATGCCCCTCCCCTCCTGGAGCGGCACGATCTCATTCGTCTGCTCGATAAGGCGGACACGCCTCTATTGGAGCGCTAAAACACTTATTATAGAGCTTTACTCACTTCGGATAGCTCACTATTCGTCTGCCCGGTCATTTCTCTCTGGTTTAGACGGAATCAGAGGCAGAACGAATTTGTTTATAATATACTGAGGCCCGAATACCTCCCTTTATTCAGTCCCGTCCTATATCAGTGCGCTGAATATTGGTACATTCTTATATACCCGGTTTTTCTGCCCTTTTAATAAACGGCAAAACCGCGGGCCTCACGGCAGACTTCCTCTCTGCGATGGGTTCAGTCTGACATTAAACCACCTAGACATACTGCTCTGCTCCGTGAGCCGTTCGTCACCGTCACTACTGAGGCTTGTGCACCTGAACGGCTGAGCTCTGGTCTCCGCGGCACAGCTGCATCAACAGAGAACGAAACTGTCTGGGAGAAAAGGGGTTAAGTCGCGCCTCGGCTGGACTGCCCTGAAATGTTTTCTGTGTGCTGTTTATCCAAACATACTGTGTAATACTGTCGGTTATGCAACCTCACTATAGTGGCGAACGGTATTTAATTCCTCTAAAAAGAGTAATTTCCGTGCTTACTATACTGTGTATTGACACCCACGGTTGTACGGTGTCTCTAAACACTTTATCGCCTTACTGACAAGCAATCAGTAATACGCACACACGGCCCGCTGTCCATAATTCTATCGACGCTTGCAGAAAAAACCCCGGTTTGGCCATATACTGTGTATTGACACCCCACCACTGTACGGTGTCTCTAACACCTTTCTGCCAAATTCGCTCGCAGCCCACCTCAGTTTCTCCGCTACGATGCTGATGGCGCAAATGAGCACGGTCTTACGGCTGTTATTCTCTCTTCCTAGAGAGACGACAGCCTCAGACTTTTGCATGGCTCGCGCCCTCTCCGGACGGCCACTCAAAGGCTTACAGCCAAGCGGTTTATGACGTTTTTTGGCCATATAGCTGATTTATATTCAGAGGTGTAAAGAGTAGCTGAAAGCCATACTTGAGTAAAAGTACAAATTCCTTACTGTAAAAAATACTCTACTACAAGTTACAAGTCACCAGTTTAAATACGACTTGAGTAAAAGTATTAAAGTAACCCAATTTAAAAGTACTCAAGTATTTTACTCATACTGAATGTTGGCTCAAAGATGCACTAGTCCTCAACACAAAGAGACATTGTAGGTCTGGGCAGTGAAAACTAAGAAAGTTTATTTATGAGGTTTTATTTCCTTATATAGAAAAGAAATCAAACACCTCAAAATTTTGACCTGGCAGAACAAACACAGATTAAACATAGTCATAGTCTTCTTTTGACTAAAATTTAATTTAGTTTTAGTCATATTTTTGTCATCTGAATTGATTTAGTTTTAGTCTAATTTTATTCAACTAAATGCCATGAGATTTTAGTCTAGAAATCTACATTAAATTTAATTTAAACCCATTTAATTTTAGTCTAGTGTCATTGTGTACTTGAATGTGCCATGCTGAAAAATATATAGCCTAACTTTGTGATATAAATATATGGTAACAATTTACAGTGGGGTTCATTGGTTAATATTGGCTGGCTACATTGGTTAACATGAACTGATAATGAGCTGCACTTTTACAGCATTTATTCATCTTTGTTAATATTAATTTCAACAATTACTAATACTTTATCAAAATCTTGTTAACATTAGTTAATGCACTCTGAACTAACATGAACAAACAATTAAAGCTTACATTTTTATTAACTAACATTAACAAAGATGAATAAATGATGTAACAAATGTATTGCTCATGGTTTGTTCAAGTTGGTTATTACATTAGCTACTGTTAACTAATGAACCTTGTTGTAAAGTGTTACCAAATATTCTTATATAGGCCTATCCTAAAAAAATATAGAATTTTTATATTTAGAAAATTCCAGTAAACTAAAATTACACTAACAGAAATATGATAATGCATATTAAAAACGTGAAGTTGTTCATTTGAAAGATTAATTGAAAACACATGTAGTACATAACACCATCTCACATTAAGTGCACTACATTTCTTCCGTCATGCATCCCTCTTACAGTAAATACATTACAGCATACTTGATTAAATGTGAGGACAGTGAAATTGTACACTTATTATCAATCTTATAATGTACTTAAGTTACTCGGGCAATCAGTACAGGACCTCGCTGGTTTATTTTGGCTTATATAGTAAGTTATATCAAGTTATGTACCAGCTCAGGTTAGCTGATAAGGTAGCATCAGAGTATATAAACATTTGTGCTTGCCTTTGAGTTGCGGGATGACCCTCCTGCAATCGCGCATCACTTTTGTTTTGATTGTAGCATCACATGTTTAACAAAGGGTCCCTTGACTGAAGCAAATGTGATATGCATCCATATGTTTGCTCTTTATCTCTTCTCTCAGACCAGACGCGAACTTTTCTCTACAGTTTATGACATACGCAGCACGCAGATGTCCCGCTACAGTGGCTCAACGCAAGCCATTCAGCGTTTGACATCAAAGTACCGCGAGACCAGACTTCTCCGTATGCATTTGATTCGCTCTCGCAGTACTTTGATTTCATACGATTGCTCTGCGCAGAGCCAAATTAAGTCCCTCAGTTGTGTGTGTGCGTGTAACCTCGCGACCACAGATTCTATCCATCATCACCCTCTGACACTTTCGTCTCGTTTTTATTTGACGAATAAACAATGTAGCGAGTAACGTTAAGTGTCATTTCAAATGTAGTGGAGTAAAGAGTACAAAAACCCAATCAAAAATGTAATTGAGTAGAGAGTAAAAGTTGCCTATATTTTTGATACTCAGTACAAGTACAAAGTAGCCCAAAAAATACTTAAGTACAGTAACGAAGTACATTTACTCGAGTACTTTACACCTCTGCTTATATTAGCGGATCCGAAGACGCTCACACCTCCGGTCCAATACTCGGAGATATTAAGGGTAATATCAACCTCATGTGAGCTTGCTACCCGCCACAATAAGTTTCAAAGCTCAAAGCGCGCGCACAGTGAGACGCGCGCGGCATCTCGTTTAAGACGGGCACACATACCCCTCTAACGAGCCTCAGAAAGCTGAATATCGTGGCATTCTGTTCATAAGTCCACTTCAGTTTGACTAAGCAAAGGTCCCGCCCCGAGCTGACGGCCGGGAAGCTTGCTTAAGTTACACACGGCTGCATGAAGTGCTGTCATTACGAGCTAGCCCAGCATCTGCTGTGGGTTGAACACGCTTTACGACGGCAATCAGCCTTCGGCGCGTGGAACGCTGTTTGTCTCATATCAATCACCTTGTACTGTGAATACGGTACATTAAGGGGATGATTTAGCACTGCAGCACTCTCGACCGTGTTATTGTGATAATGCGGTCGGGCAAACTACGGTGGTTTCATTATTTACCGAACCAGACTGAGATCTCGCCCCCTAAACAAGCTGACGAGTCATCTCCTTTATAAACTCATTGCATCGCTTTATAAGCTATGTTCAATCAGAGTGATACGCATCTCATGCTTAAACTACCAAGATTCAAAATATTAACCCATTAAGATGGGCGTGCGGAGATGGCATCCGTGGGACACGACCTACATTACGTGCCTTATGACACATTGACACAAGCTGCTAGGACCCCTTTCACGAGGCGTCCTTATGCAAAGTCTGATCCATTCTGTCTAGTGACATTGAAAGTCTAAACCCCCCGCGAATCGTGGGTGGAACACTTTTCTCTTCACTACAGAGGCACGGCGGCTCTCTCCCCTACCTATATCTATGTGGCCGTGATAACAGCGAACCACGCTTTTACGACCGACCATTCATTTAATTCACAAGCCTGTCATCTCTCAGATGCGGACGGCGGCGGTAACAGCGAACCATGCTTTTACGGCTGGCCATTCACTTTATTCATAAGCCTGTCATTTCTCAGATGCGGACGGTGCCCGAGGCACAGCGCTCTGGAACTGTCCAAGGTCCTGTATGACAGATACGTCTGACGTACATCAGACGATCAGCTGTTCATCTGCGTCACAGATCACTCACTAGAGCACCTGTCAATACAGGTTATTTATGGATCGTTGACGTTATCACCTCCCGTGACAATTATGCTCACTTGTCTTAGAGCATGGGCATGGTCTTAGAGGTTTCTCATTTGACAATTGTGACACGGCCGGCTGGTCCCCGCCGTCCACGTTGTCAGTTTACAGCTTCGACATCCCTGCTTCGCGCACTACTGAGGTTTGTTGCATTAAAGGTGCGCCCATTAGCTCACCTGTATGCACGATATGGTTTTTAATTATATGCGTCCACCGTGCGCTTAGAGAAGCTCACATGTACACGCTATAACATTTTGGTATACAATAAGATGCGCTTGGAAAAGCTCACCTGTATACACAGCTGTGTTATGCTTTGTGACACATACATTGTTCTTCATCTGTGTACGTTCACGGTGCGTTGGGTGCCCACCGTTACGTTCATCAATCATATCTGTACACATTCACGGCGCGTTCTGTGCACTGATTTATCTATACGCATTCACGGTGCACTGAAGAGTTCACCCGTGTGCGCACAATTTATTATCAGAACACATGACGGCGCGCTCGAGAATCTTGCCGGCCTGTGCATTATAACACTCTGATTCATCTACATGCATTCACGATGTATTCAAGTGTTCACCTGTGCCCGTGCAATTTATAGTCAATACACATTTACGGCGCGCTTGGAAAGCTCACCGATCTGTACACTATGATACTACCTATATGCATCCCGATGCGCTCGAGGGTGCACCTGGGTTCACACTATTGTGGTATCTGTATAATCCCACGCTACGAACCGTTCTGCCGCATATTATAGTCAGATCGGCCGTTCGTGAGCTTCGCAGATCACTCACTACACTTATGTCTGTTGCTAACAGTGGTTATTTAGATGGATCGTTGAAACCATCGCACTGGCTCACGCCCCTCTATGAGCTATGTCCTATATAGAGCCCACTCTGTGCGAGTTTGGCTTCTTCATGAACTTGGTCTACAAGGGTATCTATATTTGATATCTGCTACGCGGCCGGCTGGTCTTCGCCGTCTACGTTGTCAGATTGTACAGCTTAGACGTCCCTGCCCTACGAGCGCAGGTTCTCTCGGCTCAATCATGCACGCTCATGCGTTTTATGTGTACACCACGGTGCGCTCAGCGAGCTCACCAACGTGACTCTGAATTTACTTATCTCGCACAGCCGCGGCGCGCTCGGTACCTCGCCGTCTTGTGCTATGTTATGTGCCCCCGGTGCGTTTAAAACCCCACCGTGTGTGCGTCAACAATTTATATGGTGCTTACACATTTGCTTTAAAGCTGTGAATATGGCGGGTATAGGGCCACACGCAGTGTCTCTCCGGTAAGGCACTTCAGTACGTTGTGTATGCACGGCGTGATGGGATTACGTTCCCCCATAGCGTCAGCTAACTGATGCAATGCGAAGTGAACCGTATTGAAAGGGAACGCTTGGGTTACTCACGTAACCCCGGTTCCCTGAAATAACAGGAACGAAGCATTGCGTCTCTTGCCGTGCTACAAACGTCTACGCAGCGAGTGTTATTCGGCTGCGCGCTTCAGTCGAATAATAATGAGCTCCTGACGATTGAACCGCGCTTATATAAGGACGTGTGCATCCCGCGCGCGGGTTCAAACGTCATTGGTCTGTACTTTGTACAGACGTTAGACAATAGGCTTCAGTCACGGAGTAAACAGGAGTTTCCCCCATAGCGTCAGCTAACTGACGCAATGCTTCGTTCCCGTTATTTCAGGGAACCGGGGTTACGTGAGTAACCTAAGCGTTTCTTTGCGCAGTGATAAAAAAAAAGAAAAGGGTTGTGGTGCCCGCACTCCGGGTGACCCCTGAGTGCTAAATACAATAACAGTATGTTGGCATATCATAAGCCTCAAACATGATTGTTTCCTCCTCCTCATGTAAACCTTGTGCATGCAAAAGACCATGCAGATAATAGCTTTACATCTCCTCACACCCTAGCGAAACCCAGCAGTTTCCTAAGTTAACACACTGTCATACCGACATCAGTAATTGGATGGCAAATAACTTCCTTATGCTAAACTCCAATAAGACAGAGATGCTTATCCACACTATTCCTACGCCCCATGACGCTTTGCGCGAATTATGGGTGCGACTTCCGGCGCGTACTGTCACTGAACCTGAGCCGGCGTTTTCCATGATGATTACGGTCATAATGTCATGTATGAGCCAGTGTGAGGATGAAATTAAGTAATGTCCTGATACATCATATGAAGATATATTCAATTGTTTCATGTTGTTCCTCAGGGGTGACAGGTCTTCAATGCGCAAATAAAAGCACAGAGACATACCAGTATCTCTACAGTGGGACAGTCAGTCAAGTGTTTAATACATGGAATATACAGAGACTTCTAGTTTTTAACCTTTTCAGGTGATGGTTTAAAATGTCACAACTGTCCCTGGTGTGAAGTTTTTTTTAAACGGCAATTTTTAATCGACTTGTTTGAGTTTTTATGGCGACACATCAAGTTTCATGCGATCCGATAGCAGCAATATGCTTATTCAACACATTGTAAGTTATTGAAACAAACCATAATAAACATGAAACTACTATTACATGTTTTCAGTATTATAGTTAAAACAAATGTTTTGTAGAAATTTACTGCGTTTGTATCATCTATTATGGCAACCCCTAACTGCACAAGTTATGCCAGTCTTCCTGGATTTCATAATAAGCATTAAAATGCCAGTCAAAACGGCAGACTCGTATCCCTTGCAATATGACTACCATTAGCTGTAGTGGCTCACCAAAGTTTTACCCATCTGAGCTCAAAGATGGCGTTGCCAGCATTTGCATCAGGAATAGTTTGGATTGAGTTAAATAGCTCCAAACAAAATATGCCAGATTATAATTTGTCCATAGACCGTTGCACTCTTGTGACTTTCGACAGCAAACGTCTGCTGCACAGCATTCTTTTATCTTAGAAATATAAAAAAGCCATATGCTGTCTGCATCAGATGCGGAGAGGTTATCCACTGTTTTATGACCTCAAGAATAGGCTATTGTAGCTCGTTACTCAGGGGTTGTCACAAAACAGGCTTCAGCTGGTTCAAAACAATGCTGCAAGAGTTCTTACTCAATCTAAGAAGTACTGGCTACCAGTTAAATTTTGTGCACATTTTAAAGTATTGCTACCTATAAAGCCTTAAAGGGCATATTTGAAGTTAATTTTTTTGTGAGGTAAATATATAACCTTTTATGAAAATAAAACATGAAAATTAAATGCAAATGGAAGTGAAGCTTCACCACTGTTCCATGTTTTTCGCCATTTTGTGGATAATGGTTCTCGCTCTGGTTCGCTGGAGGTCCCAAAGCTTTAGAAATGGCTTTATTTTTTTTTAACCTTTTCCATACTGATAGCTCTAAATTAATTTCTTTCCTGAAATCTTGGGATCTCAACTTGATGTGTAGTTTTTGAGGATCGTTTAGTTTACTTCACTTTTTCAGGCAGGTCCTATTTAAGGGATTTCTTGATTGAACAGGTGTGGTAATCAGGCCTGGGTGTGGCTAGAGAAACTGAACTCAGCTGTGCAAAACCACAGTTAAGTTTTGTTTTAATAGGGGGTCAAGCACTTTTTCACAAAGGGCCATGTTTGTTTGTATTTTGTTTTCCCTTCATAATAAAAACATAAAAACATCACAGCATATCCATGGGTCATCAAACACAGCTGGGCATTACGCATCACTGGCTCTGCCTTATCTGCAACAGTGTGGGATGGTTCGTCTGCCTCACTAATTTCCTCTATTTTATGAGTAAACTCATCTTTATAAACAGCGTAAAAACGTTTCATTTGTAACTGGATATAACCTATACACTTGTGAGCACAAACCTCATTTGACTTCTTATCATAAATGGGGTAAATTGTGTAACTCCAAACAATAAAGATAAAAAATATATATTCAATTAACCATATAATAAAGAGCAAAAATGTCCGTTGTCTAACTTAAGATCATAAACCAGTGACAGACCTTTACTCTCAATTAATGTGCTTGGACAGAGCTCTATGAACAGCCAGCTTCTTTTGCAATGACCTTTTGTGTCTTGCCCCCTTGTCAAAGGTGTCAATGAAAAATAATGCACATGGTGTCAAAAACACGATTGACACCTTGAGCAAATGAGTGCTAAAACCCGGTTGGTAATTTGGTACTCATGAGTGTGAAGCCTACCTTCCATAGGAATTAAACACTTAATTTACATCAGTGGAAAGCGGTTGATTAAATATGGCAGCATACTTAAAAAGTAGAAGTCTACTCAGTAACTTGAGTAAATGTAATTCGTTAGTTTCCATCTCTGATCTTGACAGCCATTAACTATGAACAACCGGAAGCAGAAACAGTGTGCCACCTGAAGTTTTCTTATGGCTAGCATGGGAAAAAACACCACAAAAAATGTACAAGCCAAATCGCAGGCTTAAATCTCATTGATCCCATTGGCTTGGACAATATGATGAGTCTGCATCAGCATGAATGTGAGTATACAACTACTATAATAAACACTATTTACATTAAAGAGCAAACATTGCCGGTATATGTCATAATTTCCATTTAACTTTAAAGAGGTAAAGCTAATAAGATGCCAGAATAGGACTTGTAAAGTTGACAAAACTGTTAAATTGTCTACAAGGCTTTATTACTGCTTTATTATTTGGTAACTGCTTAATTAAACCATTAGGGCGGTTTCCCGGGTTTAGATTGATCCAGGCTAGCCTTAGTCAAATAAGGACATTTAAGTAATTTTTACAAACAAACCTTACAAAAAAACAAAACAATACTGGTGTTCATCTTAAGACAAAACAATTGCACTGATATATGTTAAGATATGTAGGTACAAGGTGTTTTTAAATTAGGCAGCTCAAACATGCATTTTACCCTGGGACCAGGATAAACCCTTTCCAGGAAAATGCCCCTTAATATATATTTATTACAGCAGTTTTTACCCAATCTGCCGAAACAAAACTTGTGTGTTCATTCAAGGCATGGACGTAGCCAGGGTTTGAAAATTAGTGAGGTCAAGATTAGGAGTTAACAAATGCTATCCCAGGAGCAGAGGTGGGTAGTAACGAATTACATTTACTTCGTTACATTTACTTGAGTACATTTTTTTGGGTAACTAGTACTTTTAGAGTAAATTTAAGGATGGGTACTTTTTACTCTTACTCAAGTCATGCTGCGCTTCCCAGTGGGTCGGGCAGGTTTGTGGTCCGAGCAGCGCTGTCCAAATTGATCCGCGCTGCTCGGATGAAACTAGTCCGAGCTGCGCTGTCCATCGGGTGGCGCAAGTAAACAACTCATCTCTGCGCTATCCAGATAGTCGCGCGGCTCTGTCCATTGGGCCGCGCATATAATTGGTCCGCGCAGCGCGGATCAATCGAGTGGCGCAGTTTCGTCCTTCTTTTGAGGAGTTAGGCTTCCCATAGAATAGTTTCATAATGCGATGCATGCTTTGTTCAATAAACGAGCTGACATCTCAGCGTACAGGAATTAAAGATCCAACCTGAAGTGGTAAGTGTCACAGAATGTCTATTTGAACACTATTAATGTGACACACTGTCCGAGTTTTTTTTGCCATATGCACTCTTGTGCAAGCGATGACAAAACCTAGTGTAAGTTAAACCATACAAACAGCACGTTCACATCTGCACATTTCCATATCATTTCCCCACAACTAAACAAATTGAACAGCATAATGTAAGGACGTCTTGCATTTATACACAAATCCGAACACCTCACTAATGTGTAGAAAATACATTCAAATAAAAACGGGATTGTATTTTATTAAAATCCTTCCTAAAGAATGAATAAATAAAAATAAAAGAATAAAGTTTGATTTTAAAGAAACATGTATTATATATTATAATAAATTTAGAGTTGATTTGCACAAACAAATAAGTTCCATATGAAATTCTTAAATGATAATTTTTAATTAGCTCCTGTTTATGTTCAGTAATTGCACTTTAATGGCAATGAAAATAACCTATTCATATAAAACATGATAACAAACAGACACACATGTTCTTTTTTGTTTACTGTTTGCATGTTTAAAGGCAGATGCTGACAAGTTTGTGTTGTGAACATGAAAATAAATACAGAGTTAACCTTCAGAAAAACATCTGTGTGTGTGTTTTGAGATTTTTTCTCAAATGACACGTTATGTGATGTTAATGTCCCGTTGCAGGACTAAGATAGGCTGCTTTACTTGAATATAAGCAGAACAATGAGACTTTTAAGGAGAGGTTTGTGAAAACCCTCCAAGTAGTCTGAAATTCAGTGCTTTTGCCCTACTTCTTTATCAGATCAGAAGTAACGAGTAACTAACTACTTGAGTAGTTTTTTCATCTAATACTTTTTTACTCTTACTCAAGTAAATAATTAGATTTGATACTTTTACTTTTACTTGAGTACATTTTTTGTGTAAGTACTTGTACTTTTACTTGAGTACAGATTTGGGTACTCTACCCACCTCTGCCCAGGAGAAAAAAAGTGCACCAAAATACAGTTTAAGTTCACTTAGTAAATGTACTTTTGTGCACTACTTTATGTAGTTTTACTTTTTAAGATAAACTTAAGACCATCTAAGTGTACTTAACTGTGCTATTTTGAGACACCATTTATTTCAATACACTAGAAATCGATTTAAGTATTACTGGTATTGTATACTTTTTCAGGTGCATTTAAGTACTACTGAAGAAGAAATATATACTTGTATTAATATATTTGTAGCGCATAACTTTTACAAAATACAAAATACTGTAATTTTAGGACATTCAAGTATTTTACCTGAGATCTGATGTATTCTGTTTGAACCTTTTTGCCATTTAACACTTTGGATACACACTCTGTCTATTTTGGGAGGTGGACATTTTTAAGTTATCCCCTATTTATTAGACCGCAATTTGTTTATACTTTACTGTTGACAGGGTGGATAATTTATTTATTTTCATGCAACAATGCTTTTTATAGCATTGTATTAATCATTTTAACAAGCAATATTAGCCTATATGAACAAGAACTTTTTTCAGTGCTATTATGAATGTTTTCAGGATGATTCATATGCATAACGTGTATGCTAACTCGTAAACTAAATAAAATAACATACCCTTCTTCATGGCCAATGTTTACATATGTGGCATATTTCATTTAGGCCATCTTTGTACCGTGTTATTTTCGACTGATTTTTAGTGTAACCTGCCCACGCTGAATGATGTGCCATTTGATTACTGTTTAGGTGCTAGTCAACGCTTGTTGCCAGATTGTAGTACGAAAACAAGAAAAATAGGCTAAAGAAAGAAAAAAGAAAATCAGAAATAAATCTGAGACATCACTAACACTAACATGCACAATCTCACTTTATAAATTACCAAAAGTGTCACAATAATTGCTAAAACATAAAACACTACGTCTAAAGAGGATTTTTCACAATGGGATCTGGCAACAATGGGAATGCTGCACCTGCGGCCGCCAGTGCCTCTCCATCATTTTATGCAAAACTATACAGTAAACTGTTCAAACTTAATTATATATGCTGATGCCAATATGATGGTGTGTACTAATTAGTCATTCAGATAACACTTTTAATTCTTAATTTCTATGGCCATAATTTAAGGTACTGTACTGTTCATATTCATATTTTGATTTTAACATTTAACAGCATCTGACCTCATAAAATGCTTCCCTGCAGAGGAGTCAGCCATGGTTTACTGTAACCAGGAGTAGGCCACAAACACATTAATGCACAGTGTCTCATCACAAATGCACAGACTTTCAGTGAGAGTGGTGAAGCTATTATTGTGATCATTTGAACTCTGTATTGATGATACATGGTCAATAGTTGCTGAAAGGGTCCCTCTAGATTGGAGATGCACAAACCAAGGAGCTACACTATTGAAATGTATGCTTTACTTTCACTGAGTGAATGTACAGAACAAAGCTTTTAGGTGAAACTGCTTTCTGTTCACAGTGGAGAACCAAAAAAGCAGTCAAACCAACAAAACATAAAACTAAACTTGATTATTGCATATACAGGTAGAAGGATTGAAAACATTTAGACATGACATTGCTTGGGCGCACGCGCTTATATATGTGAATATATGTGTGAAAAACAACACAATTATTTAATATTAATCTTAAACTGGGGGTCTTCTTCCTCCGCTTAGTTTTTCAATTTACAAAGTCCGTAATCTAAATAAGGATTAAACATAACTGTCAAACTGGCTTTTAAAGTGGAGGAGAGCTGAGACTCTCATTGGTTTATTGCACGGTATGCCCAAAACACATCCATTACTTATTAAAACAATAGGAACAACCCTTTTCGACCGTGCTTTTGGCACACAAACCCTTTTTCCAGTCGGTAAATTAGCAAAAGTGGATTCCGACACGCCCATTTAGACTGTGCGCCGTGCGCTTTAGACCATGCGCCTAGATCGTTAAAATAGGGCCCATGGTGTGTGTGCAAACACTGTCGGTTGCCTTTGTCTGTTGCCTTTGTGTAATTGTTTGTAGTGGAGTGTCCTGTCTCAAATATTTTCATGCGCATACGCTGTTGTAAGCATACTGTTTGTGTGGTCTCAAATTTTCGGCTGTATGTGGATGGTGCGCACGGAACCTAGTATACCTTTGGCTCAATGGATAAAAGTTAGCTGTAGTAGTAGCAGTTTTGAGTATATTTTTAAAAAACATTTTCTGAAGTGGACAGCACAACAGTGAGGAAGCATAGTTTGCATTTAAAAGATATGCTTAAAAGAGAAAGAAAGAAAGAAAGAGATGGAGCGGTCAGTGGGGTGATACAAAGTGCTGCTCTTCAGAGCAGAGGGGACCATGACGTGACCTGAATGAGCTCACTTCTGGTGCTTCCATAGAGAATCAATGACTGGGATCCAGCACAGCTTAGACTCTGCACTTACTAATGAAGGCCAGATCCAAAGCTTGACTGCATGAGACTGCTAGGGACCCGTGCTCTCTCAAACGGTGAGACACTTACTCTGCAGGGACATGTCTGGACTGACCACACATGGCCACACACATGACACCCCTAATTGTCTATCCATTCACTCTGGCTATGCTCACTGCAACCATTCACACACCATCCATATTATGTGCTAGTAAAGCTGAGCTATATTCGAAAGAAAACAATAAAATATATTCATTATTTTCATTATTTAAAAAATCATGGGCCTCATAATCTTTATTCAAAAACGAAAAATTCCTCCCCTCTTTGAAACAATCTCTCTTTACTTCCGGTCATATTATATGGCAGGTGGGCGGGGTCCGGGCAAAGATTGCAGCAATTAGTAAATATCAATATGACCCAAATTCCACTGATCCAATACATTTTTGATGGAGGAATTCAAGTCCAGCCCTACCTTTCAATTGGATATACGCAGGGGTTAAATTGGGATTTGTTATGTGGAGGGGCTCTGCGGGGAGGGGTACTTCAAGGGGTAACATGTTTAATACTGATGATAGCAAAGCCACTGGTGTGTTTCAATGACATTCTGGAACTCTGATAGGATTTGAAAAGTTTCAGCTTTAAATCTGTGCCAGAGGTTGACCCAAAATATTTTAAAAGGAGCTTCTGAATTTTAAATGATGTAAATCTATGAGTTTGACACCCTATATCCATTTGTTGCACATGCCGTTATGCACAACTGATCAAACTTTAAAGGAAGTTAAAAGAATCAACCTCCTTGAATAATTCTAGGCATAAGATAGGCTACCCCAAAAGACTCAATTAACAAGAAAAGGTACAACACACAGTACTGTATCAACATGTCTTATAAATTAGCCATAGAGATTCCCTATGCTGGTCAGCAGCTAAAACAATCATTTAGTTAGGTTTGATTTGTGTAATCAAAATACATTATTTTATTAAACTATACAATAGTTATATCCAGTGTTATCCAGTTAACATAATGTAATTAGATTAGTGACATACATACTTTAACCCTTTACACGTTTCTAGTCTTCTCTGAAGTTTTCTCTACGTGGGCACGGTGCAGGGCACCATTCTGTCTCTCTCTCTCTGTCTGTCTCTCTCTCTATCTCTGTCTCTCTCTCGTCAAATGATCCTGCGTGAGAGCGCGTTCTTGAAGTTCTGAGTTTTTCGCTTGAGTTGTATAACTTGCGCAAAGACGCATCTAAAGGGAAAAGCGCGTGTTTTCGCGGCAATTGCGGCGCCCAATTCGCGTCATTTGCATAGCCCCGTGCGAGGACGCGCCTGGTTGCGTCTTTGCATTGACTTTGTATGTAATATGCTCGCGCAAATCGTTGAACTTGCGTTGGTGAGTATGCCCCATAATGAATGAAAACGCATTATTCCCTTCGCGTCAGTGCACACGCACCAGCGCAGCGGGTACACTGGCAAGAGCCCCGGACGGCCCCGGCCCAATTTAAACCCTGGATATACGTCACCAGGGGGAAAATAAGACAATCACTACTTCCATTTCATGGCAACTTTGAAAGAGTTTGACAGACACTTATCCAAAGGTACATGCAAAGAATTGAAGGTACATTTTATCAGGAATATTTAGGAACGTGGGTGTGTTCCATGTTCATGTGTTTCAATAGTCTCCCAGAATCACAATAGACGTACACAAACTATCATGGATGAGACCAAATAGAGCAGTGTCTTTAGGCAACATAACTTCTAAAATTCCATGTACATTGTCTGCACAAAACCATATAACTTTAAAAATGTTCGCTCCTCTGTTTGACAATTACATAACTATGGACAGTGGATAACAACAAAACAAAGAGGGATGAAGTAACAGAAAGGAGCTCCGTTGAAATAAAAACAAATCTTGTAAGCCCACCTAAAGTTGCTCTAAGAATTGAGTACCTATTTAAAAAAACTGAGATAATACATTGCTGCTTAGTTTATTGGTGAAGCACAGTATTACAATTAGTAGACCCAAAGTCAGTAAACAGTATCTAAAATATGTTAGTAAAGGTGTGAATAAACAAAAAAAAGTAAAGGCTATTATGATAACTGATGTGTGAGTTTTGCTCCAGCTGGCAACGTATTTAGATAGAGTGGGTATAATCACTTTGATTCAGTGCACCAAACCTTTGATGTGCTTAAAGCTGACTCGGCTAGCCCAAAGCAAAGCATATGCCTTAAAAAGTCAAATCCAGCTTGACGTCCCGAAATCATAACCACATGCAAGAATTCCACCTTTAGAAACACTGTGGCTCTGCACAGCCCATGTACAAGGCATAAGCCAGTGATAACAAAAAGCAGGTTAGATGACGGTGGGAGTTATCTGAACTCCAGTAAGGAGGTGATGGAGGTAAAGGGAGCTTGAATACCTAAAATGGAAGTTTCTCAGGCGAGATTAGAGGTAGGTTGAGAAAAAAGGTTAGCGCAAGAAGAAAGAATGAGACGTTTTTCAGCGTTTATGTAATTGTGTAATATGCCATTTCTGTTTTTGATACAGTGAAAGACACAAACTGTATTAGAAAGGTATTTATATATTCTTTACAGGCTCAACTGGGAGGAAAATTTGCTAGAATATTTGTAACTCTACAGGTAAAGCTACAGGTGAATCAATTCTCATATAAAATCCCACAGTGGTAACCTCATTTATCAGAATATAACGGAGAAAATTGTCCATAAAACGTTTTCTCTATGTGAAGATAAAACGTTTTACATTTAAGCTTATTTAGCGATCAATATGCCATGTATTTAAAGAACAACAAACATGAAAATATAGCCACAAGCAGCAATAATGGGGGTCCAAGCCCAAATTCCTTATGTTACAATTACCATTACAAAAAGGCTAGAACTGCAGCATCCAGGGAGCAATTGGAGGAGTTTTGCTCAGTTGCTTTAATCTGCCGGCCATGGGTGTCAAACTGGCAACCATCGGGTTTTAAGCCTGATTATCTAATCACTAGACTACAAAGTGTCTTTCAACACACATTATTTTATGTACAGTACTATATTACAATGGACAAATGATACTGGGCCTCATTTATCAATCTAACGTAGAAACAAGCACAGATCCTTGCACAAATATCATCTTACGACAACGCTCAAATGTGATTCATTAAACGTTTATATGCTGCCAATTTCATCGCACATATGAATGGTGCTGATAAATGTGGCAGATGAAATTTGAATATTACGCCCATATAAATTAAGCTTTGCCCCTAGAGTTTACGACATGAAGAAACATGAGCTGTTCACGCAGAACGTCTCCATGGATACTTAACTTTGACCTTTCAAGATCAATGAAGTAGCTTGAAAAACAAAAGGAAATCGGGAAAATGCAGTTTGGAGCCAGATCACTGAAGAGAAATTAATCTTACACCAAAATGCCAACATTGTATTTTCAAATAATAAAATATAAACTATAAATTATTATTTAATAAGTACCGAACTGTAGTACTGTTTTTACTAATATATATATACTAATACACAATTCACCATATTAGAGCTGTCTACTAGGGGTGGGACAAAAAAAATCGATTCTTAGATGAATCGCGATTCGGACGTGGTCCGATTCTGAATCGATTCACAAATGTTAAGAATCGATTCTTAAATGTTATTTTACAAAATTATAACGTGACGTTATCAGAACCAAAAGGCGGAACTCAACTGGGGGAGCGGTGATGCACACGGACAACTTAAGAGGGCGCGCACTGCACGAGCACAAGAGCAGAAGAGAAAGAACACTTTAAATGCTTGTACGACTATACTGCATATATCTCTACATTGAATTTAGGGCTGTCACCATTACTCTATTCTTTTTGAGGAGTTTTAAAAAAAATCCTTGAGTACATGCCGAGTACTCCTTAAAATAGCGGAGATGCGGTTTAGTGAAACAAACTAGAAAATTACAACATTATCAGAAGCATACAAATCAGCGCTACGCTGCCTCTCTCTCTCTCTCTCTCTCTCTCTCTCTCTCTCTCTCTCTCTCTCTCTCCCCCTCTCTCTCTCTCTCTCTCTCTCTCTCTCGTTTGCTCGCTCACACACACACAGTGCGCGTGCATCAGCTCCTGCGTGAGGCAAGAATGCGCATCCTTGTGAATTTTGGAAGTTAAAGACGACTGAGCTGCAGTGGCCTGGCAAAACACAGTTGAGAAGAAAGGTGCAGCAACTCAAAAAGACCTGCATGTTTCACAATTACTCTAAAAGACCATAATGACAATTTTGCGCGTGGAGCAGCAGTTAACTTATGTGCGATCTACCGGCATTGTCTTTGCGATCTGCGTATTGGACACCCCTGCCCTAAACCATCCGCTGACTGTTTAGATATAACATGAATATACTTCTGTAAAAATATGCACATAGTTTGTTATTCAGTCGCTGGGTGTGCTGCATTATATAAATACAGTAATACTGCCAATCACTGTGTATAATGATGATGCTAGACGCTTAACGTTAGTCAGTTCGTGGAAGTTAATGCCGGTTAACATATAGAATTAATATGTCACGTTTAATTACTATTTTTACTGGTTTTAATGTCTTACAGAAACAGGACATATATGTATATACGAATTACATTATTTATCCCTTAGTTACATTAAAGTACAGTATATGACAGTTCAGAGACTAGTAGCAAAAGCGCAAACATTAACCTGGCTTTGAGAGCAAATGTGACGTAATGGCGTCACAAATATGCAAATTAGTACGTCAAGAATCGATTCTGAATCGATTCATGAGGGTCCAAGCGATTCCCACCCCTACTGTCTACTTTATTTTTATAATGAAAAATTCTGCATCAATGCATAAAAATATAAATAAATGTCATACTGTATACTAGATTTGGTTGTAGGGATTGCACATACCATAACAGTGTAAGTAGAATTGATAAATTAATAACAACTTACATAAAATACATTTATCTTTTTCTTGGACCGTAAAACTTTTTTCTCTCTCTCCCTTGCACGCACGCTCACAGGGAGCTGTGTGTAAATTAAAAGGAGTCTCATATATTTCTGAGCTTGGATGGATGTTTAAAGCTGTCGAAAGTTGTTAAAGCTTTGAAGCACAAACTACTTGCAGTTTAACTGAGCTAAATACTACAGTATTTTTTTCCGTGGGAAAAAAATTTCAGAAATCTCATTTCCCATTTGTTAAACTAAAAAAAAAAAAATTTCTAACTTTTTCTCATTATTTCTTTTCAGATAGGGTATCAAATGGATAAAACATATCTTAATGCTAACTCAACGCTAACTTGCATACACAAGGTAAAACCTGATGAGAGATTTTATGAGCCACCGCTCATGTGCACATTGAGAAATGCCAAGTCTTGCATGAAAACAACCATACACATTTTCTGTTCTACACTCATTTAAAAAATGAAGCCCATTATCTTCTTCATTTCAACTTGACAACAATATATGCAGTTATATTTGACAACTTGACAACTGTTTTCTGAATTTAGGATTAATAAAGGCATTTTTGAGATCACAAATTTCTTTGGAAACTGTTTAGACTAAGATTGTTTTAGACTTTATTAAACTTCAAGAAACTTATAAAAAAATTTGCAACATTAATTTATGGAACCTTTTGTACAGATTGTAAACTAAACAATCTTAAAGAATATCTTGTACATCCCTCTAGTGGAGTACAACATGTATTTTGAGTTGGCAAAAATTTCTTGTTCGATCTCCTCTTAAACCATTTGACTGATTATATGAAAATGTGCATGTATCATCTAAAAACACTAATGAAAAAAATATAAGTCGATATTTTTTTGTAGACATGGCCTCATACACTGTTTAAACTATATCTTCTAAACCACTTAATGTATCTGAAATCTTTTGACAAATTTTTGTCAACAGGTTCTCTGGATGAAACAGGTACATACAGTAACAAATATGGTGTTAATTGGACAAATAGTCTAGGATAAGTTTAAAAAAGTTTATAAAAAACTCAAAATTGTGGAATAATTTTATGCATGTCAAAAAATCTGAGATATACATACTTGACACAGAGGATCAGAGGAAAAAAAATATTTTGAATAGTTGTGTCAATATAATAAAAAATGTTAAAGCACTTATTATAGCCATATATTAGCCACCTATGGTCCGATCGAGGGGTGTGTATGTGCAGTAGTGGGGGACCATCCTGATTTGAGACCATCCTGTAAAATTATGTGTCTACGACTTAGGACACTTTTAGGACAGAAAAATAATAAAAAAATCAGTACAAATACAACAGGGTTCCTTCAGTGACAATGATGACGATAACGAAATTATTTCGTTGACGCACCTTTTTTATGACGCTAACACAACGATGACTAGCTAAATATGGCTCTAAGGTGACGAAAACATGACGAGACGCTTTCGAGTTTTCGTTGACGAGATGGAACGAAAATGATTATAAGTTTGACGTTCACAATGCATGTCGTTTCTGCCTATTTTGTGTGAAATCTGTTTTAGCTAAAAAGTATTAGCAACACTGCTGCTTTTTTATCCTTGTTTTGGGTACGCCCACCAAACTCAACATGAGGGTATATCAGGCTCAACTTTTTTGTTATGACATGCGCAGAAGGCACACCAACTAAAACAACGGCAAGCCCTCAGGGACTACCTTAATGCACATTTTAATAGCATTAAATACACCACACTTTCTACCTAAATTAATTTGTTAAAGACTACTTTGTTTTACTAAAATTGACTTAAATTTGACTAAAACCTTTTTGTTTTTTCGTCGACCAAAACTTGACTAAAACTATCAAGTTTATAAGTGACTAAAATGTGACTAAAACTAAAAAGCATTTTCGTCCAAAAGACTAAGACTAAAAAAGGGCTGCCAAAAACAACACTGGGGAGAACGCACCCGAAATCCTGTTCGGGACGTGTCCGGCGGAATTGGCACGAATGGCCACCCTAGCTTGGACCAGTAAAAATATAATGGTGAACCTCATTGGTTCAAAGAACAAAACTCGAAATGTGTTTTGATGAAGAAAGGAAATTATATACCTGGATGGCATAAAGGCAAGTAAATGTTGAGAGAAATGTATTATTTGGGTGGACTACTCTTTGAATGACACTATATGAATAATGGTCAATCCAGTGACTACATAAAGATTACATTGGTTTTTCAGAGCTTGAGAAAAAAAACTGATGGGCTACTGTGTGTTTTTATCTGTATAATGACTGTGAGGCAGCTTGTGGTTGCAGTTATCTGGGATCTGGTACCTCCTCTCTTAACCAAATTATGTCTGTTGGCCATAGGACATCCTTCATTATATATCAGGAAGGGAGCATGTTGTGCCTTTCTGTAGCACGATGGGTTGTACCCCCTACAAATTCCTTTGCGCCATACACGATGGGCCAAACATACTGCACCCAGATGTTAGGTTTATTTGAATAAAATAGACTCATTGTTTGGACACCCTGGCCTGTCCCTGAGGGACAAGAGGGGGTAGGCTAGGTAAATTAATGCTGTGGGGGGTTTTAGCGTGCAGTAAAATAGAAATGAATGGGACGGGATAGTTAGCTTAGCATAGCACTTCCATCTGGCTCTCCTGGAAATCTATGTCATAGTCAGAGAAACTGCATCTCATAAAAGAGCTCAAGGAAGCCAGCAGAAGCTGAATGTTCTACAAGGACAAGAACATTACTGGGAATGTCGCTCAGCCTGGGGCGAATCCACAAGTTGGCGGCCATGGCCCCTTCCTCCACTTTCCCTACTCCTCCTCATTGCTTTATTCCAAAAGAACATGAGACAGCCCAGACTGATCGGAATTCCATCTGCTGGGGAGCGGCCAAGTCACAGCAGAGAAATACAGGCATCTGGTCTCCATTTCTGTCAGAATGGTGTTCCAGCTTACATATTACAGCTGGGAGAGGATGAGGGAGAGAAGAAGGTGCTGGCAAAGGACAAGAAAAAGGGTCCGTACTGGCATTCTAAGGTTTTCCAATTTTTCACATATCACCCAGCATCATAACAGATGTCTACAACGGTGCTTATGTTGCTGTGACCATGGAGCCTAAGGAAGCAGCCCCCCCTCCCCACACAAGTTCTCCTGTGAAAGGCACAAAAAATCACTGAGTTATCAGCAGTCAAGACTCTGACAATAGATCAGAACAAAAGCAAAAGAACAAAGCACACAAAGCCGGCAGACAGGACTTTGGCAGCCAACACATGCTCAAACACATGCACATGTGCATGCTCTTCTACTCCCATTTGAGTGTATGCTCCAAACTATTTTCTATTGATCATTATATTCACTCTATGGATCACTCATATTCTCAGATTTTTTAAAAAGCAGCTCTTGATGACAATTGTTTACATTTTCGAAATTAACATCACTGCATATTTAATATTGTACACATTTTTGTCAGTATGGGGTACCCTGAAAAATTACTTGTGTGCTGTGTGTGTTGGTTTTTTAAATTATTTTTTCTGTGTTTGTTTTTTAAGGAAGCCTATAATTCATCCACTAAAGTTATGGTATATGTGTTATTAATAAAGATGACATTTAGTAAAAAAATATGCACATTTGTATTCAATGTGCTTTCGTCTATTTTGGGTAATTAGTCAAATAAATGCAGTGCTCCTTTTTATGAATGTAGCAACAACAATAAAACAAAATCTTGAAACATTTATTTGTATTTGTTTGCATCTTTACAATTTAATAATTGCAATTGTTTAAAAAATAAACATAAATAAATAAATCAGGTACTGAGAATATACATTGTAGTATGGTGAAAAAAAGGTCTAGTTTACCTGTAAAGTAAAATGTAGCCTTCCATTATAAGTAAATTGTAAGTAAGTTGTATCCGATTTGCAGTAATAGTGTTTATTGAAGTTTATATTAGTTTATTGCAATGATCCACTTCAAATTTAATTACTGAAAATTAAGATGAACATCATTCATAATTTATATTATTTTGTAATATTTGTGTTTTCATCAGACATTTAAATAAATTTTTACTTGAAGTTCGTCCCTTTACCCCTACATGTTTTAGTTTTAAAGGGATTGTAAGTAGGATTTTAAGTGTTTTATTAAAATAATTGTGTTTATTCATAAATATGTCCTCATTGGTGTCAAATGACCTCTGCCAATTATCACATTTTTCTTTGTAAGCTTAGAATTTCTTCTCTTTACTTACATTGAAGAGGTGGTTCCAAGGAGGTTTCCATGTCGTTTTGCCGTATTGATAAACTATAATAGCAGAGAGGGACAAAAAGCACTAGCCTACACTGTGAAATAATTATATTTTTAAAAATTTTGGAAACTGAAAGTTAAGTATTGACTCAACATATTGCTTTCAGATAATTCTCCCCAAACAAAAATATGCATTGTGGTAATTAAAACTTAAGGTATTGGGGTAAAACAAAAATGTATATTCACAGAACATATTAAACTCTGCTCAGCCAATTTATCGTGTCAAATGAAAAAACTGAGTTGACTGAACGTAGTTTGAGCCAGAAAGTGTATGGGAATGCACCTGAAATTAATTGGCTTTGTAAAGTCATTTTCTAGTTAAACTGAGTGAAAATCTGAATAATTACAGCACACATACAAAAAGCATATGATGTTTTCTTCTCAGTGTAATGCACAGAGCTAACGCTTCATTTAGTGGGGAAATGGCAAGGTCACTACAACTTTCACAGTGAGTATTTTATAGTTGTATTTCTTATATAACATATTTCTGTGAAAACTGTTAGCTTTTTCGAGATTTAGATGCGTTTTTTATTGAGAGCTGCTGCGCCTCGGCCACACACGTGCACACATAGACATGAAAGGCTGCTTGCAACCTACACACTGTAAAAAATCCAATTAATGAAATGTTGGACGGGCAAAAATATATAAGTTAAACCAATTTTTTTGTTTGAGCTAGTTGAGAAGACATATTATTTTAAGTCTAGATAAATCTGTGTTTAAAACATTAAATGAATGGTTATTTTCAAATCAAGTCAACATTCAGAATGGCTAGTGTTGACTGAACTAATTAATACAAATCAGGCAAATATGTGGAGTTATGACAGCTATTTTTCCTGACAACAAAATGCTCAAAATATTACTGTTATTTGGTCACAAAATGTAATTGTAAGAGTTGTTCAGGCGTGAATGTATGTGGTTAAAGTTTAAATATGCGGTCAGTTAATAAAGATAGCGTCTTTTAGAAAGTGTGCTCGGACACTTTGGGACGGAGATGAGCTCCAGAAGAGCTCCAGAAAATCACCGGTGCTTAAGCGCTCACACCCCGCCCAGTGCAGCCTCGCCTCGGCAAGCGCATCAGAAATCGACTGCTGGCTCTGATATCTCTGTGGCGTTTAAAAGTGATTTAATTCATTTTAATTTCTCATACTTAACAATGAAAGGGTTATGTTTTAAATCATATTTTAGGATTGCACTTAATTGATATCGCTGTTGAGTGATGTTTCATATCTTTTACTTTATAACCGGACTGCATGCGAATTTGAACTTCAGAGCTGAAGGAGCGGATGGAGAAATAGTCCCAATATCATAACAATCTTAGATAAAACTTCTATATACCCGTGTGTGTACCCGTGTGCGCGCGCCCCGCTCTCGCGCATTTGTGTATGTACAGTATGTGCGTGAGTTTTTTATTTAACTCTTTCCCCGCCATTGACGAGATATCTCGTCAATTAAGAGAAAACGCTTCCCCGCCAATGACGAGATTTTCCGTCTTTCCGCAATACCGCTATTATCCACCAGGTGGCGCCTTTCCGCAACTTTTTAAAACCGGAAGTATTGCCCTATGGCAAGCTGCTGCATGTCCGTGTCTGTTTTAAAGATCGCTATGAATTGGATCTCTATGAAAAGTCCGTCATAAAAATGGAATTATCTCTGCTTTTTGCTCAAAATATGGTGTTTTTGCAAAAACCTACCCATATTCAAAATTCGATTGCAAAAGAACCACTAAAGGTAGGATGAAACTTTTTTTTTTTTTTTTAAAGCAGAGGGTCTGTTCTTTCATTTGGTATATTGTATGTGTATATATATTTAAAGAAGAACATTTTCTGGAAGGCATTAAACTTTGGTGAAAATCATGAAAAACGCTGGCGCTGGCTGGCAACTTTTTTTTAAAATGCTGGCGGTGAAAGAGTTAAAATGTCTTAACTCGAAAGGATCTGGATCACAGGTCATTTCATCTGAGATCAATCCGCACGCAACAGCTGGAATCACTTACTGATTCACAGGACACAAGTCATCAGCCGTTTCCTCAAGTTCACGTCAGGTAAGTGTTTGTAATTAAATGTTAATTTTAGAATATATTAATCGGCAAAGACGCAAATACTCAACGTTTTTGTAATGATATTTTTGTAAAGATATATTTAAAAGTGTGTTATGTTATGTGTCCGAAGTAAAGTGGAGCTATTTTATTAAAGATAGCCTGGATATAGGTGGTTTACCGGACAGCGTTTAGAACTCGGTCTTTATTATAATTGGGACAGTTTTACAAACACATCCTTATAAAATACAATAATGGCGTGCATTTTGAGACAAAACAATAGTACGTTACTCATATGTTAAGTGATGTCAGTTATTTTAGTCAGTGATAAGTCCTGTCCGAGAAAACCACCCAATAGTGTTTAATTATGTGTGATGTCTGAGGGAAATTTGGCCTAACGTTAACGTTATTTTAGGGAATAAAGTATTTCACAATCAAGCTTTATTATATTAAACATGTTATTTATGTATGTGTGTGTGTTTATATTCCTCTGTTTATCAAACCAAGAGCGGTGATGAGGCGGAGAGGCAGACCAGAGGGCTGAAGAAAGTCTCCTAAATGGCCCTGGAGATGTTCTGACTGACTTTGGAGTGCTTTTTGGACTGTTTAATACCCTCTATTTAGAGAAGACTTAATTCTGTATGTTCAGTCTGTATGATAAGTGAAAAAAGCTTTTGTTTTCATGTGACTAAAGTTAATTATTTTGTTAACAACACCAGCATAAATTATTTGATAAATAATTTTAAAATGTTATAAAAAAAAATCCAAAATAATAAATATTAATTGAAGTAACACATAAAACATTGAGTGAATACTTAAATTTTAATTGACAGAGTATTTGCTGTTAGTTTTTAAAGATTCAACTGATTAAAACATTTTAGTTGAATGAACTATAAAGCTAGTTGAGCAAACATACTTTTTTATATTTGAGTCAAGTTTGGGCCAACTAAAAAACATCCATCCAGGTAACACTTTGGAGACAGAAATTGAGTGAACGTAAAATTTCTGTGGAACTAGTTACTAAAAAATAATTCATTGAGCCAACAATTTATTTTTTACAGTGCACCTTTCTAGAGAGAAATTGCCCTGTTTTTTAAATAAATGAATATATTACGAGTTTTTTTATTTTATTAGAATATATTACGAGTGTAGGTGCTTCTATATTCGGCCTGGCCGTCACAAAACGGGCGCATTTTTTACATGTATTAGACTGCATGCAGCACTGCGCAGACAAATCATCTTATGACATCAAAGTTCCGCGAGAGCCATTCAAAAGCTCATATCTCGCGTTACATTGATCTCATGTGCCAATCGATCTGCCTGATACAAGATGATGACGGCAGCATGCGCGTGCATGCTGCCGTCGTCATCTTGTATCAGGAAATCCACGCGGGGTAGATATGAAAAAAACGCGCTCAAGATTCCTTTCCAGTGAGCAGGCTGTGCTGGAAAATTTGTGAGACTTTATGCCTTTAATTTGTAGAATGTTTTAGGTGTTTAATGTTTAAACCGTTATGAGGCATTGTTTAAATGTTTAAAGTAGTTTCATAAGCTCTTACTTCGTGTAAGAATGTTAACTTCAAGTGAAATTGTGATCAACATTGGGTGAGGAATCATCTCCACTTTTATATTGGTGTTTTTGGAGATATTAGTAAAATATCTTTTCTAAACTTTTTATTAAAAATAATTATTTTCTAATGTTTACTGTGCAATTGTATGCAGACCATTTCTGTATGTTTACAATTTTAAGCAACCCAGTCTCACCCCATGTCGTCAATATTTGACGACACTTGACCATTCGTCAATATGTGACGCGGAGGGTATACCTTTCGCGTCATTTTTTGACGAACTGGGGACTTCAATACTATTACGTCCGTTGCATTCTCTTCTCCTATTTTCTTACCAATTTTGCGTCGGTTTAGGGTTAGATTTACATAATGACATCCCTACCCAAACCTAACTCTAACCCCAACGCCAGGTGACAACTGTTTCTAACCCCAACGCCAGGTGACAACTGTTTAATTTCGCGTACACTGTTTAATTTCGCGTACACTGTTTAATTTTGCGTAATCTAACCCTAAACCGACGCGAAAATGGTAAGAAAATAGGAGAAGAGAATGCAACGGACGTAATAGTATTGAAGTCCCCAGTTTGTCAAAAAATGACGCGAAAGGTATACCCTCCGCGTCACATATTGACGAATGGTCAAGTGTCGTCAAATATTGACGACATGGGGTGAGACTGTGTTATTTTAAGGTATTACAAATAAATAAAAAATTAATAAAATATTACAAAATAGTTTGAGTGTTTCTATTTCTATTAGGACAACGGGAAATAAACAATACAACGTGGTTCCTTACCAGTATACTTTTACCAATATACATTTTCAGATTGGGTAACTTAAAAAAAGAATGCTACCACAATTTTAAAAACTTAATTGGGCAAAAAACATGGTTTCTTATTTTCAATTGGCTCAACCTATTATTTTCCATTGAAATAATGTTTAAAGATCGTTGCCACAATTGATAAAATTCAATTCACAGAAAATCTATTGGCCCAAGTGAAAAATGTCAATGTTACCAGTCACTAGAAAATTTTGAGTTAGGGAGGCAACATTTTTTTTACAGTTTACCAACACGGTTCCACAATGCGTTTTCGTTCAGAACACGTGAACCAGCTGAAACAGACAATGAGATCCTACTTTTTGTCCCTTTTAATGGTTCACTGCTGCTTTCCGGACTCAATCTCCACCACCTGAACTCTCCTGCCTTCACGATTGGTACTCGGAGCTGCTTGTGGGTCTTAACACTCACCTCCAGTACCTTTCGTCTTGACGAGGGAGGTTACGACTCAGCCGTCTTTCAGACCTACGTGCGGCCACTCACCTGATGCTCCGGTCATCCTAGATCACCGCCAGGCTGTTGGTAGTGCCATGTCCACACTACTGGTCCAGGAACACCATCTCAGGCTGTGTCTCGCGGACATGAAGGAGGTCGATAAGAATTATCTCCTGTATGTGCAGACTGGCCTTTTCTGCGACATGGTCGAGTGCTTCCCAACAGTTCTCGACTGCCAAGCAGACTGAGGCCATCATGCCTCTTCGGAAGCCAGCTGCCCCTTTCAGCCCATCTACGCCGCCACCTCAGGCTGCTCCTCGCCAAGGAACCCGCTGTAGCAAACCCGGCCTGCCCGCTCAGCCGCCACTCATGGAGGTAAAGAAAGATCCAAGCAGTCCTAAGACGGGCGACCTGGAGATGCAGGCGATCACTCTCAAAAGGTCAGTTTGTTTCTGTTCTGTGACAGCCACCTCCGTTCTGCTCGGCTGCCCCACTGCGGGTACATTGGTAGTGCTGTTAATTCCCCTCGTACCTCTTGGGGCATGTGGCAGCAGCTGTGACACCGCTCGGGCTGCTCCATATGAGGCTGCTTCAGCACTGGCTTCATGACCGAGTCCTGAGGAGAGCGGCATACACAGTGTAACCATTACACCTGAGTGCCGTCTCAGTTTCACTCCGTGGATAGACCTGGCGTTTCTTCGGGCTGGTGTGCCCTTAAGACAGGTCTCCAGACATGATGTGGTACACACATATGCCTCCAACACAGGGTGGGGGGCCACGTGAGTTCTCTTTGTGCCATTCACATCCCAGGGTCATTCAACTCAGAGGGCAGATGCGCTCTCACCAGAAGCACGCCCCGGGGAATGGCGACTCCACCCTCAGACGGTTCAGCTGATGTGGAAACTTTCGGCAGAGCACAAATAGATCTGTTTGCATCTCCAGACACAACCCATTGTCGCCTGTTTTATTCACCAACAGACGTCGCACTCAGGGTGGATGCACTGGCATACAGATGGCAGCGATGTCCACGCAAAAATGCGTTTCCCCCAGTCAGCCTTCTCGCACAGACACTTTGTAAAGTCAGGTAGGACGAGGAGAGCATCTTACTGGTTGCTCCTTATTGGCCCAGAACTCCCTGAACTCATGCTCCTCGCGACAACCCTTCCCTGGCAGATTCCCCTGAGGAAGGACCTTTTTTCTCAAGGGGTGGTACGTTATGGCACCTGCGCCCCAACTTGTGGAACCCCCACGTATTGTCCTTTTGGCGCGGAGGTTCTGAGTGATTTACCACAAGCGGTATCTACACCATTGTTGCAGCACGAGCGCCATCTACGAGACAAGCTTACACACTAAAATGGAACCTGTTCGTCGTATGGTGTTCTTCTCAACAAGAAGACCCCCGAGAATGCCCCATCAACATCTCACTTCGTACCTTCAGCATCGGTTGAACAGTAGGCTGTCACCCTCCACCATTACAGTAGATGTTCCGCGATGTCCGCTCACCATACCCCGATAAACGGCAGGTCAGTGGGTCAGCATGACCTGGTTATTACGTTTTTAAGAGGTGCATGAAGGATAAACCATTCACGCCCTCCCTCTATTCTTCCTTGGAACCTGTCCATGGTGCTGAAAGCCCTGCAGGCGGCCTCTGCAGTCTGTGAGTCTGAAGTTTCCCACGAGCCTCTGCAGTCTGTGAGTCTGAAGTCTCTCACAATGAAAACTCTGACCCTGTTAGCATTGGCCTCCATTAAGAGGATAGGGGACCTCCTTGCAATTTCGGTCAATGATTCGTTCCCTCAGTTTGGACCTGCTGTCTCTAGTGTAACGTGGAGACCCAGGCCAGGCTATGTGCCCAAAGTTCCCACCACCTCTTTCAGAGAGCAGATGGTGAACTTGCAAGCGCTGCCTTTGGAGGAGGGAAACCCAACCATGACTTTGTTATGTCCCGTACGCGCATTGCCGTTGTATGTTGAAAGAAATCAAAGTCTCAGGACCTCAGACCAGCTCTTTGTCTGTTACGGTGATCAGCAGCGAGGGAAAGCTGTCACCAAGCAGAGGATGTCTCACTGGATAGTAGACACTATCGCCTTGCTTATAAACTGCAGGGCACCCCCATGCCCCTTTAATTTGAGAGCGCATTCTATCAGAAGTGTTGCCTCATCTTGGGCACTCGCTCTTGGTTCCTTGCTGACAGACATCTGCAGAGCTGCTGGTTGGGCAAAATCTAACACGTTCACTAGGTTCTATAGTGTTAGTGTCGAGTCGGTCTCCTCGTGTTCTCTCCTCACCTGACACTGAGTGCCGGCTCGCATGTCGGCTTGCAGCCCTGGTCGCTTCCCAGTTGCTGGTTCACTATCGTGGGTCAAGGAACAAGTAGTGACCGGCCTTCTGCTTTAGAACCTAATTCCTAATTTTACTCAGACACTGGAAGGCTCAGCTTCAGTGGTGCTTTGGTAGGGATTTCCAATTTGTCAGTCATGACGTGACGTCATAGTGACCGACTGAAAGGGAACCTCTCGGTTAGGTATGTAACCCTCGTTCTGAAGGAAGGGAATGGAGACTTCACGTCCCGTCACCACAGTTTGCTGTTCCACTGCTGATTACCGACCGGGCACTGATGCTTGGCTTTCTCAGCGAAAATAGTGATTTGGTAACTGCACCTGCCTCTCGTTAAATACTCAACAGGCGGGGTGGCGCCGGAAGATGCAAATACCTGCATGCCAAGTTCATTGGCGTTTAAGTAGTTTCTCGAAGTAGACTGGTCCCGCAATAGCGTTCCCAATTCTTCGTCACAACGTGACGTCTCCGTTCCCTTCCTTCAGGGAACGAGAGTTGCATACGTAACGAGACGTTTTTTTCAGCAGGGCAAAGAGCTTTATTGATTTTGTGGATTGCTATGTTAGTATGAGTGGCTGCCAGTTTTGTTATTGATACTGTAGTTTATAATGTAGTCTTAAACAAGTGATACAAGTTGCTCCATCTTATCCATTAAGGTGCAGTGCAGTAGTCAAATCCAGCACAGTCTGAAGCTGACATCAAGAAACTTAAAGAAATATCTGTAGTCTGCTCCTCACAGATATGGGGTTATGGGACACAAAAATGCCCAGACAGCTAAACATATACAGTGGTATGAAAAAGTGTTGGCCCCCTTCCTAATTTTTTGTATGTTTGTCACTCTTTAACTCTTTCCCCACCATTGACGAGTTAACTTGGCAATCCGTATTTTCACTATTATCGACCAGGTGGCGCTCTTACCCATATACAACCCAGAAGTATTTCCTTAGGGCAAACAGTTAAAACTCCCCAGGTTTGTAAAATCTTTTATCTCCTGTTTGTTACAAATAAAGTATTTTTAGAGTACAACCATTTTCTTGCATATTTGTAAATTATTTTTGAGATTACACTGATCATGTAGGCAATCCTTCCATTTAGAGCAATTAAAAGCCAACTAAATTTACTTCCATGACTGAAAGAAAACAAATTTTAATTGTTTTAATAAATAAAATCACTTTTAATAAAATTTTTAACATCAATCTTAAACTTCTTCCTCCAATTCCGCCATCAAAATAGGGAATCTACATGGCGCGAGCCCAACAGGGTTTTAAAGGGGACACACCCATAACCAGGGACGGACTGGCCATCGGGAGTTCCGGGAGCAATCCCGAACGGCCGGTCCATTTCAGGCCGAACCGGCCGGTGGTCAAAAAGTTATTTTTTTTTTAATGCCTGACCAGGCGCTCAGCTGCAGCGGAACGTCTGTTTCAGACCGGGCCAAACCAATTCTTCAAATCTTGAGGGGGGATAAGAGCGGCCCCTCCCAACTTGGAATGATCCTCGTTTTTCCAAACTTCCGATTGGCTCAAAGGCACCGATCAAAAGAGTTTACTTTTGGTCAGGTTTGGATTCGTGTGAATGCAACATAGACAAGACGGTAAAAATTGCGAAAACAAGGAAAGAAGAGAAAGAAATGGGTGGGGCCTAAAAAATAAAATGTTGTCACAATTAACAGACCTTTTTCGCAGTCAAAAGGACGCTGTGGCAGGAGGTGCAAATGAGGAAGGACCAGCAGCATGGACAGGACAGGTGCACAATTAGTGATGCATTTATTATACACTGAAATCATTTATATTTGCATTTAAATATAGGCATATATAAGGGATAATATAGAGCGAGGCGGTTCTTATAGCGAATACAACCCCGACAGGCTTATCAGGACCCCACGCAAAGCGGAGCTTGAATCTGCCTTACGGGGTTGTATTCGCTATAAGAACCGCCTCGCTCTACATTATCCCGCTTATGAAATTGATTAAATAGCCTGCGTGCGCATTTTGGCAACAGAAGTGGTGTTGTTCCCCAGTGGTTTTAACGTGTTAGCAACTTAGTAAGTTTATCAAAACAGTTTCCCAGCATCAAAATGTCTGGTAATTGCGTTTGGTTGCACTAATAATATACTAATATACGTATATATGGTCACTTTATATTTGGCCATCTGCTAACGTCTTCTATTCACTCCACTATAGTACACAGATCTGGTAGCTGTGTTGAAAAAGTTGATAAAGTCAACTTTTAAATATAACTTTCTCTGTCTGTGTTGCTTCACTGCTGAATCTTGCCATACTTCCATTCCCAACATGCGGGTGCATACGTTTACATCATCATTGTGTTCAAACAGTAAAATGGTCTAAGGAATCCCTGTATGTCTGTATATTAGATATTAAGGTCAGTGATGGAGAAAGACAGGTTGATGATGACCCCTGCAGTCATATTGATGAGGAGGAGGAAGGAAAGCAGAACAAGAGGAGGAGGAGAATGGAACCAGTACAAAAACAGTGATGGGGCAGTTTGCAGGGCTGGGTAGGCAATCATATTACCCTGCTGAAAAACCAGCATACCAGCAAGACCAGCATATGTTGTGTTTTGGTGCTGGTATGCTGGTGACCACCAGCCAAACCAGCATCAAACCAGCATAGACCAGCATAATTCCCATGCTGGTTTGATGCAGTTTTTTCCGCAGAGTAGGCATATCATTCAATCAATTAAAGCACAAAGCAGTGAAAAGCACACAAATAGAAAAATACAGCACAATATTACATATTTATATTACATATTTACATATATGATAAAATGCAATAGATCCACATACTAGATTATATCCTGACTAAAGCACAGATTAAATTAAAAAAAGGAATTATTCTTAGTCATATTTATTACTGATGTTCTTCTCATGCATATGTAGCTGTACAATCAGTAAGCAGAGGCAGGGTCCAGCACAGGGGAAGCGGAGCCAGGGAGAGTTGAAAGTGAGTACGTACACACACAATCTCTATTTTATGGGACTGTATTGTAGTTTTTGATTATCTGAGTGGGTATGTGTGAGTAATTGTAACAATTTTATCACTCCAACTGACTGTACACATGACTTGCTGGTAGTTAGCAGTATACTTATGTGTTCGAGATTAGGTTTTGCTGACCTGGTTGTGTTTAGTGCAGTGGTGACTTGCTTATACAACCTGAGGAGGCAGGTGTTATCCTAAAGTTTCTTTAAGGTCTTCAGCATAATCTGATTCTCTTCATACCATAAAAACACTACTAGAATTAAAATAACTGCAAAAAATCCTGCTCGTGCACCACGGGCACTCGCGTAAAAGGACTCTCCATCTTAATGTCCCGGGCTGAATTTCAGTCCCAGTACGTCCCTGCCCATAACTCATTACAAGAATAGGAACAACCTTTTTAGACTGTGCGCTTGACACAAACCATTTTTCCTGTCGTTAAATTGGCAAAAGTGGATTCGGACACGCTCGTTAAGACTGTGTGCCCTGCACTTTAGACAATGCGTTTAGATTGTTAAAAAAAGGGCCCTAAATGTTTCAGATCATGAAACAAATTATTAATCGAAGATAACACTTAAAACACAAAATGTCGTTTTTAAATGAAGGTTTTTATTATTAAAGGAAAACAAAATCCAAACCCACATAGCCCTGTGTTTAAAAGCCTTCTAAACCTTATAACTGGTTGGGCCACCCTTAGCAGCAATAACCGCAATCAAGCATTTGCGATAACTTGCAATGAGTCTGTTACAGCACTGTGGAGGAATTTTGCCCCCCTCATCTTTGCAGAATTCTTGTAGTTCAGCCACATTGAAGGGTTTTCGAGCATGAACCGCCTTTTTAGGGTCATACCACAGCATCTCAATAGGATTGAGGTCAGGTCTTTGACTAGGCATATTCACATTCATTTAGTTTTTCATTCAGAGGTGGACTTGCTGGTGTGATTTGGATCATTTTCCTGCTGCAAAACCAAAGTTCGCTTCAGCTTGAGGTCACAAACAGATTGCCGGACAGTGTCCTTCAGGATTTTTTGGTACATAGCAGAATTTATGGTCTTCCAGGTCCTGGAGCAGCAAAACAACCCCAGTTTTATAACATTTTATAAAATACATGAACAAGTGTGGCAGTAATCTAATCAGGCCTGGGTGTGGCTAGAGAAACTGAACTCAGGTGTGATAAATTACAGTTATGTTTTAAGCACTATTTCACACAGGGCCATGTGTTTTTGGATTTTGTTTTGGTATTGGCATGACAGTCCAAAGTAAACGCGTCTTGATTTTGGCTACATAGCTGGAGGTGGGAGGCTATTGGCTCCATGAAGCCTGTTTGAAGCCCTGGCTCGCAAAAGCGGCTAGTGTGTGGATGTCAAATGGACATCATGTTCTTGATGTCAGTTTGATTTGCATTTTTTACTTCATTTTCAATTACCACGTTTTTGCACCCTCATAATGCAAGATATAATTCGATTTTGACAATATTGCTATTATACTTTACCTAATATAAACACAATACTACTAAAAATAATGTCTGGTCAGAAAGAAAAAAGTCAATTTCAGTAGTCAATTTATTCACTTTAAATATTAGATCTTTAATATCTGTATCATTATTTACATTTCATTAGTGGCTTGATGGTAGACTTCAAAAACATTGCAATAAACAAATGGTTTTGAAGATGAATATTAATTTTTTCTTTGTGTACTCATATCCCAACATGTACAAATGTTTGTATGCCCCCCAAGATAAAATTTATGCCCATGATCTTTTCCACAACACTTTCTTGTCTTTTATAACATTAAATATTTATGAAGACAGAATTAAGATTCTTGCACACATGCTCCTGCTGGCACCTTCTGTGGGTTCTGACAACATGTATCAAGGCTTTGATTAAAAATACTCAGCATTCTAGACTGCTTGTAGACTGACAGACAGATGAGGGAGAAGAGCAAGCAGGTACATATCAAGAAAACAGCTTTGAAATAGAACATACTGTAAGTAATAGACATCATTGAGAGAGAGAGAGAGAGAGAGAGAGAGAGAGAGAGAGAGAGAGAGAGAGAGAGAGAGAGAGAGAGAGAGAGAGTCAGTTCTAAATCTGAGCTCTTACACACATTTAAACATGACTTATTGGGGTATAGTCTCACAATCAAAAGTAATAAAAGCAAGTTTTTAAGGTGCAAAGTACTGACAGGAATGTTCATCTCACAGGAAGTTTCGTTTTATCAGGTATGTGTGTGTACCATATTTATCTACTGGCAGCACAACTAACATGGCAGGGCATTTCCAGGTTCAAGGTCAGATATTATATTTAATAAAAGTCTAGTCTAAAAATGGCATAGCATTTTTTTGTGCTTTTAGAATCTAATCGAATGGTGACCTTAGAATCGTACATGTAATCGAATCAAGGAGAATCGTGACACCCCTATTGGCAACACTGGAAAAACATAACATTTTTGGCTAAGAAGTTCTGTTATAATTTTCTATATAAAAAGATTTTAAATTAAGCACATTCACTGGCAAGTATTTTTAATGGATGGATGGATGGATGGATGTCAATAACTGATTTGACAATTACCAATTCAATTGTCTTGTAATGGACTATGGGTGGCATTTACTAAACTCCAAATGATATCAGAGTAGTATCGCTTACAAATTAAATTACTTTAAAACCGGATTCTAATATCAAAGCGAAAAGCCTTTTAGCCCTTGGGTACTTAAGATTTTGAACAATATAAAAAACAACTAAATATCCTTACAGTACTTGAAATTTTAGACCCTGCATAGAGAAATTATTGAATTCCCAGATTTCGGACAACACGAGATACAGTGGTCAGTATTTTGTCAGGTCATATAAAATGTCTATTTAATGTACATTTTATCACAGTAGAGCAGTGAGAGACAGAAACATACATTCCACACAAAACAAAAAAAAACTATGCTAAACTAAAATAAAAAAACCCGCAGCCTCGTACAATTCTTTCCAGTCAAATGATGGGAAAAAGTGTGTGAGAGGAAGAGGTTTACTCACAGAAGCCATTTCCTTGTACAAGGCCTCAAAACCACCTTCAGGCTCAGCATATTGTTCCACTTAGGTATGGCCTCCAAACCAAAGCCATCCACCTCGCTCTGCTATTGGCGTTGAACACATAAGGCTAACCACAAGCACATGTTCAGTTGCTCTCAACTAATTCATATAGGAACACTTTGGTTTTGTTGCGAACCCAAAACCCTATACATTTGATTTAAAAAAGTGTCTGATATTAATTAAATAAGCAAATGTGAAGGAAAGAAGGATAGTGGTTCTAGAGGCTTTTGTCAGCTGCAGTGACTATAGTTTTCTTATCTCTTTTTTTCTCCCAGTATTTTCTTTTCTTTTTAACCATGGAAAATTGGAGCAAAAACTATTGACAATAAATAAACAGAGCGTCATCTACTCAGGCACATGTACAGAAATGAAAATTATTTTGTGTGATTATATTATTTGTGGCTGTTAACATTCTTGGTTTTGTATTGTTTGCCAGACTTAATGTATGTGAAAAGTGAGAGTATTAAGAGTATTCTTAGTGGCCGTTATTAGCATATTTTCTGTTTAATGTTTTTAATTTACCTGTAATATGTAGCCTCTAACGTAGTCTCTGAGGGTCCATCCCAGGCCGTGGAGGATGTGCAGAACCTCTTCCTGTTTGAGCACACTGAACAAACGATCCAGCAGGATTTTTAACCTCACAGGTACTGCCTGAGTCCCATACAGCATTAGGCTGCTGATGTCAAACACCACATTGGACTGGACGATTTCCACCTGTGTTGGGTGGTATAGATGCTGTGTGCTCAGCTTGTCCAAAGCTATTATCACAAAAACAAACACCCCAAATTATAAATATAGTCCAGAAATTGTTAAAAGGAGGAATCTATCCATCCATCCATCTATCTATGATTCTTTCCCAGCAGTGGCTATACAATGCTGATATTCATCTTTTCACACTGCAAGCATTCACTGACACACAAGTCAACACAATTTACTGTACATTGGGAGCCTGGTATATGTCAGCATCAGTGGCGGATCGTGACGGTTCAAAATAAGTGTTCGGAGTGTTATGTGTATTGCTTGCGTTTTCAAAAATGTGTTTGTTGCGTCATGTAAACCATGTCCATCACGTGTTTTGTCAAAATAAGTGCCTGCTACACACACCTCAAAACCAAAAATTTATGATCAAAATACGCTCACGTTCACAAAATACACGCAAGACACTCCCTTAACAGTAAACGCTTAGGTTACTCACGTAACCCCGGTTCCCTGAAATAACGGGAACGAAGCATTGCGTCAGTTTGCTGACGCTATGGGGGAAACTCCTGTTGGTTAACGTCTGTAGAAAATACAGACCAATGACGTTTGAGCCCGCGCGGGGGCGTGGCACACGTCCCTATATAAGCCGGTGAAATACGTCAAGAGCTCATTATTATTCGACTGAAGCGCGCAGCCGAATAACACTCGCTGCGTAGACGTTTGTAGCACGGCCAGCGACGCAATGCTTCGTTCCCGTTATTTCAGGGAACCGGGGTTACGTGAGTAACCTAAGCGTTCCCTTTCAATACGGTTCACTTCGCATTGCGTCAGTTTGCTGACGCTATGGGGGAACGTAATCCCATCCCGCCGTGCATACACAACGGACTGAGGTGCCCTTACCGGAGAGACACTGCATGTGGCCCTAACCCAGCATATACATAGCTCTAGCGAGCGCAAGTGTAAGCACCATATATGAGACAGTAATACGCATACAGTGAAGTTTCTAAACGCACCATGATGCATATACAATAGAGCACGAGACGGCGGGTTCCCTGAGCGCGCCGCGAGCTGTGCGTGAATTATTAATAGGTAGCCATGACGGTGAGCTAGCAACGCACCGTGAAAGCATACAGAAACGCAGTCGCGTGAATCATTAAGCCGATAAGACCTGTGCTTGTAAGGCAGGGACATCCAGGCTATAAAATCTGACAAACGTAGACGGCGAGGACCAGCCGGCCGCGTTACAAATGTCAACGATAGAAATCCCTGTAGACCAAGCCCAAGATGAAGCCATACCCCTCGTGGAGTGAGCTTTTAAACCAACTGGACAATGTTCATTCAGGGAGGCGTAAGCCAAAGCAATGGCTTCGACGATCCATTTAGATAGCCTCTGTTTAGTGAGCGGCATACCTAAGGAATGTTGCGCGAAGCTTACGAACAGCTGATCTGACTTGCGGTATGAGGCAGAACGGTCCGTGTATATTCTTAACGCTCTGACGGGGCAGAGCGTGTTCGGGGTTTGTTCGCCGTCCGCCGTCGGAAGGGCGAGAAGTGAAACCACCTGAACTCTAAATGGCGTGGTCAAAACTTTAGGAATGTATCCCGCTCTCGGTCTAAGGATCACTTTGCTATCGTTAGGACCGAATTCCAGACACGACGGGTCAATTGAAAACGCGTGTAAATCGCCCACTCGTTTAACCGATGCCAACGCCAGGAGGAGAGCGGTTTTAAACGAGAGAGCGCGCAGGTCAGCCTGTTCGAGGGGCTCGAAAGGGGGACCGCGCAGCGCTTTCAGGACCGTGGACAGATCCCAAGACGGGACCGTGTTAGGTCGCGGTGGGTTTAGTCTGCGAGCGCCTCTGAGGAATTTAATGATGAGATCATGTTTTCCCACGGTGCGACCGCCGATAAGGGCGTGATTCGCCGTTAACGCCGCCACATACACTTTAAGCGTCGAGGGCGCGCGACCGCTGTCCAGCATTTCCTGCAGAAAGGAGAGAATATGCTCCACTTCACAGGTGTTTGGGTTTAAGTCTTTCGTCGTGCACCAATCAGAAAAAAAAGACCACTTTTGAGCGTAAAGGCGCCTGGTAGATGGGGCCCTAGCTTCAGTTAGAGTATTTAACACTCGTCCTGAAAGGCGTGATGGTTGCCGTTCAGAGACCAAACGTGTAGATTCCATAGCTCCGGCTGTGGATGCCATATCGTCCCTCTCGCCTGAGATAGGAGGTCTTTCCTCAGCGGTACTGGCCATGGTGCTGATGTTTTCAGCTGCCATAGGTCGGGGAGCCATGGTTGATTGTGCCAAAACGGGGCGACCAGAATTATCGCGCATTTCGTCTCTCTTATCCTCTGAAGGACCTGTGGTAACAGGGCCACCGGAGGAAAAGCATACAGAAGACACGCCGGCCATGCTTGCGACAGGGCATCGTGATGTCTCGAGAAGAAGATCGGGCAATGCGCGTTCTCGTCTGATGCAAACAGATCGATCTCCGCCCGGCCGAAGACGGTCCATATTCTCTCGACCGTCTGAGGATGCAGTCTCCATTCTCCCGGCGGCGGACCGTTGCGCGAGAGAATGTCTGCACCCGTATTGGCTACACCCGGTACGTGAGTCGCTTTTAACGAACGTACGTTCGCGTGAGCCCATAATAAAAGCCGTTTCGCCAGCCTGGATAGGGAGCGAGATCTCAGCCCTCCTTGGTGGTTTATGAACGAAACCACCGTCATACTGTCCGACCGCACTAGAACGTGTTGATGTTGGAGTTTCGGTCGAAAGTGTCGTAGCGCCAAGATAACCGCCCACATCTCGAGGTGGTTGATATGTAGCTGAGACAACTGGTTGTTCCACGCACCGAAGGCGAGCTCGCCGTCGCAGTGAGCGCCCCAACCCGTCGCAGACGCATCCGTAGTCACCACTTTCCTCCTGCTCACGGAGCCGAGCTCCGTGCCCGAGAGGAAAAGGTGAGGGGATGTCCATATCGAAAGCGCTTTCACGCAGCTGTACGTGATTTTGATTAATAAGCGGCCCGACAACCAAGCACGGGGCGGAACTTTCGCTTTCAACCAAAACTGAAGCGGCCTCATGAACAGCATTCCCAACGGTATTAGTGGGGATGCTGCTGCCATCAGACCCAACATTTTTTGGAATCGTTTGAGAGGGAGATGTGAACCCGCTTTGAACGATGCCGCCTCGCGTCTGACCGTGAGCGCGCGTTCCTGTGTAAGCCATGCCCGCATCTTTAATGAGTCGAGCGTCGTGCCTAAGAACGCGATTCGCTGCGTGGGGGTGAGCAAACTCTTCTGGAGGTTGATTTTGAACCCCAAATTCTCCAAATGCTGGAGTACAACGGTCTTGTGCGCAGTAATTTCCCTCTCTGACTGTGCTAGAATAAGCCAATCGTCGAGGTAATTCAATATGCGGATGCCGCTCTGTCTGAGAGGGGCGAGAGCCGCATCCGCACATTTGGTAAATGTGCGTGGTGCCAGAGATAATCCGAAGGGCAGAACTTTGTACTGGTATGCTGTCCCGTCGAGCGCGAATCTTAGGAACGGCCTGTGACGTGGCGCTATCGGAATGTGAAAGTAAGCGTCTTTCAGATCCACTGATATGAACCAATCGCCCGGTCGAATTAACGCCATGATTCGTCTGGCTGTAAGCATTTTGAACGGCCGTTTGGCAAGAGCGCGATTCAAAACGCGTAGATCCAATATCGGTCTGAGGCCGCCGTCTTTCTTTGGAACGAGAAAATAACGACTGTAAAAGCCTGATTCGCTTTGATCCGCCGGGACCGTCTCTATCGCGTCTTTTAGTAATAAAGAACGCACCTCTTCCCTGAGGATCTGCATACGATCGTCTGGGACAGTGGTGTAGAGAACGCCGCGAAACCGGGGTGGTCTCCGGGCGAATTGGAGTGAATAACCGTGTTGGATTACGTTTAGAATCCAGCCCGGCATACCGGGGGTGGATTGCCAAACGTGAAATTTGACGGCGAGCGTCGATATGCTTATGGACGTTAAGCCGTGTGTGTGTGTTTGTGTGTACAGAGGAGGAAATTTGCTCTTTTTGTGAAAAGGTAAAAATTTGTGTTTCGCTGTTACAGCGAGGGTGTGTCCAGCGCCCGAGGGGACTGAAACACGCAGAACTTTCGAGGGCGGGCCGGCCGAAGCGGGACCAGAGCCTCTTTTCCTCCTCAGACTCTCTTCAGGGAGGCGGCGCCGGCGTCGGGTCCAGCGTAATCCGAGGACGGGGACCGCGGCGTCGAGGCGGGCCAGCCGGTCGTGCAGGACGCTGGCGCTTGACCTCCGGTTCAGCTCTCTGCTGGGGCTGAGCTGGTGCTGGCTTAGGGCGTTGAGCTGGCGGCGGTTTTGGGCGGCCGGTCTCAGACGCTGAGGCAGATCGTTTAGGTAGAAAATGCCGCATAGCCTGCGACGATTTCTGTGCCTCAGTGAAGCGCTGGGTGAACCCCTCCACAGCGGAGCCGAAGAGCCCCGACGGTGACACGGGCGAGTCAAGAAGGGCAACCCGATCCGTGTCCTTTATCTCCGTCAAGTTCAGCCACAGATGTCTCTCCAGAACAACCAGGCTGGCCATGGCTCTTCCTACAGCCTGAGTGGCGACTTTAGTGGCGCGAAGGGCCAGATCAGTCGCGCTGCGCAGGTTCTGAAAGGTCGACGGGTCCGGACCTGTCTCGTCCATGTCACGGAGGAGCTTTGCCTGGTATACCTGCAGCACCGCCATCGTATGGAGAGCGGATGCAGCGTGGCCGTCAGCGGCGTAAGATTTTGACGCCAGGGTCGATGTCAGGCGACAGGGCTTTGATGGATGGTTCAACTTCGCCCTCCATCCGCCGGCTGAAGACGGGCAGAGATGGGCGGCGACAGTTTCCTCGAGCGGCGGCATCTTGGAGTAGCCGTGTTCGTCGGCGCCGTCCACTACGGAGAGGACGTGGGAGACGGCGCTCTGAGCTCGGGTGGAGTGGGGAGCACGCCAAGATTTGGTGAGCTCCTGGTGAACCTCAGGGAAAAACGGCGCCGGCCGTTGGCGGGACGATTGACGGCGCCCGGGCTGCAGAAACCACTCGTCCAACCGGCTGAGTTGAGGCTCTGACGGCGGCGACCACTTGATGTTGAGCTCCGCCGTAGCTTGCGTCAAGATGCGGATGAGCTCAGAGTCGTGAGGACGCGACTCGGTAGGTTCATCAGCGGCGGCTGCGTGGGCGTCGTCATCCGAAGCCGCCCAATCCTCTAACTCCTCAGAGGATGACATCACTTCCAAGTTGTCACCGGACCCAAAGGAAACCATGCCGCTAGCACTCGGCAGGGGGCGCAGGTCTTCATGGGCGAAGGTGACAGGGTGACGGCGGGGAGACAGAGCACGCGGGGGATGAGCCGGCGTGGACTCGGTCTCAGGGCGTCTTCCAGCTTCACGGCTCCGCTGCTGTTTAGGCGGGAGAGCACGGGAAGCCTTCCGTTTAAAGATCTCGAGGCGGGAGCGCAGCACCGCGATAGGAAGGAGCTCGCAGTGGGCGCAGCCCGCCTCGGCGAGTACGGCCTCGGCGTGGGCAGGACCCAGACAGATGACGCACTCCTTGTGGAAATCCTCCACAGGCAAAGGGGCTCGGCAGGAGCCGCAATGCCGAAGCGACATTATCTCAACGCGCTTCTGCTCTTTTAGATACTCTCTTTTAGGCTCACCGGAAAGCGGCAGGGGAACACGCTGGTGTGTTGTAGTCCGCTGCAGTGCTTGGATCGACGGCGAGTAAGGGCTTCTTCTTCGGAGCAGCGAGAAGGTTCGCGCTGAAGGAGAAAAGTAATGAGCTCTTGACGTATTTCACCGGCTTATATAGGGACGTGTGCCACGCCCCCGCGCGGGCTCAAACGTCATTGGTCTGTATTTTCTACAGACGTTAACCAATAGGCTTCAATCACGGAGTAAACAGGAGTTTCCCCCATAGCGTCAGCAAACTGACGCAATGCGAAGTGAACCGTATTGAAAGGGAACTCTGATTATGCATGAGATTATGCGAGTATCTGGCAAACGCGAGTGTCTCTTTTATCATAAACTCTTTACACGCATCTGCAGCAGGCACTTATTTTGACAAGACACGTGATGCACACATGATCTCTCGATGTGCAGAACACATATTTTGAAAAAAGGAACCACACACACTAAGGGCTACATACATGTTGTGACAAACTTCTCATCGAGCGCCCTTAAAAAAAGAAGTCACCGGCCGCCGCTGGTCAACATTTAAATGGGATTGTCAGTAAATTTTGCCTTCTGGGAGATAAATGAATATTGTTTGTTAAGCTACTGAAAAACTTTGCAAAATGTACAGTATAAATATGATCTTTAAACAGCATACACTCTGTACATGAAGCAGGTGCAAGACATAAAATTTGTATAGTTTAAACTATGAACTCAACATGCTTTTAACACTCACAATCCTTTATTAATTCAAGTAACATTAATATATTTGTCTGCTTTTTTCTTTCTCTACGTTTTCTCTGTCGTAGTGACACTTGCTTTTGCCTTCACACCAGGACAGATTTTTGTGACTAGGTTTTTGGCAGACAACAGACTTTGCAAAACCAGAACATGATAAAAAAAAATCAACTACTTTGTCAGAATGGTGGCAAACACTATAAAACAAAATGAGAGGTCTGTGTCTGACAGGGGTAGAAAAAGACATGGTTGGCTGATGGTTTAGAAAAAAATTAAAACTAGTCAAAGGGCCTCATGTGATGGTCCCTTTAGGCCTGTCTCTTACTTTCATTCATCCCAACAGGTGTTTCTTTTGTCTCTCTCTGAACCCAACTGTCCCCTTTTAACTAGATTATTTTTAAATGTTATCTCTCTCCTTTAACTTCAGTTATTTTTTACTAAGATTTAAATTTTTAAGGTTTAGTGGTTGTTTTATTGTGTACAAAATTATTTTATTTTTGGGATTAAATCAGTTCCATCAGCAGTGAGAATGGCTCAAAAATTCAGTAGCGCCTCACTGCAGAACACGACATCCAGGGGGCGGGGTTGGATTTAGATCCAGGGGCGGAGCTGGATCCCGATCCAGAGATCCAATTGGTCGGCAGTTTTACCACAAGACACGTCATACACGTGTTGCTGCATTACCATTTCCGCATTAAGTCGTAACTAAATTAAGTTATTATTTTGACATAAAAAATAACTTTACTTATGACTACAATAAAAGTAGTGCCTTTAGGGTGAAATGTAAGTTTTTTGCTATATTGTTTTGGAGTAAAACATTTCGGGTAAGCCTACTACGAGTAATCTTACCACATGCAGTTTAAGACCTATTAATGGATACAGTATAAATATGCATAATTATTAAAAAATATAGGCTATGGCATGTTATTTAGAAATTGAATAAATTGAATGTTTATCTTGTATGGACTTTGATCTTGTTTTAACGCGTCTCTGCTTACAGCCATTAGGAAACAGGTTTCCCTCGTAGATGGTTTACTTTTTAAAAATTTGCTAATAAAATATATCAAATAAATTTGTTTTTATATTTACTCGTATAGGAATAGCTGTGTAATAAGTGGGATAATGTACAAATAAATCCCTTCAGTGATATCAAACTGTCGGGAACGAGTCCTTATCCCCTTACACCTAACCGTGATACTTTCTAAATTATGAATCTTCCTTAACTATATTATTAATCAAACGTACACTTAAATTGATACGAGCAAACGTTGGCGACCACAGGTTGCAACTAATTGCGGGCTGCAACAACGCATATATACTGGTTCATATGGCGGAACAAAGTATATAAAGTGGGAGGAGTTGGATCTAGATCCAACCCCGCCCCCTGGATGTTGTGTTCCGCAGTGAGGACCATCTCCAAAAATTAGGGAGATTGTGTGTCTGCCTATCGAGCAAAGATGCATTCTTATGCGGAGCTTTTACATCACTTGTTCTAAGGCAAAGTAAAGGACAAGATAAAAAAAAGGTCATATTACAATTAGAACATAGTTTTCTCTTTGTCTGTACACAATAAATTAATTCATCAATAAAATTTGTTAAGAAACCTAATTAAAAATAGAGTATAAAATATTGTAAGTTAAATATCATTTTATGATAATGTTTAATTTTTTAACATGAACTAACAATGAATCATCATTCTACAGCCTTTATTAATCTTTGGGTGCATTCACATTTTGTGAGTGACAACCATATTTACTTACAGGTGTGAGTCTGGAAGTGTCCTGTTCACACAGCAAATTAAAGACACAAATAGAACACTGCCTGTATGAACGAGCAACCGACCTCAAACCCGTATGCTAGTTACACGTGGCGCCTGTAACCATAGTGACTACGTTTACATGCTGTAAATATTCGGGTTATGGTCAGGTTAAGGTCGGGTTTCGGGCTTCTGAAACATTCGGAATAACCCGTTTACATGTGTGAGCAGAGAGAGTTACCCCTGTATGCATGAAATTGGTGTATACGGTGTAAACGGTGATTAAACAGTAAATGCGGTGATTTTGCGTGGCTCACTAGTGCGCTATGCGGTTTTACCGCATTCATTTAATAAAATAAAATTATTATTTAAATCCAGAACAAGGTGCACCCATGTAGCAGCAGGGTAGGCTAAGTTACATGTCTTTCCTTTTAAGACAAAAAGATTAACAAGCTATACTAGCCTCCAGCTAAATATATTTTTGAACAAAAAAAAATTGAAGAACAATTTTCAAACAAGAAGGTTTTTTAAGTGCAAATTTACAGACCATCGGTAAATACAGAACACAACAGTGTCTTAAAGAAATTAAAATTAGACAGTATTTATGCAACTATAAATGTACAAAACTAATGCAATAGCCTACAGAAGGCAATGAATATGTATTCATGGCCTTTTTAATAATATATTTGTAGATAAATTTATATCTATAAAGTATAAAAATGAATAAATCATTATTTTGGATAAATTAAGCTGGATAGATCATTTTTAGTCAGACTAATTTGTCATCCTTTCAGATCAAGCTTATATGCTATCTATAACAACTTACATTATATCCTGAGTGTTACTTGGTCGAAAATATGTAGAAATATAGCCTATGCGAGTAAAAAATTACAGAACAAAAATGTTTAGCTCACGCGGATCGAACGAAAAGCCGTTAATTAAGCGGACGGAGGACGTGCAGAAACAGTTGAGTCGGCAAATGATCATCAATGTTTATAATGTTTCACGCAAATACTGTTGATGAAAAACATTCATATCTAAATGTCCAGGTAAGAGTCAAGTGTTCAGTCAGTTAATACTAATAAAGCCACCGGCGTTATTGGCTGCAGCTTCATAATCCACGGAGCGGACGCTTTATACAAAGAAAAAATTAATTGCGATTTGTATTTGTTTTGATCAGTTAGATTAAAGTAATTTTAATCTTAGATACTGCATCTAGATGCAGACGACGCTACAGTTATTCATCTTTCACTTTTTTCACACATTCACTGTATGATTTACGAAATATGAATAGCATAGTATTACATTTTGAATTGAAATTCACAAAAAAACAAGTTACTCTCTTAACTCTTGACAATCTATTTGATACTTATTATACATGTATGATGTGAAAAACAAAAAGGGCATAGCTATATATGAATTTAACGTGAAAAGCGCGGTTGTTGCGATTGGTTTCCTCCTCGCTCTAAAAGTGTGGTGCTGTGCTGCATCTCGCTTACCTCTTCTCCCTGCGGGTTTTCTGGCGCATACAAGAAGTTCCTCTACTCAAAAGACCAAGGCTGCGTCCGAAACCGCATACTGTATAGTAGGTACTGAATTAGATGAAGTACCTACTTACTTGGCGTTAAAACAGTAGGTACTGTATAGTATGAATCCTGGTAGTATGAATGAGATTCGGACGTACTACATCCGCCATGTTGCTACATCACGTGACATACGTCGTCATCACGTCATGTCATTTCAGCGCGAAAACAGCCGGGTGCTTCTTCTTCTTCTTTGGATAACTCCTCGTCCGGGGCATCATGGGATAGTGAAGCGTCCATCGTATGCACACTGCAAAATCTAACCGGAAGTAGTAGGTCATCCGGGTACTTTTCGCATACTGTTTTTCGAATACTATGTATTCGGACATACTACTCGCCTCGCCTACTGCTTTTCGCGTACTATATAGTATGTAGTAGGCGGTTTCGGACGCAGCACAAGATTCCTTGCGAATAGAACATGCGCAGTACACAAATCGATGTTCCTTTTGATGGGGATATGCCGATACGCGTTTACATGACCAAAATTTCGGGTTAGAAAAGGGGTAACCCAGGGCTAATATTCGGGATTTTAAAAACAGGAATATGTAGGTATGTGACAAAATGACGTAATATGCACGAGCGCTTTGTTCCCACGGCTGTGTTCCCAAGCAGGTATTCAGCGCCAGACGCGTTGGTGACTAAGGAAATCTGTCATATCTTTGCTTTGTGAATACCTCTAAAGCCCATATACTAGTGACATAAATGACTTCCTCACGTTGATTCTCACGTTTGAATTTCCAAGATCGCTTTCGTAAGAAGAAAGTTATAAGCGAAGCAAAATTTCTCTCGTGTTTGGAATCAAAATCCTCTATGAGGGCGAGTATTTTTTGTTTCAAACCAAATACTTTTGATAGAATATACATTTAACTTGAATTAGGTGAAGTTTGGGATTGATTGAAACATTCGCATGTGCTTTTTTAAGATCCGCAAATGACGTTGTTGTCAAAAGCAGAATCGCCCATTCCATCATATTGGCTTCCAAAACTTCTCTGTTTTCATCAATCCGTGCAGTATTTTTCTAAGTAATCATACAGAACGAAGGATTAAAATCTCTAGATTACATTATTGGCATATTTTTTGTCAAACATATGAATAAATACATGCATGCAACATGCATGCATTTAATGATTTATTAATGATAAATAACATAATCATCAATTAATGTATTAATAATATTTGACCATTTAAATTGCTCGCCTTTAATTTTAGTCAATTAAGAAATATTAAAGAAACAATTAAATGTTTCTTTAATATATAAAAAATATAGCTTTTATTTGAGAGGGCTTTGATTTCATATGGAAAGATATGCGTGGATTGATGCTCTCGGTTTCATTAATTAGTGGTTAATCAAAAATAATAACATTTTTATATATATCTTTTAAAAAGATGTCATCATAATCTTGTTGGGCTTTTAATTACCTACAATGTGGTGTTTGAATGATGCAAATAGACCAAGAAATGAGGAAGTTATGATATTTTAAAGTGTTTGGTCAAGCGGAAGAGGTCACAGTTTTTCATAGTTTTATCGTTTTAATTGGGTACAAAAATGCCCCCTAATTTTCGAGTTAAAAAATTCCATAACTTTCTTAATAATTATCCGATTTTAATAATTTAAAACCCATGTTAAAGTTATTTTTATTATCTATCATATGGTTATAATTATATATGAATTTTCTAGTATTTATATTTTTTGTCACATACCTAGAATATGAGCATATTCGTGTTTTTGCCGGTGTTTACATGGGCGTGCGCGACCGAGTTATTGCTAATATTCCGGATTTGTGACGGACGAAAATATTAAAAAAGTATTATTTATGCAATGGGCAAAACTTTATTTATGTAATTAACAAAAACAGCTGGCTGGTGTAACGCTTACCATTGTGCAGAGAAAAATAAACAAGGGTGGTTCCTTATTAAAGTTTAAATTTCCAAAATGAATGAACATAAAATCACTGTCAGCAACTGCACGTTTTACCAAAGCAGATATATCCAATAAAAAAGTAATCATAAATGACGTGTGAAGCAAATCGATCCGTTTTTGCAAGAAATTGAACTATATTTATAGCATTAACGCAGCCAAATAAGAAGTGCGCTTACGCTCCCGCTCTGTAGGTGGCGCAGAGAGTATGGTTTACCAACCGCAGGCAAAACCAGCCTTTTACCGCTACCTAGAGAGCGGGAGTGTAAAAGCGCACTTTATTTGTTGCCAAGGTTCTGTATGGACGCTAATAATGTTGTAAATAACGTTCAATATCCTGCAAAAATCGACCGATTTGCTTCACAAGCAGCAAAAAATGTCACCAGGAGTCATGGGGATTACTTTTGTATTGGATATATCTGCTTTTTGAGCTCTCAAAGTGACGCATCTTTTGCCTTGCATTATATGAATCACAGATGGTTTTTTTTGTAAAATATCTTCTTTATTGCTTCACTGAAGATAAAAGGTGAGTAAATAAACAGCTAATTTTTATATCCCTTTTATTATACACTTAACATTATATTAATCGTCCACTTTTAAGGTTTAAACTTTATAAATCTCACTTACTGGGCTGCACGCGGTTTTATGCGTAATGTATTATGTTCGGTGGCGTCTATGAAGGTAATATAATATCACATTAACCTTATGGAGCAATTCTGCTGCGTAGTTTGCAGTCATTTTCATGCACTGTAACGTTATCTTAACACAAAGAGCAACCAATGACGTGACAGACAACTGGTTGTCCAGTGCGCTTCCGTTCACACGGCACAGCTTCTCTGTAAATAAGGTTGTGAAACCCGGAAATTTACGGGTGTGAGGTCGGTTATAGAATGCGGTTGTGAAACCCATAAATAACCGAACTGCGTGTGAACGGAACCTTCTTAAGGACTCAAATACGAGTTTGACAACCGTATTATGGTACCGTGTGAACGCAGCCTTTGTTACTGCTATAGTTTCTCTTTAGATGCTATAATTTTCATGACACAATTTTCTGCGCACGTTCATCTGAATATAGTTTGTTGGATGAGCCTAATTTTATGAGAAGTTGTTTTAACTCAAAATTGTATGCAATTTTTTTGGGTAGGCCTACATGTTTTAGTTACCAAACAATACTTTTTAGAGTGCATGATACTGATCCTGATCCCAAAACATGATCCCAAAAATTTGACAAGCAGTAAACTGGCAAAATATAATCATAATCATATTTATATTTAATATTTGTATCTATTTTTCAACATTCTGATTCAAAATACTGATTTCATTGTGTGCCTTTATTCACTTCACATCAAACATTTTGTGTTAAATAAAACAATAAATAAAAATAATATTATAGGTGTTTACATACATACACTGACTCACACTCACCATGAGCAACCCATCCATGCTTGCACTGATCACATGTCCGCAGGTGGATTTTTCCAGGTTGGAAACACTCACATGTGCAGTTTACCAAAGTACAGCGGATAGCCTGCAAGTACATAATATAAAACATCAATGAACTGGATTTATTTTTCAATCAAGTCATTGAGTTGTTCTTGAATTGTTACACATTAAAATATCAGTATCAATTCCTTGTCTGGGGAAGCTATTCTCACTTTGAACACGGTGCATATTAGCATGCATATTACTAGCATATTAGCTGTTTATTAATACTTATAAATTACATACTAATGTGTGCGTGAATTCCCTTGAACCTACCCCACACCTACAGTACACTCAACCATTGAGTGTGGCTGTGTGGTTTTTGAAATATGGTTAAAATTCAATTAGGCCTTCTCAGTCTACCCATTAAAGTATTAAAGGGATAGTTCACCCAAAAATGACAATTCTGTCATCATTTACTCACCCTCATGTTGTTACAAACCCGCATAAATTTCTTTGTTCTGATAAAGATGAAGGAAGATATTTAGAGAAATGTTTGTAACCAAACCGTTCGTGGACCCCATTCACTTCCATAGCAGGAAAAAAAGAATACTATGGAAGTAAATTGGTTTGGTTACAAACATTTCTCAAAATATCTTTGTTTTTGTTCATAAGAACAAAGAAATAAATACAGGTTTGTAACAACATGAGAGTGAGTAAATGATGACAGATTTTTTATTTTTGGGTGAACTATCCCTTTAAGATTAGACAAATAAAATGTGATTAAAATATCTTTTTTACACATTTTTTTAAGTTAAAGTAACATAAAAATATAAGTTAAACCATTTTAACTTGTTTTTATAAGTTATGTCAACTGATCACAGGTCAAAACTTAAAATAGTATGTTGAATTCACTTGCAAAATCAAGTTGTTTTAACTACAGGTAACAGTTTTTTTACAGTGATGAAAATACAGTGTGTAGTAAATAGTGAATATTATTTTCGATACTAAAGTGTTACCGAAATATTACATATGAAAAACAAATATGCAAATATGTCTTAAACTTAAACACTGGCACATGGGGGTAGAATACGTGGGGGACACGGAGGACATGTCCCCCGCACCTTTCAACAAAATCTTTGTTTGTTACTTGATCTGAGTGAAGTAACATTAATCCCATCACACGTGAGCGTTATGAGGGGAAGCTTATTTCATGCATGTACATCTATTTGAGCTCCAGTTTCAAAAGACAGAAACAGGAAAAGAGCAGAACTGTCACTAGCCCAATCGGGCCAATGCTGCATCTTCACAAACAATTATTTTACATGCTTTTATGCATTTTAATTTAAACATTTAAGCACAAGAAGACAGGAAATAGATTTACTTACACACTGTTTGATAATGTTGCATGTACACCCATTGAAGCGCATGCCTGGAAAGTTGCATCTCAATGCTCCAGACTGCCCGCAAATGCTAAGTTCATGTTTTCTTGCACTTAAATGGAAATAATACACAAAACTATCTAAAACTGCCATAATCATCCTTTTTAACACAGTCTATGTCTTATGTTGATTGTAAGCAGTTGAGAAATTAAACGCGTAGTAGCCTATTGGATCCGTGCACTTATTCTCAGAAAAATCTTTTTTTTATTGGTGTCAGTCAAACACATACAGACATCAAGAATCAACATATGAATCTCAGCAATGGTGATACAACTATTCATGTTGCAATGCATGCTGGGTGTCATGGGTGAGTCTGGTCCTGTGCTGGTACTGTACCTAGAATGCACTGCGACATGAAACTTTAAATGTCACTATTGTTGAGGTTCATATGCTGATTCTTGATGTCTGAGTGTGACACCATTTAAATTTTTATTTAATAAGTGTTTGAAAGCTTCTCATAACTGACAATAACAGTATCACTACTGTGGTTAAGTTAAAGCACATCAACAACATAACACTGGATGATATTAGTCAATAAGACTGCTACATAATGATTTTAAAAACCTCAATAAACCATATCACAATGAAATTTTTTGGGCTAGTTTGTTTGTGCTCTAACAAACATCTTACACATTACAACAGCCGAAAAACTTTAGGCTAAATCAAAGGTCAGTAGCCCAACCGTAGTAAACACTGTTCACCATAATGGTTACCAAACATTTTCAATAAAACATCAACATTTGACAGAATTAAAGTAAAACTGGATGTTTCTTTTGAATTTAAAACACATTGAATTTAATAAATACTATTACAGAACTTGTATTTGTATATATACATATACAAATATACATATATACATATATATACAGTCTTGTTCAAAATAATAGCAGTACAATGTGACTAACCAGAATAATCAAGGTTTGTAGTATATTTTTATTGCTATGTGGCAAACAAGTTACCAGTAGGTTCAGTAGATTCTCAGAAAACAAATGAGACCCAGCATTCATGATATGCACGCTCTTAAGGCTGTGCAATTGGGCAATTAGTTGAATTAACTGAAAGGGGTGTGTTCAAAAAAATAGCAGTGTGGCATTCAATCACTGAGGTCATCAATTTTGTGAAGAAACAGGTGTGAATCAGGTGGCCCCTATTTAAGGATGAAGCCAACACTTGTTGAACATGCATTTGAAAGCTGAGGAAAATGGGTCATTCAAGACATTGTTCAGAAGAACAGCGTACTTTGATTAAAAAGTTGATTGGAGAGGGGAAAACCTATAAAGAGGTGCAAAAAATGATAGGCTGTTCAGCTAAAATGATCTCCAATGCCTTAAAATGGAGAGCAAAACCAGAGAGACGTGAAAGAAAACGGAAGACAACCATCAAAATGGATAGAAGAATAACCAGAATTGCAAAGGCTCAGCCAATGATCACCTCCAGGATGATCAAAGACAGTCTGGAGTTACCTGTAAGTACTGTGACAGTTAGAAGACGTCTGTGTGAAGCTAATCTATTTTCAAGAATCCCCCGCAAAGTCCCTCTGTTAAAAAAAAGGCATGTGCAGAAGATGTTACAATTTGCCAAAGAACACATCAACTGGCCTAAAGAGAAATGGAGGAAAATTTTGTGGACTGATGAGAGTAAAATTGTTCTTTTTGGGTCCAAGGGCCACAGGCAGTATGTGAGACGACTCTGAATTCGACCCCAAACTCTGAATTCAAGCCACAGTACACAGTGAAGACAGTGAAGCATGGAGCTTCAAGCCACAGTACACAGTGAAGACAGTGAAGCATGATATGGGATTGTTTCTCCTACTATGGTGTTGGGCCTATTTATCGCATACCAGGGATCATGGATCAGTTTGCATATGTTAAAATACTTGAAGAGGTCATGTTGCCCTATGCTGAAGAGGACATGCCCTTGAAATGGTTGTTTCAACAAGACAATGACCCAAAACACACTAGTAAACGGGCAAAGTCTTGGTTCCAAACCAACAAAATTAATGTTATGGAGTGGCCAGCCCAATCTCCAGACCTTAATCCAATTGAGAACTTGTGGGGTGATATCAAAAATGCTGTTTCTGAAGCAAAACCAAGAAATGTGAATGAATTGTTAAAGAATCATGGAGTGGAATAACAGCTGAGAGGTGCCACAAGTTGGTTGACTCCATGCCACACAGATGTCAAGCAGTTTTAAAAAACTGTGGTCATACAACTAAATATTAGTTTAGTGATTCACAGGATTGCTAAATCCCAGAAAAAAAAATGTTGGACAAAATAGTTTTGAGTTTGTACAGTCAAAGGTAGACACTGCTATTTTTTTGAACACACCCCTTTCAATTTATTGCCCAATTGCACAGCCTTAAGAGCGTGCATATCATGAATGCTGGGTCTCGTTTGTTTTCTGAGAATCTACTGAACCTACTGGTAACTTGTTTGCCACATAGCAATAAAAAATATACTAAAAACCTTGATTATTCTGGTTAGTCACATTGTACTGCTATTATTTTGAACAAGACTGTATATACATAAAATTTTTGTTTTGACAAAGCTGTTATTACTAAATGCCTTAACTAAAATGTATTCTGACACCTTCAACATTTCACACATTTGCAGAACAGATTCACATTGAATGAAAGAAAAAACACTTAAACTAAACAAAGTTTCTGAATAATTTTTGGTCCCAAATTTTTATAGATTTTACTGGCAGTACACTGTATGAAGAATTTGTTGGGTATAATTATTAAGTATATTATTTGTTGGGTATATATAGCACAGTTTATTTTATTTTGCTTATAGTCTCCTGCACCCACTAGTAAAAAATATTTTAAAAAATCTGGTTTCTGGTGCCCCTGCACTGGCACCACAGCAAAATGTTCCATTATCTCATCCCATTTTCATCTTTAAACAAGCTTTTGCTTCTTCTCACCTGAAAACTGGTCTGCTTTTGCCCCATTCAGATTTTCCTTGTTTTGACAAAAGCTGCCATTACTTGATGTGAAGACTGAATCTGAGCTGACCCCAAAAGCTTTTAGCAACAAGGGGTTAAGTGTCCCAAAGAGTGTCCCGGTAAGACCAAACAATGTTATTGTGTCATAAGACATCTACTTAATATCTCAGAGCCACTTACTGTAAAGGACTCTAGCAGGGGAACAGAGAGGAAAGGTGAAGAGGCCACACTGCTCACATCTCTCCCATCAAGGCCCATCACAAGATGAATTTAAAAGTGAGTAAAAGATTATTTCTGTTCTGCTAGTACATGTTACAGATTATTATACAAATTAATAGTTAATTATTATAAACTATTAATTATTATAATAAGATTTTGTAGAATTACTGTAGGAGTGACACATGTGGACGTTTTTAAATGTCCAGACACAACACTGTCCATCAACATTTACATCAGACTTGATCCTATGGAAGCCATTGATTGATTATTAAGAATTTAAAGTGGAAAAGGTTTTGTGCCTGATTTGTTTATTTATTATTTTGGATTATTCAGATCCATGATTCACATGAATTCTCTACTGTATCATATATATATATATTTGCATGCTTGTTTCTGGAATGTTTGTTCTGTGCTATATTTTGTCCAGAAACAAGAGGAAATGAGAAAGAGATATTATAAATGGACTGCTTAGAAAAACCAGTGCTCTCAAACACCAGCCTAATTTATATTAGGGAATAATGTCAACTATGGTGACTGTTGTGGGGAAAAAGATCTACAGCTATAGGCTAAAGCTGCAGTGTGTATTTAAAAATTATTGTTCTACTTTACCTATGTGTTTGATAGTTACACTTAAAAGCGGGGTGCATGATCTCTGAAAGCAAATGTTGACATTTGAAATCACCTAAACAAACACGGCCCTACCCCAATAGAATCTGAACCTTTTTTTGATAGACCCGTGCCACACATACGCAACCCAGGCAATGATGTTGGTTAGTAGACATGTCCCTTATTGCTGATTGGCTACAAGTGTGTTTTGGTACTTGGGCCGACTCCCTTTTCCAATCTGTTTTTCAAAAATCATGCAAATTAATAGCCTCACACAACACCTTGTTGATATCACATCACTGGCAAACAATAAAAACCTCTTGTAATTTTTGTAACCCACAAAATTTTATGTTATTCATGTTTTTTGCTCATAAAATGTTTTTATTGTAGTGCCAGAAATGTGCAGCAAAGGTATGCAAGAAAAGAACCACTTTGCTTTTTTGAGCTGAACTGTTAACTTCCATGTTAAAAACAAGTGATAAAAAACAAGCAATGTACTGGTGGCATTGATCGTTGAAACTATGTTTTTTAGGGTAAATGTCCTAATTGTAAACACAATGAAATGAATTCCAATTTAATTATAGCCTTTGAAAGATTAATATTTATAAAGTTTTACTTATCAAAAACTATTAAATTTTTTAAGCGGCCTATATGATAAATTGTATCAGTGTCTTCATACAGTATATACAATATATTCGTTGTTAACCTGATACAACCAGCTGACCGCCAGAAGTACAAATACAATACTGTTACATTTATTGTTAAATACAGGGTGTTAGTTACTGTTAAGGGGATCACCTGGTGATGAACAAGTCCACAGAGTTTGTAAGATGATTAGAGCGAACAGTCCTTTAATGTACCATCATTTAGCTATAGTTATGATCCTGAACTAGTTATTCATATTTCAAATCCAGCTAAATTTAAGCCAGTTTAAGCATCAGAAAAAGTCAAGGCAGTGGACACTGGACAGAAGCAAAAGACCAATAGATTAGTCCAAGACAACTGCTTGGACCAGTGAGCACCTTGTGAACTCTTCTCAAAGCCTCAGCTGACAGAGATCAAACCAGTGACAGCCTGCTGCAGTATCCAGAGACATAACTGTGTTCAAAGTGGTGGATTGAGGGGCAAAAGAAGGGGGGCACGCAGCCGCCTCAGGAGGACAAGGGAGGGAGGTAAGCCGCTCCTGCCAGCGACTGATCTTCTTTCCCTTTACCTCGTTGTCTCTGTGCTGTCACCCGCTGATTGATCCAGGTGTTTTACAGCTATCTGGAGGCACAGAGCATTCAGACAAAGAGAAGCCTCTGTCAATCCTTTTGATTGGGGCTGCACATTCCTTGGCCAGATGGTGGACAGGCCTACGTTAATGCACATACCTCTCTGCAGTTCTCAGGAGAGTGTTCGCTTTTTCTCAGGCACTAATCATGATTCTTACATTTTCAAAATTGTGAAGATAAAGAAGGATGTTCTGTTATATTTAATTTAAAACTTAAAGTTAGGTTTTACATATAAGAATTTGTTTAGCATATAGCATTTTGAGAATTGTTGGTAGCAACTAAACCACTTCTAGCCTTAATAAAGTGCAGCTAACTGAATTCATCAATCACAATTTTTTTTAAAGGTCCTGCTTTTTCGGTGTTTTCTGAGCTTTAATTGTGTTTACAGTGCACAATATAACGTGTTAATGTGTTTACTTATCTCTATACCGCTGTTTTCACTGTCCTTAAAACTGGCAGATTCATGATGACACTCCTCCTTGTTCTATGAGGTCCTTTCTTCAGAAATACATAACGAGTTTTGATTGTGTAGCTGGTTTAGTGATTTGACAGCAGCTTAGCTTAGCTGGTGACTGGTGTATTCCTGTGGGCGGAGGTTAGTCAAAAACTCTTATATTGACATCACATATCCGGGAAGTAGAGGGCTGTAGTACCAACCGCCAATTTTCTGTAGTCCTTGAAAAGCGAATTCTGTTAAAGAAAATATATCGCTTGGCATTGACCTCTGAGCTTTATAATTTTGCAGGCATTATTTATGCTCTAACAGCAACCTTACACACCAACTTAAGTTTAAAAATGGGATCACACAAAACGGCCGCTTTAAAACACATTTTTATTCGAGGAGCTTAGATACAAAAGCCTCTAAACGCCATCTTCGTCAAAAATTTGAAAATGATTTTAAAGTCTGTGTAAAGTGATATTAAGTATATGTTCTGAGTTTGTCACACCACAGAAAAATGGTATTATCACACAGACAAATTTGAATGAAAGTCCAACCCAGTCTCACCCCATGGCGTCAATATTTGACGACACTTGACCATGCGTCAATATGTTGACGCGGAGGGTATACCTTTCGCGTCATTTTTTGACGAACTAGGGACTTCAATACTATTAAGTCCGTTGCATTCTCTTTCCTATTTTCTTACCATTTTCGCGTCGGTTTAGGGTTAGATTTACATAATGACATCCCTACCCAAACCTAACTCTAACCCCAACGCCAGGTGACAACTGTTTAATTTCGCGTACCTAACTCTAACCCCAACGGCAGGTGACAACTGTTTAATTTCGCGTACCTAACTCTAACCCCAACGGCAGGTGACAACTGTTTAATTTCGCGTACACTGTTTAATTTTGCGTAATCTAACCCTAAACCAACACGAAAATGGTAAGAAATAGGAAAGAGAATGCAACGGACGTAATAGTATTGAAGTCCCCATTTCGTCAAAAAATGACGCGAAAGGTATACCCTCCGCGTCAACATATTGACGCATGGTCAAGTGTCGTCAAATATTGACGCCATGGGGTGAGACTGTGTTAGAAAGTCAAGTAAATAAAATAAGTTATCAAAATTTTGGAAAAACAAGCAGCATTTTCTGCACTCAAACGCTGAGGAAGTGTTTGCTGTCTGTGCTAAAACCATGCTCACTTGCACGGAAGCTGCCATCTCTCAATTTCAAATACGGCTAAAACCTGAATAGATCCTTGCGATTGTTTTAGAGGGCAGAGCCATGCTCAGTGGCTCCAGTGTGTCCCCGAGCCCTGTTCAGCCCCACCCGAATAATCCTGAACACAGAAATGTGGATAAACTGTTAACGTTGAAACTCCACAGTTTAGTTCTACATAGTTCACTGTCTTTGTGACATGTTTTAGCAATACATTTCTAACATATATTATGTCTTTTAAACCAATTCTCTGACATGACTTTACACTGACTTTAACCGAATGCTATCTGCACATATTAGATGTTGATTTGTTGGCAGAATCCACTTAACACTAAGTTGACTTTTGCACTTGTCCTCTAAGCACCCCCTTAACTCTTTCCCCGCCATTAACGAGTTAACTTGTCAATTAAGAGAAAACACTTCCCTGCCAATGACAAGTATTTCCGGCAATCTGTCATAATTCTTTCGCAACTTATAAAACCTGGAAGTATTACCCTAGGGCAAACAGCTGTATGTATGTTTTGAGGATTGTTCTAAATATGATCTCTATCAAAAGTCTCTCACAAAAATTTCATTATCTAAGCTTTTTGTTCAAAATTTGGTGTTTTTAAAGAAACCTTCCCATATATGAGAGGTGATAAAAGAGAACTAATGAAGGTAGGATAAAATGTTTTTTTTTTAAGCAGAGGGTCTGTTGTATGTATATATATTTAAAGTAGAACATTTTCTGGAAGGCATTAAACATTTGAGAAAATCATAAAATATGCTGCCGCTGGCTGGCAACTTAAAAGAAAAAAAACACTGGTGGGGAAAGAGTTAATGTGTGGTTCATTTCTTCATTTTTTTTAATTGTGATTTTATTATTTGTAATGTTTCTATTAACATCTTTAGTGATTTTGCAATTGTTTAATATGTCTTGTCCAAAGAAGTAGATTTTAGAAGTGGAGTTTTTTGCAAAAAAAGCTTGCATGCACTTTCTGCAAAAGTATACAGAAACTGTGCCAGTGAAACATATTTGTACATTATAAGTCTGTAGAACAATTTTTCCTTCAAATACCAGGAACTTGACTCTTGTTCCACTAACTCCAGATTCCCAAGTTTCAAGTATCAAAAATCGGAAAGCAGACTAGATTTTAGGCTTTTGTCTCTCTGGACTTCACTACTGCATTAAACAGTTTAAAGAAGAGGGTTAATAGTATTTATTATTTTTAGTAAGATAGATTATTCTATTTCACAGTGTCTTTAATACATATTTTATTACTGTATTAAGCCAAATATATTTTACACCATCTTAGAATATATCTGCTAAATAAGTACTGGCAATTGATTAAATAAATGTTTATAACACTCTGCATGTGAATTTTCAAGCCTTTGACTCTTATCAGTTTTCCACTGATAAAGTTTCATTCTCAGCAAGCTTTGCCACCTGCTCTGATTACCCAAAGATGATTGCGTGGGATAGCAACCAAGACTGAAGTAGACAGAGGACGGAGTCTAGCATACAAATATATCCTCTACAATTGCATTAAACAAACTCCCAACACAACAGACAAAAAGCACCAAAAGCAACAGTGTAATATTTTCTGTGAGTAACTGTCAATCTCCTCACACTACTACAGTAGTAGCATTAGTCAGAGCACAAGCATTTTGCACTCAGGTTGACCCTAGAAGGAGGGGACAGCTACACAAGTACTAAACAGGACAGGAGAGGGTGTGTAGACACACAGACGAGACCTCTGGGTCTCCAAGAATTTAGGACAATCTTCTCATCTCCATAGAAACTCCCCATAATCAATCTCACAAAACAGCACTTGTGCAAAGAACAATCTGGTTTATCTCTTTTATTTCATTTTCCAGTTAATTAGAAAATTAACAAAAAAATATTGACCTAATGTCAACACAGCAGAAAAATTATGTTATTTTTCCTCTCAGTGAGTGTTTGTGTGTGCGTGCGTGCGTGCGTGCGTGCGTGAGAGAGAGAGAGAGAGAGAGAGAGAGAGAGAGAGAGAGAGAGAGAGAGAGAGAGAGAGAGAGAGAGAGAGAGAGAGAGAGAGAGAGGAGAGAGAGAGAGAGAGAGAGAGAGAGAGAGAGAGAGAGAGAGAGAGAGAGAGAGAGAGAGTTACCTGGGTCTGCATGATGCAATGTCAACTTCTGACTACAACAGCTACGCCACTGATTAAGTTCCTTCAAATAATTTTTTTCATAGCCTTGAATGCATCATATTGCTACAAAAATAAAATAAAAAGAGAGACAGAAGAGATAGAGAGACTCATCCTGGGCGGACTTCCACTACTACATGACCACAGTGACAACTGTGAGACTGTCCCTCCCACTCCACAGGGCTCTGACAGTCTGAATATACTGGAATGTGTGTGCATGAATGCAGAGGGAGGGAGACTCAATAAAGGTCCATCATGCTCTCTTTATCAGGACAGACAAAGTTCAGAGATAGAGATAAGTTGAAGAGGAGAAAAGACCATCTGTATGTCACAGGTCATGGTCTGCGAAGAGACTGTGCTTTACATCCAAAACTTATGTATAGATTTTATATCCATGAACACACACTAACTGCTAAAAATAGAATATACATGATTTCTATTGCAGATGTCTTAAAGGGGTCAAATTGTCAGATTGCATGTTTTCCTTTGTTTTTAGAGTGTTAAATGATGTCTGTGGACATAAAAGATCTGTAAAGTTGCAAAAATGAAAGTTTCAAATCCAAAGAGATATTCTTTTTAAACGTGAAGCCTCATCCACGCCCACCTAAAACGGCTCGTTTAACACGCCCATGCAGTTAGACGTCATACTGGTTTGAACATTTTCATAACACCGCCCTCATATACACAAAGATAGAGGGTGTAACTTTCAATCAACGCTGTAATATTGTTTTTTCCGCCATGTCGAGCAGACGCTGTGTTTCGTTGCAAAACTACTTTGGTTGGCATTCCAACAGAGTAAACATTAAGAAACCAGTGGTTAGGTTTTATTTACAACACTGTTTCAGAACAGTACAGCTCAAATGTTCGATTGTGTGCTGCACATTTTAAGGAGGACTACTTTCTAAACATCGCGGAGTACAACCGCTGGATGTACACAAAGGCTTTGTCTAAAAAGTGGAGCAATTGTAACTTTGCAACTACACTGACATCCTGTAAGTTGCCGATGTTTTAATATTTAATACATTTCCTCACTGACGATTCAAAGACGAGTTTTGAGCAGAGACGCGCCTGTGTTTTAATGCATTTCCTAATGATGATCCAAACGCGAGATTTGAGAAGTGCAGATTAGTGCTTGTTTGTTGTTTGAACGTTCACAAATGCAAACATGGTTTATGTTTTAGTATCCTTACCTTACCATCTGTTAAGTTCTGCTCACATCGCGCTGGTAAAGTTGATCGATTAGCTTAGCCATCCGTGTTTTCTGGGACAGATTCAGGCTCATGTTGATAAGGTAGTAGTAAATATGATAGTATCTCGTTGCTTTCACTATTGTTTTGGATGCTCATCTTCCAAAACTTGGCAAGGAGCGTCATATTTCCGATTACGTTACTGAGGTATTCGGCCAATCACAACGGACTTGGATAGCTGGCCAATCAGTTCACACCTGTTGACACAGCGCTTTCTCAGAACGATGAGCTTTGTACCAAACGACCTGTTTCAAATGGGTGGGACTTAGAGGTGCTGAAAAAAATGTATGGTATGTGGAAAATAATGATTTTTTAACCATAAACCACACAAACACATTGTATTACACCAAATACACACAGTAATGTGCTTTTAAGCCCTATAATATGACCCCTTTAATAAAAACAGGGAGGTCTGTTTTGCATATATGCAACAGGGAATGTTTGCCAAGGATTTGATTGCCATCCTGCAATTGACTCAACAAAATTACCACTCCACTTCATTTGACTACCACCATGGACTAAGAAGGGCCAATACAATCAATTAAAACAAGTAAGGGATGTTTGTATGTCTTCAAGCCTATGAAATATTAAGTCATTAGCACTACAAATTGTGGCAGACCTTTTATTGCTACAAAGTCATGAGAAACAAGCAGTGGCTTAGAGTTAACAAGTCACATATCTCTACCCCCTCCGCCCCAAGCATCAACTCCAATCTCCATCCCCACTCCACCTCTCCCCAAATCTGCATCCCATATTTATGATTGTACCACATCCTAACAATAACACGACTAGAACTCGTGCAAAACACACGTCTAATGAAACACACGTTACCACAGAAAGCTGTAAGTACAACCAGCTGTGGCTGTCTCCTGTGAGAGCAAATGAGAGAAAGCTAGAAATACTGAAAAACAGAGAGTAAGTCAGGGACATGTAAATGCAGCTGTAAATGGGGGAAACCACATGCTCTAGCTTTCCAGCTGCCTTCTTAGTGGCTCCTTCTTTCTCGGGCCCCTGTTCCTCTCTAGCCATCTTTGTTTTGACAGGGCTCCACAGCTCCAAAAACCTCTCTCAGATGTGCTGAAGTAGGACAAAAAACGTATTTTCTTTTGTGGCCACAAACACGCTGTAATGCAATCACATTCTCTTGTTTATGTTACACACATAGTGAATTAACACAAGCAGTCATTAGACTGCAATCACACTTTTCCTTATACATATGTGTTTGGTTATACATTTTGTAAATCTTGAAAGCTAAAATTTTCTTTGTGAAAAAGGTTTTAGTTAGATGCAATATTCTAAGAAGGACGCATTTTTTCACACTGTGGATGTACCTTAATTCTAAGTCTTAATTCTAAAATATTTACTTTGTAGGGGAATATAAACTTGATAGCAGAGCCAAATTCTGGGGACCCCTGAAGTAAGACTTAAAACATATACAAACTGGTTAACGAAAACATACAGGTACACAATAATAATACTGTTGCTCTCAGTACCACCTTATGAAATCTCTCTCTCTCTCTCTCTCTCTCTCTCTCTCTCTCTCTCTCTCTCTCTCTCTCTCTCTCTCTCTCTCTCTCTCTCTCTCTCTCTCTCTCTCTCTCTCTCTCTCTCTCTCTCTCTCTCTCTCTCTCTCTCTCTCTCTCTCTCTCTCAAACATGTAGGCTGCAAACATTTAAACTAGCACATTTATTTATTTGCAAGGTGAGTTTCTCAGGTTAAGCTCACATAAAAAGATACACAATATCTTACATAATGCAACTTAAAATACCTAGTTAAACATCTACACATAACAACTGGCTAATGTTTAAAGTCTTTTATTTTTCGAGATAAAGGTGCAGATGTGTGTGATGTTTGGAAATGTAGTGTTGTTTTTGTTTTCTCCATTCATGTTTTTTGCATGACTATCTTGTTTGTGTCAACCCCATGTGGCAACTTTGCATAGACATTTGAATAATGAAGGGAAGTCATTTAACTATTCTCCAGGTATTAAAAACCAATGTTTTTACACGATGCAGCAACATTAGGCATGTTAATTAAGCTCTTTGGAATTATCCAGAAAAGGGACTAATTTAATTACTTGTGTCGACAAAATATATATATAAAAAACAAACATTAGAAAACCAACCCAAGAAAAAAAAGAGCCCAAGATCTTATCTGCATTTTCAGCATTTCTATTTTTAGAAGTCTTGTTTGTAAATGGGCATGTACAACGTTGATTGAATAAATAATTTTAGAGCTTTTATTACAGCTATTGTTTGTTTGAGTGGGATGCACTGGATTAACATTGCTTAATGTTTACATTCATTGCTGTAGTTTGTAGTGCATATTATCTTTAGTGAACTATTTTGCATGCTTACAATGCAAATGCTTAAATTCTAGGAAGTATATTAAAGATGTATAATTGCACTTCTAAAATAAGTGGTGTGCTCCTTATGTTTGCAAATTATTTTAATGACAACTTTAGGATAAATTATGTGCCTGTGTCTCTGATCTTTCAAATAAATACAACCAGATCTTTTTCTTGTATTGTCGTAGACAGAAGTTGTAAAGGAAGAGACTGCTGATGTTCTAAAACACATTATTGAGTAAATTCAATGTATTTTTCTAATAAATCTCCCGTTTTTGGTTTCTTATCTTCTGTAAAAATGTTATAAATTTTAAATTAAATTGAATAAATACTTAATGGGTACTTTTTTTCTTTTTAATTGATGCATTTTAGCAAACAGCTATGTTATCAACTCATTCTATAAGTCTTCTTCAGCCAGCCCTTTTCCACATGGTATTCATACATTATTGCAGAGGTTATTGATAGACTGCTAACTATTTGTTAGCAAAATTGCTTTATGTCATATTACTGACATGTGCCTTATTAGCAATTCAGCAAGAGATCACTGGACAATTAGGGCAGCTCTGCCTCACGGTCGTCCCATGCCACGGATCCACTGCAGGGGTGTGATGTGCACGAGGCACCTGAGGGAGAGGCCAGAGTGACAGCTGTAACAGAATGATCACCATCATTGTCTGTTTTAGACTAACTGGAGCAGCAGCAATCCTTAAAATGATCTCAGTAATTAATTAGAAATGCAGTGAGGCTGAAATTTTTAATCAAGAAACTGTATTTTTAAAAAGTGAGAAATATCAATATTCATTACATTCTGTACTCCTGACAGTATTTTTGTGCATTTCGATTTCCAATGAAAACAGGCAGCTTTGCAGATATAAAATTAAAGTACATCCCAACTAAAAATCACATCCCTTCAGACTCTGAAAGGCATTAATTCTAAAATCAAAGCCGATAAGAAAAACAAATAATTAAAAGTCATCATATTACAGGTTTTATATTGACTATTGACTATGGATAAATAGTTTATAAACCATGTACTGATAAAATACTTTTCCATTTATTTTCAAAATGTGCTTGTTTTTCAATAGTTTTTTTTTTATAAAACAAAATTTCAGTATGCAAAAACAGCATACAAAAAAGACCCAGTTGGTCTACTGCTTCAGCTGAAATTTCTCAGTATACATTGGATATACACTCCTTTATCCCACCCTTCTATCTTATATCCTTCTTTTAAAAATATAAGTGATATTTGTACCAAGAAACATATTACTTGTTTTGTAAATGTAAAAACGTTATTTTATGCATACTACTTCCACAAATTGACTGTCGATAAAGCAGGTACTTTATATAATTAAATAAGTAAAGTGAGAGTATGCAATATTGGATGCAAGGTTGCACTCTACTGTGATTCTTGTCAGTGATGTCACTTGTAAATGCCAACTGCATTTTTCACTGCCTGCAACATTGCGACATCACCTGCAATCGACACAGTACTGGACTAGCAAAGTACAAAGTTGTAATGGCAGGGGTAGAAGTGTAACTTTGCAATTGCAATCAAATGTTGTATCCCTATGAGCAAAATATGTATTGTGACTTTTCAAAACACAAAATGTAATATCTTAAATAATCAAAAGCATTTCACACAGTTCTGAAATTCATGTACAAAGTTTTATTATCAATAATTTAAAAAGGCAGTTATTTTCCAAGGTACGTTGGATTTATTGCTCTATTTGAGTGTAATTGGTCATTTTTGTATGTGTAATTTTAGTGTAAAAAAGCATTAAAATGAGTTACTTTAAAATGTGTAATTATTAAAAAAATAATAATAATAAGTAGAGAAGTGTAAAAATGAATGGACATTTGTTCAAAATTAAAACAACTTTGGTATACACTTGTACGCCCTTCTATCTTAAAACACAGCTGCAGTACGATCTTCTGTTAATTTTTCTTTTGTTTAATCAACAGGGATATGTTAACCTGCCTGTAAAAAACACAAGTATTTTGTGATTTTTTCTAATCATTACATTATATCATCCTAAATAATGTAAAGAACATTCTATGAAAATACAACATTGATATCTTTAATATTGACTGAGTAAGGAAAATAAACTAAAATCAAAAAATAAAATCAAACTTTGATGCTTCTAATTTCATAATTAAATAAACTGGATTTAACAGGCAGGGTCACATTGCAAACAGGATAATGACATAAATAATGTCATGTTATTTTGTTAATGTTTACTTATACTGAGCCATAATATCAAGTTAAGGAATGAAAATAACAGGTAGCAATACAAAAATGCACTTTTCTTTAAAGGGACACTTCACCCATTTGCATAAAGCTTTGTATAGTTAGATACCCAGTCATATTTTGGAATGGTCATGCATCATTTTCTCAGTTGCCACTGAGACAGGATATACAGATTTCAGTGTTGCACTTCCTTCTTTCAATGATGTAAAAATCATTTATTAAGTAATTTATTATTTCTAATAATGGTATTGTAAATGTACTGCATCCTTTGCTGTAAAATGCACTGCAGAATCACCTCGGAAGGTAGGTATTTGGTAGGTTCCGTTAAAATTAGTTGCTCATGTGTTTTGCTTTTCAAATATCTTTATTGTTTTTGGTATATTACCGTTGTAATTAACTTTTCCTCATGAACCTTTTCCCTAATGAGTGTTATTTATTTTAACAAAACCGATTCATAATAGATTTAAAGATTTAAAGCCATCATGTGGTGTTTGGAACAATCAAATTAACTGCTCGATTTTATTCAGCTCGCCAAAATACTATGCATGGTGAACCAAAACTTTGCTGAGGTTATCAACAAAAAGAGTAAACGTCTGAGAGTGCAAGTCAGGGTTTGATTGTAAATCCTATTCATTTGGATTTTTTTATCAGAGTTGAAACTGTTAATATTTTAGTTAATGTAGCATGAACTAACATGAATTATTGTACTGACATAAACACGAATTAATGCTGAAAAACTACATTGTTCATTGTTTGTTCATGTTAGATAATGCATTTACTAATGTTAACCAACAACCTTACCTTGTTGTAGAGTGTTTTTGTATTTCAGAAATGTCAAATATTGACGAAATGGGGTGAGACTGTGTTAATTATTCAGTACACATAAACATATAATCCAGGGTCTGTTCTGTTCACACAACAGTTTACAGAGCTCTAATACACAATCAACACACACATATCTGCTACAAATGATCACTTAGAGTTTGTTTGTGTATACTATTGTTAGACCACGATTACACAGAGAGTGCAAACATTACTAATCCTATAAACAATATAAACTCACCTATGGGGTAACCATAGGTGAGTTTATATTTTTTATAGGATTATAAAAATATTATGTTTATTAATAATATAAAAAATAATCTTTTTAAGACTAAAAAGTGTGTAACAATTTTGTTAAATAAAAGGCATTTCAGTTTTCAAATACAAAAGCACAAAACAATTAATCTACAATGTGGTGAATTAAGAGACTTCATCCTTCTCTGCCCTTGCCTTTGTGTAACCATCGTGTTCTTCGGTCTTCATATGCTATATTAATTTACTAGTTTTAAATTTGCTAGTACATGGGTTCAAGTACTTGCTGATACCGATGCCAGAATTTTTTGTGGTATCGGCGGCATTATACAGATTGCTCAGCCCTGTATAAATATCTAAAGTAGCTGTGTTACAATTAACCCCGCAGCAGTTTGTGCCCTGCTCACCTCTATGTATGAATATGATCCCTGACCGAGCATCTGTCAAACTCATGTACAATTTACATATGATGCCTGTAACCATAGTGATGTCTGTACCTTTATCAACAAAGTATTTTATAATGGAGGCAGCACTGAGGCATATAAACCATTTTGTAAGATGCAAATAACACTGGTCCAGAAGCACTTCCTGTTTCTGGTTTATAATACTACATAAACGTTGGAATAAAATACAACCAACAGAACATATAGAACTTAATAAAAAAAGTTAAACAAACATCTTTAAGATATATGTAAAATAAAGAAAACAGTTACAAACTGAAACAGGAAGTGTTTCTGGACCAGTTTTGTTAACATCTTGCAAATGATCTATACAACACAAGAACATTCGCCGTTGCATGTTGACATCTATAAACACTTTGTATGTAGAATATCACATTATAATGTAGCGCAGCTGACTTCTCGTTAAGTCTCCTTAACACAGTGACAGAGAATAAGTACGTAAAGCCCATTCTTTATTTTCCGAACCAAATGTCTAGGTAAGCGAACAGCCAGGGTATCAAAACCAATCCAATGAACATTCAAAATTAGCCCACACGTATCCCAAATGACTATTCAAAGCACAAATACCAATAACTGATAAACAAAATCCATTAACCTGCAGAAAAATATCAACTCGTTAAAACGCTTTAAAAGTATCCCAAATCTGAAGTCCGCAAAAAATCAGGGGACTTGGAAACGCAGCGCACAGCATCTCCCGTCAAGTTCACACTTAATCTCTGGATAAATGTACAAAGTCAAAGATGAGTTGGAGAAAGATGTAATTAAGAGGTTTCAGATATAGGCAGAGAAAACACTTTTTGAAAGGCACAATGCTATTTTTTTCAGCTTTATGTAATTTTATGAATGCAATGTTATTAATGTAATGCTGCAGAATGTACAGCGTGTGACCCCATTACATCAATAATGCATCGCTATTTCATATTTCTGTGATGTGAGTCATGTGATACGTAAATAAGAGGAAAAAATATGACGTGAACTTAAGCACAATTGTTCTGCGTGTGTGCACAAGGTATTTTTGTATTATTGTTGAATATGTGCACTCAATCTTCACAAACTCCTTAAACTGGCAGCAGGTGACTAAATTGTAAAACATAACCTGCCAAACTGGTTAGTGATTTGACATTGTTACCACAATAGCTGGACATGATTTTCATAATTTAATTCACTGTGACCCTGTTGCAGACCCCCTCACCCCCCTTTTCAAAAACTCATAGGATCTATTCTAGACGAATCAGAAGTTATTTTGGATCCAAAACACAAATTTTGCTGAAAGGTGACAATTTTGCAACCCTGGCAAGTGCAAGCTGCTGCAGACATACCCTTTTAAAATGAACACAGGCCTTTTCTTCATGCTGCCAGTTAAGAATTAAGTCATATTGTTAAGAGTTGTAAGTCTTGTTGCCATGTGTACTGTATGTGATTTTTGCAATCAATCAATCAATCAATCAATCAATTTTTTAGTTCAGGAAAATAATCTTGTAGATGATACACCTACTTGGCGATTAGTTGTGTATGTGAACACCCACAACCCACAACTCAATCAGTGTTAGTTTTCAGAACAGACACATATTTGTGTTATTATTGTATTACACTGTTAAACCTCGCTGTTGATTTCTGGGTAAATAACTGTAAAATTGGCAGTATTTAGCTCTAACATTGGTGATAGGTATTTTACTGTGATATGAGGTGCAGTTATGCTGCACTAATAATAAACTACAGTAAATTACTCTTTGCACCAATTATGGAACATAACTGTAAAATTATCTGGTAAATTACTGTTCTCTACATTCCCCATGATGCACTGCGTCACAATTATTGAAAACTGTTTACATCTTCAGTCAGAAAACAAGGCTTAATGCATTAACACACACATACGCACACATACATGTGCATGCATACAAACAATTCATCCACAGGTGCAAGTGTCACCAATTTGACTTGAAACTTAAAAGTAAACTGTTAAAATATTTGTGAGTGTCTTTAAAACACATAAAGGTAAGATTCCAAATAGCTTCCTGATTAGCAAGTTTTTAGCATCTCCTATCAACATTAACCCTTGTGCGTTGTTCTAATTCACTGCCCTTTTATTTTGTTTGTGGCCAAAAAATGCCACTAAATGAAACTGTTGTAAAAATGTATCAGATTAATATTTTTTCAATTTTTTAAAAATAAATCTGTTAATCAACCTCAGTACTGATCAAAATTACCAACAAAAATTCCATGATTGTAACTCTTTAATTGCCAAGTTCATAAGTGATGCTACTTATTTGGGAAAAAACACAAAATGACATATTTTCAATATAAAAAGTGATTTTGGACTGGATTTTTAAACCCTTTTCACAGTCTTGGGCATTTAAAAGATTAATTAAAACATTGGCTTTGATTAATTTTTAGTTTTTGTGCAGTATCAGATTTTATTTTTTTTCTTTCTCATTTATTGTTAGTGGCTGTTTTTGCCCAATTGACTTCCATTATAGCTAATTTTTTGATTGCAAAGCCATGGCACCTTACTATCATGCATTTTTGATTGTTGTTGTTTTTTCCTTTTGCAAAGAGTTAAAATTTGTCATTTTTACTGTTGATCACCATGTGGCACCATTAACCATTTAGTAGGCCTGTGCAAAAAACAGAGCTTTATTTCTGATTTCTACTTCGAGTTGTATGTAGCATTTTTGTTAATGCTTGAATTGTAAGGATATAAGAAAGGTCATTTAAATTATGTTGAATTACTGCAGGTTTGGAATAACCTGAGGGTCAACGGTGACTGAGATCTTTTTTTTTTTAGGGTGGGATTTGACATGATTTTGTTAAGTCTTAAAATAATTTGTCTATTTGTATTTATCTATTGTCAGGATCCTGCCAAGGAGTCTTGTTTTGTATTTATATCTAGTCATGATAGCAGGGTTCTGGCAGTCCCATGCTCTATTGGCGCTTTTCCATTGCATAGTACCCCACGGTTTAGTTTAGTTTGGGTCGGGTCAGCTCACCTCACTTTGGCGTGGTTAGCTTTTCCATCGAGTTTAGTATCACTTCGTAGTGGGAGGGATTATAGGCGTGTCGTTATATTTACGCTGCCTACTGCTGTGACATCATACACGTGAGAGCGTTGTTGTACATTCCCATACATTCATTTATTTCTCAGTCTGCCACAAAATTAAAATTGGCCACCACAAATAGATGTTTGCACATCGCGTTTATAACTACCTCTATCTCATATGATAGTTTCTGTTCAAACACCCGACCCGTGGCGTCAGTCGACAGCGCTCCGCTGAGCCTCATTCAAGTTGCATATAAGCATATATAATGCGGACGTGCACGTCGCGAATGTGCCGCCATAAACTGCAAGTCTGGAAAAAACTGTTATGGTGTCCTGGATTCTCAACCTGCGGATGTTTTTCATCGCTAAAAGGGTGTTTGGAAACTTATAGCAGAACACAGATAACAACATGTTTGCTTGAGACAGCGCAAGCTAGCAGTAAGCTAAAGCTAATATTTACATTATAGCGATGACGTGACGATTCTCTCAAACCAATCAGTGATCTACAGTGTTTTCGTGTCACGTTTGGTATCAGCTCGGGTCGCTTGGAACCCCAACCGAGGTGGTACGAAAAAAAGTATCGGGTACTACGTACTGCACTCAATGGAAAAGCTCCCAAAAGTAAACTGACCCGACCCAAACTAAACTAAACCGTGGGGTACTATGCAATGGAAAAGCGCCATATGTGGGGGTTCATGGCCTTGTTTATTGGGTCATGTGCCTCTGGTGTCTTGTCTCTTGTCCCCGCCCCCTCGTTCTCTTGCTTATTAGTAATCATTGGTTTTCTCCCATCACCTGTTCCCCCTTGTTATCTTGTTTGTTTTTTTCTATATAATGTCATTGTGTCCTAAGTTCTGTGCAGGTTCATTTTGTTTTGTTCTCGTGTTCATGTGGTTATCTAGCCGAGTTATGTTTAGTGTTATCTGTCTGCTTACGGTGTTTCATGTCGTGCACCCCCTCGTGGGTTTTGTTTTATGTTAGTAAATAAAGTGTTTTCTGTTTCCCCCGACCTTGTCGGCGATTGGGTTTGTCCGTCCTCTGATCCTGACATCTATTGCCACCGTAATAAAGTGTATTTGTCTAAATTTTTGGGGTTATTTCTCCCTTTTTAATAAAGTATCATAAAAAAAGAATCTTTCAAATGTTTTAGAGTACCACAATGAGTACGACATTTTATATACTGTTTATACAGTATTATACCAGAAGCATGTGTTACTGTACAGTAATTAACTAAAATCATTGCTGCCAGTTATTAACTGTAATTCCTAACCTACAGTATAAAACTGGAAACATTGTTGCCAGTAAGACACCATAATGGTACAGAGACAGTAAATTACTGGCAACACTGTTGCCAGTTATTCACTGTATTGTCATAGACACAGTACTATACTGGCAACACTGTTGCCAGTAAGTCACCGTTACAGATGCTGTACAATAACTAGCTGGCAACAGTGTTGCCAGTAATTTACTCCTAAAAAGCCTGGTAAGGTTTAACAGTGTATTTTAAACAAAACGTGCCATCACTTTGTAATACTGGATTTTAAATAATCAACTTTACGTTTATTAATAAAAAGATATTGTAAAACAATTAAACTTCAGGAAATAATTAAGAGAATAAAAATATAATAATAATTATATAAATTGTGATCAGCATCAGAATAACATTGATAACTAATAAATTGGAGTCAGATTATAATTTAACTACAGAGGTCAAAGAAACAAATTAAATAAATGGAATTATTCTTCTAGAAGCGCTACGGACGGCAAGAACACGTGAATCCTTCACCACGCCATCGGATACCTTCGTTGGACCAGTGGGTGGCATCTTACAACTTTTATTTATTTTAACACAAAATGACACACAATATGTTAAAATGACATAACATAATGTAAAATAACGTAAAAATTAACATCCTTTCTTAGAGTGCAAGATTGAAACGAGAGACAATAAGAGGTACAGTACATACAGCCATTAAGTTATGGAGTCTGCACTTAGCTTTCTTGCTCCTTAGGAAACACAACAGGTATCTTGGGGCCTGACAAGATAGCAGCCAGTAATGGGTGTGTATAGTTCTGCATAAAGTAAAATGGAATACAACAAATGGTGTGGTGGACACTGTGACCATAATAAAAGGAGAGCAAGAGTCATATAGTCTCGTGATAACCAAGGTCATAGTCTTTTTAAAATACTACAGAATACAGTTTCAGCTGAAAAAATATATATATATATTAAAGACGAGCTCAAATACGTCATGAGCTGGTTACCCCTTGTTTGGTGTTGGTCTAGCCAGTGGACAAGAACAGAAAAAAATGGTTGTCAACCAGCATGATCTTTCTGATAAAAGTATACGGTTGTATATACACATATTTGTTTCAAATTTCAATGAGATTCACGCTCCCTCCGTTTGAAGCCTATATACCTGCAAAAACAGAGTAATGACTGAATGAATTTTATTATTATTCTGTATTCTTTGTGTGAGCATACATGGTCCACACGCAAACAGTACACATTGAGACAGAAAATACCACAGTGTTTTCTCTACATTCTTTCAAGTGGTGGACCATGGCAGTAAAAAAATTATACCACACCACATAAGTAATTAAAACATTAGAAATTAAACATTACAAACTCAAATACAAAGCACAAAGATCCAGTGCTTAGAAGCAGCCCTTTAAATATGATCAAGGAACACCAGAACTACAACCAAAACTAACATAAACAGAAATGTGAGTTTTAAGAATACCATTTTACCCTCTGCCACCACAGCCACAAAACAACTACAAAGAAAATATGTAACTATGAAAAGCAAAGCAACATAATTCCCTGCATTCACAGTTCAACTGAAAGCTGGTAACTGCTTTTAGCTTTATAAACCAACCAGTAGTCTACAGCATCTGCATCAGTGCAGAACACCCTGTTTAACTGAGGCAAAATCACAACATTATTACCGAGACACAAACCACTGTGCAGTAAAGCTGCATATGTGTTATTCCATAGTTTTGATGAATGATTTGCTATTATAAATGTGGGGAAAAAAATATTGTGAAAGTAACCCTTAAATGTTCTCAGACCTTGATAAAAGTTATGGTTATAGTTTTGTTCTAGTTTTGTGTCAGGATCGCGACAGGCTCATGTATGTTGTGTGTAGCACATGGCCATTGCTGTTTGTTAACTTTGGCCATGTGCTGTCCCAGCTCATGTGTAAACCCCACCCCCTTGTTTCTAGTTAATTACACTTGTTGTTTGATTCATGTCACTTGTTGCCCTCATTAGTTTTCCCTTATTTAATACCCTTGTGGTTGCTGTCCTGTGCTGGTTCGTTTTATATAATCACAGTTTAAAGTCAAGTCTCTTTGCAGCTTGTGAATTATAAAGTCAAGTCAAAGTTTATTGTCAGTTTAGTTTAGTCTGTCTTGTGTTTGTTTTTTTGCAAAGATTTATGTTGTTTGCCCCCTTGTGAGTTTTTTGTTTAATAAGAGTATTTTGTGTTCATCTGTTATTTGCACCTGGGTTCTGTCCTCGAATTCCTGACAGTAAGGTGCAGATGAGCGATTAAAATGCAATCACGCATTCAGTTTCCTGGCATTAATAGAGAGCGCAGTTCATTGCTTAGCAACGAAAGACGTCAAGGCATGGGCCGCATTTAAAATGTGTTTTTAGATGCATTTTTAGAAATGGTTTAAACAATTAGGGGCCCATGCACGCGTATGGCCCCCAGGCCAGGCCCCAGCCGGGCTAAGCATGTGCGTTAATCCGCGCCTGATAATAGGTGAAGGAAAGCACCTACAGTAAGTTGATGTATGTCGGAAGGGCCGGTGAAAGGGCTTTGTCTTTTTCAGGTTTACATTTCCGCATCAATGCTTCTGCTGAATTATCTAACTCATAACCTAACTCCCTCTCTCTTCCATCTCTTCTTTCCCTCCTCCACTATCTCACTCTTCCTTCCTGTCCATTGCCAAGTTATAGACCAGATTTGAGTCTCTAGAGGGAAGTCTAAGTCAAGCTATTGTCATTTCAAACACTGTGATAACTAGACTCAAGGCTGCCCATGAAGAGCTCGAGGGAACTGGATGGTGTGGACTGTTTTTCGTTCTCTCTTTCTTCATTCTTCCTCTGTTGAGAGATGAGCCCACGCTCTCTGCCATAAAGCAGAGCTGTGTTGTTGTCTTGACTACATTGCTCTGAGCTTCAGTCAGGCTGCTGGGAATTGGGGAATAGTTGTCTTGGCTGTTCCAAGGTCAGGCCTCTCCACATGACAGTTACTGGCTTCCTACAAGCAGGGAAATCAATACTTTTGGACTGTGGTTGTGCCCTTAGTGCACAACAACACTACTCTTTGACATCTGACATGTCTCCAGTCAATGTCAGACCCTCAAAACTCTATCTGACACACATTCAGGACCAACTCTGATTTCTCTCTCCCCTTTTCTCTTTCTCATCTTGCCTCTGATCATATCCACCCACGTTGGTTCTAATTTATGTTCTGCATATGTTTTACATACTACACATTAGGGATGGGTGATACCACTTTTTTGCAAGCGATACAATGCTGATAGTTATTTATACACTTAAATGGGGACAGAGAATGAAAAACCATTTTTACCTTGTCTTTGTTGAATAATAGTAGTCTACTCGCATTCACGAACATACAAAAAGTGCTAGACATGTAAACATCTCAGTTTCATAGAAATTCCGAAATGTCAGCCAGAAAAAGGCCCAATCTGAAAAACTGATGCCTATGACATCACAGGCATCTAACTGCCCCTCCACTTAAAAATAATTGGCTACATTTTTTGAGTGGCAGCAAAGTCAGCCAATCAGTAATGAGATTGCAAGTTAAGCCAGTAGGGGGAGCCAAATAGGTGCAAAAACACTTGTTTAAAATCCCCTAATAGAATTATCTGAGAAAGACAAAAACATTTTTTTGTCTACATGTCAAATCAAGGATAAATACCCCGTTCAATCATTCTGTGGCACCTTTAACAAAACTGATACTGATACCAGTACTGCTTTTTATGTATGTGTATATATGTACAGTATGTGTGTGTGTGTGTGTGTGTGTGTGTGTGTGTGTGTGTGTGTGTGTGTGTGTGTGTGTGTGTGTGTGTGTGTGTGTGTGTGTGTGTGTGTGTGTGTGTGTGTGTGTGTGTGTGTGTGTGTGTGTGTGTGTGTGTGTGTGTGTGTGTGTGTGTGTGTGTGTGTGTGTGTGTGTGTGTGTGTGTGTGTGTGTACCTGGTTATCATCACGTTGTGAGGACCAACAAAGTCCCCACAAAGATAGGAATACCAGTATTTTTGTGACCTTGTGGGGACATTTTGAGGTCCCCATGAGGAAACAAGCTTATAAATCAAACAGAATGAAGTTTACTGAAAATGTGAAGTATCAGAAAGTTTTCTGTGATGGTTGGGGTTAGGGTTTGGGTTAGGGGAAGGGAATAGAATATACAGTTTGTACTTTATAAAATGCATTACGTCTATGGAATGTCCCCACAAAACATGGAAACCAGAATGTGTGTGTGTGTGTGTGTGTGTGTGTGTGTGTGTGTGTGTGTGTGTGTGTGTGTGTGTGTGTGTGTGTGTGTGTGTGTGTGTGTGTGTGTGTGTGTGTGTGTGTGTGTGTGTGTGTGTGTGTGTGTGTGTGTGTGTGTGTGTGTGCATTTCTGAATGGCCTGATGCGGGCATTAAAGGCAGGATAGGCAGGAATTATCTAAAAAACATTTTTTCAAATTTGTTTAAACTGTCTTTATATACCAATACATAAGTAAAATGTAAGTACTCTGAAAAAGAAAGTATAATCGATATATAAATCGAGTGTCTGTAAACCTCTCACCACTGTTTTAAACACAGCTCATTTTTCCATTCACTCCACCCCCTCCCTTCTGGGTTTCCTCTAAAGCCACGCCCCCAAAGCAACTGAACGCGCAACGCTGACCGGCTCTGCTGGGAGCGCGGTGCATGTAGTAACATCATGTCACAATCGCATGTAATAATATACCTAACTTTATCACTATGAATATAAACAAATAGGATGGCTTTTAGTATTCACTATTAAGCCAGTGTTTTGCATGGAAGATTTTCTGTGATGAAAGCATTGTTGACTCTGATGAGGACTAAACTCCGGAGACAATACCACTACCGCATCGTTGACTTGAGGAAAAGCCACGCGATATTTACTCTCGTTTGATTGCTTCGTTTATTCCTTTGTTTGCCTTCACTGACTGGATATGCAGGTACTGTGAGTTCTGAATGCTCTTTCTCTGCCATACTTTTATTCTTCCGAGAGTGCCTCGTGCACGTTCAAATCAATCGGGTGTGCGCATGTGTGGCAGATTTTATAGTAACAGGGGTGTGCCATGGTCGCGAGAGAGAGTGATAGTCGCGCAAGCCAATCATTTGTTTCGTCCCGAATGGAAATAATGAGCTGTGTTTAACATAGTCGTGAGAGGTCTACAGACACTCGAGTTTTATACTCTCTTTTTCAGAGTACTTACATTTTTATTATGTATTTGTATATAAAGACGGTTTAAACAAATTTGTAAAAAAGTTTTTAGATAATTCCTGCCTATCCTGCCTTTAAGTGGATTTAAGCATAGGTATTTGATGAACATGATATGTGCCAAGTTACATTTGTTTAATATTATTAGGCTATACTATTTTTGACAGAGGTGGCATTTAGCAGCTTTTGAATCTGAGCTCCTGGATTTTGCTAAGAAAATGACCTCCACTTGAGAATTACAGCAATAACAGCCCTGGACACATACTTCAGGATGCTTAAACAATTATAAAGAGTTTGAACAAATAAAAGAGATTAGTATACATTTATTTAAATCCATAACAAATAGTAAATATACAAAATAGTTATAGGGCCATAAGTGACTGGGCCTCCTAACCAAAAGTGTAGTAATGGCACTTATTTTCTTTAGCCATAAGCACAGTGTCCCATTTGAGGCATTGGATCATCTACATTTTAAGTTATCTAGATGAGTAATAACCTACTCTGAAAATCCTCAAGATATTACACTGCCATTTCAGTAAACTGGATGCGAGATCCAACTTAGAAAAGAGTCTTATTTTATCAAAGGAACATAGTTTCTTTCTATGGGTGAACCTGATCTCGTTGAAGATGCAGTGTCCTCCATGTTTAGTTGTTTTAAGAAAATGTCTGACTTAGTTTAAAAAAAGGCACAGCTCTCCAGTGATAATGTTGTATAGACTGCTATAAGGCTCATAGTTGAAGCTTCTGTTTTTTTCCCTGGGACTGCATCATACAAGGCCATTATGCTGGGGCCATTCTCAGGGGGTTTGCTCACCGACTGTGGCGTGCTTATCTGCCACTCAGATTGACACATGTGGTCAGGTCCAGTTTCTATGGAAACAATCACAATTTTCAAGTTCCATTAGATCAGGTTTGCAGAACAGTGTTCATGCAGTGTAATATAGGATTGGTCACCTCACACATGGTTCTCAGGTATGGACGCATGACCCAAAGTTAACTTCCGGTCTGTGCTTGTGCTTGTTTATTGGTCTGGCTAATCATCTGAACAAGTAATATATCAACTGCATATGTGCTGGTTGTAAGGCTGTCTAGTGTGTGTCATCCACTATCCCACAATCCCCCTGAACTAATGCCAACAAGTTTTTGTGCTGCTTTTGGTAAACATTTTCATGTGGCCTTGTGGTACTTGGAAAGACCAAAATGTTATTCCATACATTCTGTTTACATACATTTACACACTCACACACACACACACACACACACACACACACACACACACACACACACACACACAACACACACACACACACACACGCACGCACACAAGCACACACACTCAAATACATATTCTGTCTCTTACAGTTCACATTCCATTCTCTTTTCACATACACACATATACATTCATTTACTGCCCCTCATCTGTTTCCATTTTCTTGCAAATGCTCAGGTTTTATTGCCTCAGTTTAGTATTTCATGGCAGATTACCCAGTGGTTTGGTCCTTCACCAACTATAGCTCTAATGACGGCACATCTCTTGTAAATTGTGGCGTACCAATAATCTTCTGCTCAAAAGAACTTTTACCTTCCCCCTTTCACATACACACACTCTCTTACTAAAACACACACATGCCTACAGTAAGCACACACATTAAGCACTCAGAGGTGGCCCCACTTGCATTTTTTGCCCTTTTCAGAAAAACACTGCACAGGCCACAGAAGACGGGCCACAGGTGGAAGCATGATGTAAAGAAAGATTTTGCTTTTACATTTCATATTAGAAATAATAAAAAATACTTTCATGCATTGCACAAAATGATTTGTTTCAGTTAAAAATGCATTCATTAGAATGGCTGAGAAAATGACATAAAATGTTTTAATGCTGTTTGTTTCGCAAAGAAAGGAATTGGTCTAAGAATAGATTACAAATGTAACAAAAACAAGATACAGTAGTGCTCTTTTTAAAATAATTACTGGGGATATCATGCATTTTTTATTTTGGCACTGTCTTTTTAAACTTGAAAAATTAGTTTTAAAACCAGCATTCCTTTTTTAATCGTCTAAATTGTATTAGTTCAATTCTCTTGACTTGTTACATCCAGCAGTGTTACATCCAAGTGAAACCTTAACATTTTGCCAATTTAATTTAGTTTTATATGCTTCCTTCTTCACTCTTTATATAACATTTCCCTAACTTTAAATATGTCTCGATAATTTAATAACAAAAACTGTAAAAATTCAAGTTAAAGTTTGTTGGACGGTACTATTCTATGAGACACAGTAATCTAATTTCCCCAATTTCAAAGCACCAGCTTTGTCAGAATTTAATAGGTTTATTTGCACTTTTTTAATTATCATAATTATAGACCAGTGGTTCTCAAAATATGGTACAAGGACCCCAGGTGGTACACAAAAAAATTATTAAGTTACTACAATATGCATATTTAAAAAAAATATTTATTAATAAAACGGTTTATTCTGATTCAACCTATCCTCCAACCTATATGATTGTTGAAATAGTTTATCCTCCAAAAATTACCCAAAGATGTGTTTACTAAAATGAGTGAAACTTAATGAAATTATATACTGGGGTATAATTTTGCAATGATGACATATATTGGGATATTATTTTCAATTATTATTATTTCATGCCTGCACACGGCATGGTAGCGCGACTCTGTAATGCCCCCTGTAATGAGAAAAAAATGCATATGTACGAAACTTGGTACAAGCATAGATCTTATCGACTCAAACATCTTTCACACTGTCACCCATTAGTTCCACCCAACAAGAAGTCGGCCATTTTGGATTTTGCAAAAAGTGCATGCGGTGAACTTTTAAATACTCCTCCTAGGGGATTAATGTGATTGACACCAAACTTGGTCAACACTCTGTAGCACCACCTTTTGTCTAAAACGTGTACAGTCTACACCATTCAGGTATTTTGAGCAAATAACGTACACATTTATTTATTATATTATATAAAACACACCATAAAAAACTTTCACCTTTTAAAAAAAAATACAAATATTATAATAGAGATTTAATAAAAATAAATGAGAGTCTCGTCTCCCATCCCCTTTAACACTTTCACCGCCAGCGTTTAAAAAAAAAGTTGCCATCAGCCAGCGCCAGCGTTTTTCATGATTTTCACAAAAGTTTAATGTCTTCCAGAAAATGTTCTTCTTCAAATATATACACATACAATATACCAAATGAATGAACAGACCCTCTGCTTTCAAACAAAAAAACCCGTTTCATCCTACCTTCAGTAGTTCTTTTGTAATCAGCTTTTGAATATGGGTAGGTTTCTGCAAAAACACCACATTTTGAGCAAAAAGCAGAGATAATTCCATTTTTGTGACAGACTTTTCATAGAGATCCCATTCAGAGTGATCTTTAAAACAGACACGGACATGCAGCAGCTTGCCATAGGGCAATACTTCTGGGTTTAAAAAGTTGCGGAAGGGCCACCTAGTGGATAATAGCGATATTGCGGAAAGACGGAAGAACTCGTCATTGGCGGGGAAGCGTTTTCTCTGGATTGACGAGATATCTCGTTAATGGCGGGGAAAGGGTTAAAAATGATTTGGCACAAATCAAATATATAGCGCTGTTGACTTTAGACCAGCTTTCTGTACAGTGTTTTAGTGCAAATGCTCAAATCGTAAGTCATCATGGAATACTAAATATAGCATTTTTGCACAGCATCTGTGTATCTCTGGCTTACTTGACCACACACATTTACATGTATGCATGTGGCACAGGCTTTAATCCAAAGCAACATACATTGCATTATGATATGGCCTTAGTAGGCCTTTTACAAAAAACTGACCCCCTTGGCGAAGCCTCTTATCTAAAGGCTCTTGAAGCATGGTGCAGAGACAGTGAGTTAGAAATAAATGTGGTAAAGACAAATGAGATACTTTTCTGCAAAAAATTAGACATAGTAACAGAGTCAGTTCTTCTTAATGGCCAAGCAGTTGAAACTATTTTAAGTTTTAAGTATTTAGGTACAGTGGCGGAGCCAGAGGGCTATTTGGAGTGGCAATTGCCACCCCAGACGAAGTCCTTGCCACCCCTGTTGCCACCCCGCTGAAAACATTACTTTGTTTGATTTTTACGAACATTTCTCAAATCTCCCAGCGGACGTGAATGCATCCTACGCAGCACGCACAAGCGTGGTGTTGCTGCTATCTTTTCATTACCCTTTTCGACTTCATGCGGCGCCGCAAGAACCGACTGCCGGATGATGTCAAAGTTCCGCGAGAGCGATTTAAAAGCAAACTCCTCCGTATGATTTCACGAATCACTCTCGCGGTACTTTGACGTAAAGCAGCTGTCTATTCTCGCGGCGCCGCATGACGTCGAACAAGCTTATTGGTTAAGCTGACACGCAGCTCCTTCGTACTCCAAAACATAACGCGCCAACACGCACATGATCGATGAAGAGCGTTTTGCTGGTATGTACGGCTTTTATTGGTATTAAATTAAACGAAGTACTGTTTTAACGGGAAGTAAGGAAGACATTGCACTGTAGTGCTTAGCATTAATACTTCAATGAGCATTACTAGTCTTGTGAAACTGACTAATACTGTCACGCCTGCGTGAAGATGCTTAAAACAATAAAAACTTGTCGTTAGCAAATGTTCAGCAACAATCGGGTAGGCTTATTCATATTGTCACGTGTAATGCAGCATATTGAACTTAATAAAACGACCGTGGATATAGAACAGGGTTGTAAACAGCACGCTTTTCGGCGCCTCACGCTTTTTAAACGTCAGTTTGGGTGACTTGGGTCTGAGAGGGTTGGATTATAATTTCACAAAGTCATCTGAAGCCATTTCATAGCTTAATGTGAGGGACAGAAGTCTATTTACATAAGTACATTAAAGTTAACGGAAACTAGTTCTCTCCTCCCTTAACATAACATGTCTAGATGTCTGTAAGCAATTTCCCTTGTGTTGTCAAATAGGCTAGACCTCAATATACTCAGATTTTGTCGTAGTGTATTATTTTAATATTTGTATTATTAGTAACGGTGTACTTATGGTAAATAATAACAAGCAAATTGTTCAAAATTTTGGTTTCTTCATGAGGTGTGTAACTATAGGGACGATATTACCAACTTCTTTCTAAAGAAGCAAAAGTCAGGTGCAGATCAGGTCCAAACAGATCCCAGTTGTTCTATTTTTGCTGTATACTTAATACATATATAATTGTGTACATTTTGGAAAATAAACAACTTTAATTTAATCTATATACAGTGTACTTGAACACTTTGTATATTGACCCCCCAAAATAATACCTTGCCACCCCTTTGCCACCCCTGTTTTAAAAGTCTAGCTCCGCCACTGTTTAGGTACGGTTCTTGTACGGTAAGGTACCAGTTGAGTTTTAAAGACAACACAGACTATATTTTTAAGAAATGTTCACAGCGACTTAGTCTTCTTAGAAGACTGAACTGCCTGGGAGTTAGTGCACAGATTATTGAAATAGTGTATATTACACACATTGAAAGTATTTTAACCTTCCATCTCTCTGCTTGGTTTGGTCATTTAACCTGCAAATTAAAGTATAAGCTTAATAGACCACTTTCGTGTTTGCAAACAGAGATGCCGTTTTTTGTGGGCGGAGCCAAACTGGTTGGAGAAAGTGACTGCTCCCAGGGGCGTCAGTTTGTGTTGAAAAGTGGACAAAAGATCAGATGAAAAAACAATACAGCAGGATGGGAAAAATATTGAGTAACGGCCCATCAAAAATGCATAGTGTAGGCCGGTCAACATCACAAAAATACTCAGCATAAAACCCTCTACAATGTCGACTGCAAATGTAACATTCCCTACAACACCAGCTCAACCGAACAGTGCCAAAGCACCATACCGTCGAAAACAGCAGCACGTTAAGTCAATGATTACAATGAAATTCATTACATTTGTAAAAGAAAACACACCATAAGCACACAACGCAACATATTTTTGACCCTGGTCCACAAAACCAGTCGTACACTGCAAAAAATGATTTTCAAGAAAAAAATTATTTTAGTATTTTTGTCTTGTTTTCAGTAAAAATATCTACAAATTCTTAAATTAAGATGCTTTTTCTTGATGAGTAAAATGACCTAAGAAAATAAGTCTAGTTTTTAGACCAAAAATACCAATTGTAAGTGAGTGTGTGCATAAAACAAGCAAAAAAATCTGCCAATGGGGTAAGCAAAAAACCTTGAACATTTTTCTTAAACACTAAATTTAAGAAAAAATTGCTTACCCCATTGGCAGATTTTTTTTTTTTTTTTTTTGCTTGTTTTATGCACAAAATCACTTAAATTTGATATTTTTGGTCTAAAAACTAGATTTTTGCTCATCAAGAAAAAGCATCTTAATTTAAGAATTTTTTGATATTTTTACTGAAAACAAGACAAAAATACTAAGAACTTTTTTCTTGAAAATCAGATTTTCTTAGTATTTTTGTCTTGTCTAAATCAAAAAGCTAAATCAAGATGTATTTTCTTGATGAGCAAAATGACGTAAGAAAATAAGTCTACTTATTAGACAAAACTATACAATTTAAGTGAATTTGTTGGGGTGGGGTGAGAAATTTTTGCTTAAATTAAGTGTTTAAGAAAAAAGAAATCTTATTTTTAGATTTTTTTTCTCACCCCATTGGCAGTTATTTTTGCTTGTTTTAATCACAAATTCATTGAAATGTATATTTTTTGTCTAAAACCTAGACTTATTTTCTTAGGTAATTTTGCTCATCAAGAAAAATCATCTTGATTTAAGAATTTTTTGATATTTCTACTGAAAACAAAACAAAAATACCAAGTAAGAAAGTCATTTTTGCAATGTAAGTCGCACAGGTATTGTTTGATTTTTTCAGAACATTTTAATCAAATGCTTTCAAAAAGTGGTGGGGACAAATTCAGCCATTTCAAAAAGTGGTGAAGACATGTCCCCAGCGTCCCCAGTGTAAATGACACCTATGACTGCTCCGCAATAGCGTTGTGAAGTGTTTTAACCGTGTTTTTATGGATCCGGTGTTCTGTCGAAGTCTGATTCCCCTATGTTTCTCATTAGTGCAATGTTTCTTATAGCGTTTTAATCACGTTATGTTTATTTTTTAGATAGATAAAAAATTTAAATGGCTTGGCTACTGATATGCATGTATGTAATGTATACAGGGGCGTCATGCACCATTTTTTTTAAGGGGGCAACAGTGTGCACAGCTCACAGAAATTTATGCATACACAGACATCAAACGAAATATTATAGAGCTCTCAGTCTTTTCCATGGCACCTACATTTCTAACAATTTAAGCACCCCAGCCTTCATGCAAAAACCTCCAAAATAAAAGTGTTGACTAACTTTTATATCAAATACTATTCAATCGGAATACTTACATATTGGCATCATATTTACCTCTGAAACGGCATGTTTTGTTTGTTTATTTACGTTTTGTTTAATGACTTGTTTAACTGTGTTGTTGTGCACAACAACTGCATATCCTATAAAATTAATGTAATTTTAAATCCATAAAGTATATAAACAACGAAAATGACACAAGCTATAGCCACGTGATGGAGTTTAATGTTCATAATGATTAAAGAAATTTGTTTAGATAAAATTATTAGAGGATTTTTGAATACAATTTTACCTCATATGTGAGCATGTGTGATTCCGCGCCGACATGAACTCTCCCGAACTTTGGCGTTGTACCAAGAAGATGAATCTAGAAATCTCTACTAATATAACATTGAGACGGTCACATTTTAAACCATACATTTTCTACACATAGGAGGTTGACTGCACATTACCGTACTGGGGTTTGGAAATGTTGACTTGTGAGCGTTTCTTACTTGTTTTAATTCCTCAGATAGCAAAATGCAGCAGCAACAGCAAAGAGCCTTGAGCGCTCAGATGCTGATGACGTCTCCGACTGCGCTGGCGGCAGCGCCTGCCGCCAGAATAAAGAAATGTAACACGATCAAAACACTATAAAAATAGCAAAAATCTCTGAAAAGTGACAAGGATGCAGCACAGAATTAATAATATTTTGCATATTAAACAGATTAAAAGACAAGTAAAAGATTAATGGATGCTTCTTTGATTTTAAGGTTGCATGCAAAATCCATTGGGCTCAAAAATCAGTTTGTATGGGCATCTAAATGTATATGTATTGTTATTTTTTGCTAAATCAATTATTTTTACAGTCTGAATCGCTAAAGTACATATAGAAGCAATACTATCATGTATTATATATAATAACGTTTATTAAATATTTCATAGTTTTCCTGTTTTTTATTATTTCTTCCTTATATTTATCTTAAGTGTTTGTTCTAAAACTATTATAAAAGTATTATGTTTAAACCTACATTAAAAAGGCCTGTTTATATATTAATAACACTTTACATCATGTGTGTGCTATATTTATATATTTATTAAGTATGTTAACATAATAATTTTAGAACAAACAGGAAGAAGACATAAGCTAAGATATAAGGAAATAAAATAAATAATAGAAAACGAAAAAATTATGAAATATTTAAAATAAAATTGATATTGCTTTTTCAGTATAAAAAACATTTATTCTGAATAAATTATGATTGTAACGTGATAAAAATGCTATAAGAAACACATGGCGGGAACAGACTTCGACGGAACACCGGACATCTTCTTTACTTATTTTCTATTCTAATTATTAAAAGATTTCCAGATTATTTCCTAGCTCCATTCTGTCCGTTTAAGGGCTTATTGTAATCATAAACACCTACGTTTATCTTCAAATGATGTCTTCAACGATGGTATTCTATAAAAATGAAAGCCATCTTTTTTGGCATTCCTATTCTGACACTTAACAGCACAACAGGACATTTTCTAGTGAGTTATCTTGCTCTTTTACTCGTGTCTAATTCATTTCCACTGTTTTTCTGCAACCGCATTGCGCGCGCAGCTTGCAGTGATGTAACTGTGACATCTACTCTAAATTGGTCTATAGGATAGTGTTAATGGCTAATAAAATAGTAGGAAAACCTAAAAAAACCTGACACAAATGTACACTGAAAGAATGAGGAGGAAGGCCAGGAAAATTACTGCAGATAGTACTCACCCTTTTTCTGTCCAGTTCGAGTCTCTAAAGTCTGGGAGACGCTTCAGAGTACCTATAGCTAAAAGTACTTAAAAAATATATTTTATCCCAAATGCCGTAAGCATTCTTAATCAAACTAGGTAATAATAACAAATGAGTTGTAAGGTATTTGAGTATATTTTTATCATGACATTTTGCATTGTATTGTATTATTACTCATGTTTTATTAATTTATTTTAATAATATTGGTAAATGTTGTCTGTATGTTTACTGTCTTGTATGTTTGGTGAGCATTATTCTATAACAAGGTATACAAGGTATATATCAGCATGTGTGTTTGAACCCATGACCTTCTGCAGTGGTAACCAAGGGCGTTACTTTGGGTCTACCGTTGGGGGGGGGTTAAACTCCCGGCTTATTTATTTATTGAATCATTTTCTTATGTAAAAGGTAACATGCTAATTTGCCTTTGCTGTATTAGAAATAATACATTAGTGATACTTTTAGTCCAGGATAAGAAATAGCAGATAAGAAACTGTTCACACATTATAATTAGACTATTCTTTCACCTTCCACATAGTCTGGTCTAGTAGTTTCCCTTGTAAACTATCTTTTGGAACAGCTGATTTGCAACAGATAGTGTAGGCCAGAGTATGCTAACATTATATATTTTGGGTGACATTTTACAAATATTGCAGGAAGGCCTAATACATTAATAAAAAATATATTAATACTATATTATAAAACATAAAAGATATGGTAAGCATGATGTTTTAAGAGATTAGTTCATTCGTTATAAGTTACAGTTTATTAGTTTTTAACAAACTTTAATATTCTGTATATTTTGTAATGCACTGTAAGTCGCTTTGGATAAAAGCCTTAATATTTTCATAAAAATATAAAAATAACAGTATTTAATTTGTATTTAAATACATTTTACAACATATGACAATCTTAACCCAATACAGTGTTTCTAAATTGATGCTTATATATTTTAGTCAAGGAACCTAATATCAGGTACTGTAGTTGGGTAGTGCAGCTCTAAATATGACATAACAAATAACTGATTTAATGATTTTAAACAGATTCATTGTCAGTGCAGTTTTGACATACAACGATGGCCGGGCAAATTGTAATTTCGAGCCCTGCGATAAGTTATTAACATAATTTACAAGTTCCTGTTATTTAACAGTGCTCACTTTGTTTGACGTCTTTGCTGGAAACTGTAGCAGGACGGGCTGGATCTCTGTCGGCATCTTCGCTGACTTGGGAGGCAGATGGAGCGGACGAGGGCGCTTGGCAATCGTTAGCTGAGCTGCTGGTTAACAACACTGATGTTGATTACTATCGTTAGCTTAAACTTTTAGATAAAACGGGGATGTAGCATTGCGATGTTGTTTGTAAATCTGATAAAAGGTTTCAGTAGTTCGCTTCATCTTTCCTATTAATGATGGCAGATAGTGAACCAGGTAGTGATTGACAGTTCTCTAATCCAATTGCGTTGGACATTGTCAGAATGGCGGCAACCTAGCCCAATGGCGTTTTGGCTAATCATATTTCAAGGGAATCCGGTGCCTCGGTCCTCCTCTCGCATAGTAACTTATTTTACTGAGTGTTTTAGGGTATATTTGCGTTTATTCACATCATGCGATTGGATTAGCTACAAGAGAAGTGGAAATACGCCGTATACCTGCGTATACCCTCACTGTTTAGAAGTGGGTATATGCAAATCCGACTGAAAAAGAAGTGAGAATACGCCGTATTACCTGCGCGTATACCCTGGACTACAGCACTGGGTCATACCAAGTAATCGGGGCGGGGGGTACATTACAGATTATTTAAAATATAATACTATCTTTCTTGCAGGCAAATGAAATTAATAAAGAAAACTAACAAAAGTGTTCATTTGAAACATGTCATATTTATTTTAATCTGAATGATGTGATTATATTGGGGGGGTTATATCAGCTGGATTTGATTTTTGAGGGGGTCATGGCCCCCGTAACCCCCGTGCAAATTACGCGCATGGTGGTAACGCATTGGTCTACCACTGAGCTTTACAAGAACAGAACCTTTAGAATTTTTAATACGAAGTGGCAAACCGGGCATTAATGGATCATCTAACCATGTGTCTCAATCAGTTCCCTAGCTCCCTTTGTTGTGAATCAATATTTTGTGTACAGGGGCTTGTGCACCGGTAGGGAAACTGTCTCACTATACATTGGGACACTTGATGACTTATTTTCTGGTGATATGCTTATTAAAACAAGATGTCATCACTGAAACTTATAAGCATCACGCAGAAAGGAATGTCTCTACTAAAATCTATTTAGTATATAAATATATAAGTAATTGAATTTATTCGATGTTAATTGAACTGTGTTGATTTGCTTACCTAAAACAGTTTCACTCTTATAACGAATGTGTTAAAAACAACACTTGAGTGTTGATTCTGGGACAACACACTAAATGCGTTTTCCCAGAATCCACAAATCTTTGTGTTATTATTGAAACAACACATTTTGTGTTTCTTTTAAAACAACTTGTGGTATATTTTAACACAAAATCAACACAAAATGACACATAATTTGTTAAAATTACACACAATGTGTTAAAAGCTTAACGCACAAAGATATGTAAGTCCTTTCTCAGAGTGTTGGTGAAAAGGACAAGGATGTAAGAGGAAGGGAGGAGATGGCAGGATGACAGAATTTTGTTTGAATAATATGCAATTCAGATTTTATAATTAATAATAATAAAATGTTTAATACATGTTTATAAAATAAGAATTTGATATAATTAATCAGCTTTTTTCTTTATTTTCTTGGCTAGTAAAAGTTCTGAATTCCCGGTAACGTAAAAATGTAGTAGCCATAATAAAGTAATAAAGTTAATTTTAAACCATGTTTATATTTATCAATACATGGTCATACATGGTTTATGTGTTGCAGAATATTGAAAAATAGGGACTAGATATCCATATATTAAAATGTATTATTTCATATAATCACATTATATCATCCAGTATTTTCACATATATTTTTGTTTTGTAAGGCTCAGGCTAATGCAAAATAATATTTTAATGCAGGTTCAGAGTATTATTTAAGCTAGATTACCTCACTTCTGTCTGTTTGGACTACTGACGTTTGAATTTAATGTCTTCTGTGGTGATGGCAGTAATGAGTATGCTCAATAATGCAGACCTGACTTTTGACGCCGTGTCACTGGTTCTTATCCGCCATACAGTATGCTGACCTTGCTCTTCTTTCTTCCTATCTCAATCACATCAAAAAGGCAAATTTTTTTTTTTTTAAACTGAGAAAATGCTTGAAAAGTGGAAATAAAATGACCAAGAAAGGGTGTGTTAATTTAAACACATTTTGTGTTAGCCTATTTAACACATTATGTGTCATTTCGTGGCGATTTTGTGTTTAAACAAAATTAAAGGGACAACCCAAGATGTGTTAAAACAACACAAAGTGTGTTGTTCCAAAAATAACATGGAGATGTGTTAAATTAAGGACAACACATTAGATGTTTTGACCTTAACTAGACACAAGATGTGTTATTTTAACACATTCGTTTTTAGAGTGTGTTAGGGGTTGTTGTAGGGAAGGATTTTATTCTCCCAATATGCAGCATCCACTTAATGATTTTAATAAATATAATAATTTACACTGTTATTATTGCATCATGTTAATGTACAAAAAATGATGTGCAAATAGTATTTGCCAATATAAAGAATAGATAGCATCTAATTACTATTTACACTTATTGCAAAACTGCTACTTTTACAAAGTGTACATTAAATAGAATATAGTTTTTCTCACCAACTGTAAATAGCATATTGCTAAGAAAATGCTAAAAAAAATCTAGAAGAGAGATGTGTTATTTTGTGCCATGTTGTTAAATTGGTGAAAAAAGTAAATTGTGTCCATAGCTCTATGATAGATTTTTGTGAGAGCCGACGTGGCAGTATAGCTGATTCTGTGATCCTGCCTCAAACCAGATCACGCAAGCGCAGAAACAGCACTGTTATCTCACAATCACATGCCAGATGTAAATAGCTTTTCCAAGTTAAGGAACCGAAGCTACCCATTAATAAATGAAATGTTTGCTATTTCAATTCAAGTCAAGGTTATCGTTAGGTAAGACCTAGCTTTTTATAATATCTTCTAATATGATTTTTGTTCATTTTTTTCTAAATTGTCTAATTTGCAGTGTTATGAACACAGATGTGTGTGATTTTTCTTTGGACTCGTCACACACGCACTTATTGAATGTTAATGCTGATGCTATTGTCATGTTTCTCTTTGCAAACGTTCTGCCTTAGCATAAATTTGTCATGCATATCAATGTGTCATATTGCTTCCATGATGTTCTCGTGATTAGATTATTTAATGTGTGTTGTGTTTTGTTGTGATATTTGAGCATGGTTGATACAGCAGCATGTATGATTGGGTCAAGAATCAATATGTGACTGTCATGTCCAGGTAGTAAGATTGAATGACGTCACCAGAGTCTGTCATAACTTGACTTTAGGTTATTTAACACCACTGGGAAGACTGGCAGCATAGATTTTACTTTTTATAAGACATAATCTACTCTTGAAGGACTCTGCTGTTATTGATTCTTTGCGGAAGTTAAATGGAAGTTAAGTTTGGAACTCAAAAGCCCTTGTTGTTCCTGCTGAAACCGTCTATAATAACCATATTTTTATTACCTTACATAGTCTCATGAACAGAAAAAAATTCTTTAGATATTAAATATTTGTTATGGAACCAAACTGCCAAAAAAGTTTCTATTTAAAATCTTCAAACTGCTCTTAAAAAAGTGTACACACCACAAATTTATTACGTACTAAAATATATATTTTTTTTAAAAATATTTTGTTTTAATTGTTTGAATTGGAGTGCACATTTTGTAAGTTTACACATGCAATGACAGTGTAATCTTTACCAGATGACACTGTATTATTGTGGTATATTAGTACATCTTGATAGAAACCCTTCATTTCAAGGTACTGTACAGGTGCGGTACTATAGGTGACTAATGGAAATCTTTCAAGCTCTATTATTTATTTTAAGTACAAGAATATTGATTTATAGTTCTGAAACCTGTGCTTAATCAGCTATCAGTTAAATTAGATGTAATAACTGGTGTTGACTGGATGGTACATGCTTGCTTTGATAGTGGTAGCTGGCCTGAAAGATAAAAAATAGCATTTCAGCTTTTCTACATTCATTACTTTTATGAATGTACTTGGACTATATCAATTCATGTATTATCTCTGTGAAGGATTGCACATTTCATTAATTCATTTACTGTAGCATCACTTAAACTCCTCCCTCTTGCAATTAGATTTGAACAATATCAGCTGTTATAGTTTACATGTATCTACATTTAGAAATTTTTTAATACAGTACTTGAAATAGTATATTATCTGGGTATTTGTCACCAAGTGATGCCTAAAGATCATTATTAGGCAGGTGGTCATAATGTTATGGCTGATCGGTGTACTGTCTATACAAGAGTAATTACAATTTACTTTCTCAGAGATTGCTCATGGCACCACTGTTGGTAAACAAGTGAAGACTATGGAACTCATTTAAAAAATGCTGCGTCAAAACCAGCATAAATTTGATCTCATGTTCATTTCTCAAAAATGCGTACGTGTGATACGCATGTGGGCACAGACAACAGGCATACACATGTGAAATGTATAAATCGCAAATGATCTTGAAATTGTGCGCAGCTAAATAATTTCAAATCTCTGCCTTTAAACAATGCCTTATTAATGTCATTGACCTAATAAAAGAATCTGTCAATGTTTAAATCCTTTACAAGCAGCAAGAAAGACTTGTATTTCCAAAAACCTGCAGCAATTGGACAAGCAAAAGTGCGTCCGTCTGCTCAGACCCTGACGTGGAGCTAAGCACTTTTCCACGTCAAAGATCGTTTTTATCAATATGGTCTTTGCTGTGGATTTCAGCGTATGCACACTTTACGATCAAATGCACACTTTACGATCAAATCTTTGTGTATGTACGCTTTATAAAAGAGGTCCTATGAGTCTAGCAACCTCTTTTATAACACAGACTCTGCCCCTTCTGTGGCCAAACCATGTATTAGGTTAAATTTTAAACACTCATATTTTAAAACATTTGTATAAACACGTAGAAACAAGAACATAGGCCTGATTTAAGAGACATAAACAATACATAAATATATTAAAATCGGAGGGGAGGATAATCAACATTGTTGGTAAGTGTGTGTATGTGGTGTGGTACCTGTATGTGTATGCACTGTGCCCAGCAGGGATGTCTATTTTATCACATCACTTTTATACTAATTTCAACAAATATTCAAATATTTAAGCAGAACATCAGAACATTGTTACGCTCCTAATAGTGATTTATATGTGTGTTCGATTTCATGCGGCACTGCGAGAACCAACAGACGGATGACGTCAAAGTACTGCGAGAGCTCTTTTAAAAGTTTCTGCTAATATGACAGTTAACAGCAAACCAAAGTTTCAAGAGGGCTTACACTTTAATCCTTGACTAAAAGGACAGCTGATTCAGTGGTTGCCTAGTAACATAAAAAACACAGCACACTGTTTTTTTCTAAAGTCAATCAAATTAAGGTAGTGCGGTGCGTCACATGTTTTTAACCATTTAAACCGCGTACGGTGTGATCCTTGTTAAAAATGTTTTCTGTGGTTAATTAAAAATGTTCTTACTATTCCGCCAAGAACACACTGTTATTTTGTTATCTGTGCATGTTATTGAATATATGCCAACTTATGATATAATGAATGTACATCGACAAAAAGTAAGACTCGTTTTTCTATTTAGCATTGTTTACTGAGATATTACTTAATATTTAATCTGTAATATTTTAGGTTCGAGTTGGTTAACTCATGTGCTATCACATCATCTAAAAGTCTGTTTAATGGCTGTTGTCATGAAAACATCTGGCTGTGGATGGATTGTTACAGTATATATGGTGGAATGTTTTGTGTTGATATTTGCTTGTTTTAGTAGATCTATTGCTGAGTTGCACTTTGGCTAAAAAAAAGCCTTGAAAAGCATGATAAACAACTGGGCTAGTATATTTTCACAATTTCTATTGTTTACTTATTTTTGTTTTCTGTAAGTCCCGTGCATTATATTAGTATGGTGGATTTTGTACACTTTGGTGGAGTATGTAGATATTATGCTTATATATAATGTAGTTTTATGGTTCCGTTATTTGAGAATGTCCTTGTTGTATGGTCCGATAAAATTATGCCATACCCTAGGTTTATGTGAAACACAACCACTGGAAGACATACTACTTCTATTGTAGTGTTCTATTTTAGAAATACACTTATTAGCACTGATATTAAGTGAAATGGCACACAGCGAAAGAACAAATTCAATTGTCTCTTTACAAGTTTTTTAAAATCCTCATAGTTCAAATTATTTAATCACAATCAATGACAGCCACTGAACATCCATGACATGTTGCCATATGTTCAGGGACTCTAAATCTCTCTCTCTCCCCCCCACACACACAGACATGCATGCAGTCAAATATCTCACTTCAGCGGAAGAGTCACTTGTACTAGAGGGGTAATTTGTGTTGTCGTTGTGAGGCTTCAAAATTAATAACACTTGTACAGTAGATATAGTTTGACATGAATATTTTCTGTTATGGAGGCAGCTGTTCATAGTTTGTAAATACACATTGATAAGGACAAATAAAATTCTTAACAAGTGGTAGATTTTTGGCACCACTGATTACAAATGTATTTCTTATTTTACAAATAATATGTAGTCTTCATTTACCTATTCGGAAAATATATTTATAAAATAAATATAAATATATTTAAAAATGTATAAGGGACTTTACACAGGTTTTATGTAGTCCTTAAAAAGTGTTTTTAATGTAAATATATAGTTTAAATAAATATATAAATATATGAACACTTCAACATTTATATGTACACAAAAACAGATTCACGCTTTTATAGTCGCCTCAGTGCTTGTTTAGAAACGTGATGGTAAACGTGATGGTAAAAAAGTGATGACATTTAAATGTAAGAATTATTTAATATTACCAAAAAAGAAAAGGGTTGAATTTTTTTTTAAAAGACACTTTTTTGACAAGTGAAGATAGAGAATGAATTAACCAGTAGAAGAGTAACTATTTAAAAGTAGCTTGTTTATAAATGTGATTGAATCATTTATTTTAACACCTAAAATGTTTAAGCATTGACTGTTCCCACAGGCTCTTCCCTCTCTAAATAAATCTGCAACCTTGCAACATTCAATAAGCCATAGATTAATTTGCAAAACAATAAACAAGCAGTATATTAAACCAATATGTTATTGCAAGTGGATGATATTGATCAACATGTTTGTGGTTGAGAATGACAGGAACATGATCTAGTATTTACTAGTGGTTTGTGTTGGCTTGCATTAAGGTCTGAGATAAATTACATATGTGCATGATTCTCATAATGGTACAAAGCACAGTGAACTGCTTCTCTGGATTTACATGCTTCCTCAACAAAAAAGGACTCCTTTCACAGAAAAGAAAGGTTGTAATGCTGGATATGATTAATTATGAAACTGGAAAAAGAAATGATGACATTCTGCATTCCATTAATGGTTGATTGAGGCATTTGGCAGGCAAACCTTGCCGTTGCGGTGTGGTAAAAGCCTGTTTTGTGTAACAGGATTCTACATTCGGAATCACAAACTGAGTGTAACATTTTTCCAACTTGAGAGAAGAGAATAAAGTCACAAACTGAAAAGTGAGATAGAAAATGACTATTGCCTTTCAAAAACTCTCCCATCTGTTCTGCATCTGTCCAGAAAAGACACAAATATCATATATGATCAGCAGTGAGTAAACAAATTAGTCCAAAGTTCTTCATTATTAACACTATAAGATGTTTTGTGCATACTCCCCAGGGGGCACATTAACCTCCAAAATCCAAACGAAACACACATTATCAGAGTCAAAGTGAACCATATGTGATGCCATCTCTTTTCTATCCAGAGCTGATTACTGTCCCTGTCACTAATGAGCTGCCGCAGCGCTATTGTCAGCGTTCAGACTGAGGAGTCACTTAAGGCATTCTGCACCTCATTAACAGTAATAAGTGGTATCTGCCACCTTCTTTGTCAGCAGGGTAAGCAATCAATAGGGTCATTTCACATCATAACAGCTACCAGGGCACATTACTATCTTGTTCATGGCGGGAATGGCAGCCATTAGGAGCTGGAGCAGATTAGATGGAGAGAGAAGACAGATGGAAAGAATTACATGTGGGTAAAAGACAGATCAATAAATGGATAGCAATGGAGATAATTCTGCATCCGGGAAAGACAAAGAGAAGCCCCCCGTTTTTCTCCGAAGTATGTGTGGTTTTGTGTGTGTTGGTGTGAACGTGTGTGTAGCTCCATGGCCTATTGCCCCTTGCTGCGTGGTGCCAGTGTGTTTGCACTGTGCTGTCATCACAAAACAACTCTGATCAGGGCTAATTACAGCACCGCAGTCTGAACAGATGCACCCACTCCTTTAATTACAGGAAACTCAGTCTTTAATATTTTATGGAAATGGACTTAAGCGTGGAACCCCAATGAGTCTGACATTGAGGAGGGGAGACGGCCCAGTTTTTGTGCCTCTATTGCTCATCAGCCTAGTCAAAGGCAAAAACAGGATTGCATGGTTCTGCTTTGATCTATTACAATGAGACCCACCTGAAATGCTCTTGTCTTTTACATTGGATAGCCAACGTTGAAATGTTTAATATCTTTTATCAGATTGCATGGATGGACTCTGATATAAATATATAAATATGTATATATATATATATATATATATATATATATATATATATATATATATATATATATATATATATATATATATATATATATATATATAAAATATGTGGCTTTTAAAGTCCTGCATTTGATGAGAAAATGTGTAAAAATCAAGCAGGCAGATGGAAACAAAACTTTCGGCACAATCCAGCAAGCATCTGCTTACTAACCCATTAGCCTAAAACATTGCTGTAATCATCATAGTTAAACTGCATTTATTTAGCTGAAATCCCATTTAATATAAATAGCTCAATGAGTACCGTAAGAGTTACCAACTTATAGTCAGTCAATATTATACAATATAGTGAGTCCAATAGTGTGATATAATTATAATAATGATATTGCTGTGGACATCTGAAAACACTTGGCTGTGAAAACCTGCTATGAGCTAGCATGAGCTCAAACACTCTCTACGCCTCTCTGCTGAGAAGCGCTATACTTAATGCTCTTTGATATGCGCCACCCATTAAAAATAGATGGCAATAACTCATTAAAGGCATGTGAGTTAATTTAATTAGGCATGTACTTGAGAAAATGCATACTGCAAACACAGAGAAATATGTTGATACAAGTCAGTGTTTTGGCAATGGGGGAGTCATGAAAGTTTCAGTGTGTGTGTGTGTGTGTGTGTGTGTGTGTGTGTGTGTGTGTGTGTGCGTGTGTGTGTGCGTGTGTGTGTGTGTGTGTGTGTGTGTGTGTGTGTGTGTGTGGCCGGGTAATTATCACGTTGGGGGGACCAATTGTCCCCACAAAGATAGGAATACCAGTATTTTTGTGACCTTGTGGGGACATTTTGATGTCCCCATGAGGAAACAAGCTAATAAATCAAACAGAATGATGTTTCTTGAAAATCTAAGGTATCAGACAGTTTCCTGTGATGGTTGGGGTTAGGGAATGGGGCAGGTTAGGGGAATAGAATATACAGTTTGTACAGAATAAAATGCATTACGTCTATGGAATGTCCCCAAAAAACATGGAAACCTGAACGCACGTGTGTGTGTGTGTGTGTGTGTGTGTGTGTGTGTGTGTGTGTGTGTACTTGTTTTTATATCCCGATGTGGACTTGGACCTGTTTGCACACCAAACCCGTGGGGACCTCCTGAACGGTGGGGACCTGATTCGAGGTCCCCACCGGCACACCCATTGAAATGAATAGAAATGGCCACTTTAACATGTCTGGCAGTGTTTCCCTGAAAATTCCCTTAGGTTCTCATGGGGTCGGTTTCACAGAAACAATATTGTGTGTGTGTATAAACTGTGTATCAGAGTGCGCCCCCTGTGGTCAATACTGGAACAAGTGTGTGTGGTTTTTTTATTACAAAATCGTTTCAGACAGATTTAAAGAGACTTTTTTAACATTAAATCCAAAATGGTCAATGTTTATGATGATGTCTTTATTCATATTATTTATTTTTATGAATTATTCTTTACATATTATAATTTTTTTTTACACGTAATTGATTTCCTTAATCATTTATCTATTTTCTGCTATATGTTCTGATATGTTTAAATATATCCAAATGTAATATATTTGGTGTCTCTTCTGGGATCTTTATCATCTCTGATTTCAGACCTGGGTCAGTCTGTCTGTCTGTCTGCCAGTCTGTCTATGAACAAAGTAGACATTTAACACATTACTTAAAAATAATATAAAAAGTAATATAAACAAAAACTAATATGTTTAAGAAACCTAATTAGTAAAACAGATGGTTCCGTGGATTTTATATTTATTTCCTGGTTCTGGTCTCTTATATAGCCAACATAAAGTGTGTTAACAAACTTTTACCCTATCTAGTTTTCTTTCTAATTTTTTGAATTATTTTTCCCCATCCTATTGCTTTTATTTTATGAATAAAGACAACTTCTAAATGACAGTGACTTTTGAAATTGTCCAAGTTTATAAGTTGCTATAGACTATATGTTCAAATTGAAAATAGCCTAACCCAACATACAGTTGTGTGAAAAAGTTAAGACATCCTATTAAATTCTATGGTGTTGTGTATCAGGGTGTAGTAAAAATAGTCTTTGGCCTAATTTATAATCATTGCATATGCACAAAACTTGCCCTGAAAGAGGTGTACACTTCTTCCTATTCAAAATGTGTGATTTATAAAAAACCTCTGACCCATGCATACTGACTTTTCCCTGGAGAGAAATATAATGAAGTAAACAATGAGTTTAAACACTGTTTTTATGTCGATACACTTACTGCTAGATATTCGGTAGAACAGTATATTGTTCAGTTTGAATACAACCAATGATAATTTACTGTACAACCACAGCTGCACGGAGGTGTTGATGTCGTGTGAAGGCATCTTTACAACATTATGCCATTGTATTTGAAGAATACAACTTGAAAAATACTGTAAGAACTGCAGTAACAACATAAACAAATGACTTTTGTGGAACCAACGTAACTGCCAGTAAACTTCTACAAAGAATCAATAACATCAGTGACCTTTTAGAGTAGATTATTTCTGATAACAAGCAAAATACACAACAAATAGATTACCCTTAGCAGAGCTAAAGCGTATCAAAAACTACATTGAGCTAATGTTACTGTTTAAAATTAATGTATATAATGTGTCCTTTAGGAAATGTAACCATGGTTTTACTACACTTAAAAACAAAAGAAAATATATGGTTACTGTAGTTAAACCATAGCATAGTTTTGATTATAGTAATCAATACACCAAAAAAATCTTTACTACACGTAACCATAAATAAAAACATGGTTGATTACAGATTGGCTGCCAAAATGCTCTTCACATAGCGGTGATCAATGATAAGGGTCATCTCCCCTTATCTTTAGGAAACTAAAACATTTGTAATTTTCCATGAGGTAATTGTTCCAGAGTTCAGTTTAAACACTAGTCAGACCATTAAACAAACAGAGACCGGAAGTTATAAAAAAGGGTCTAAAGGGTTTATGATAAAAGAGACGCTCGCGTTTGCCAGATACTCGCTTAATATATAATCAAAGTTTACTGTCCCTGCTAAAAAACCAGCATACCAGCATGTGTTGTGTTTTGGTGCTGGTTTGCTAGTGAACACCAGCTAAACCAGCATCAAACCAGCATCACTACCAGCATTAGCACCAGCTAAACCAGCATTAGCACCAGCATCCCATGCTGGTCATACCAGCATATGTTGTGTTTTGGTGCTGGTATGCTGTGACCACCAGCTAAACCAGCATAAATCCCATGCTGGTCCATGCTGGTTTGATGCTGTTTTTTTCAGCAGGGGTTAAGTTAGTGTCTTGTGAGAATTGTGTGAACGTGAGCGTCTCGACGCATGTGCAGAAGGGACATATTTTGACAAGACGTATGATGCACATAGGTTCACATGACAAAACGAACACATATTTCGGAATGACAAGCAACACATGTAACACATTCTGAACACATATTTTGAATTTGCGCCCCTCGGAAGAGAAGCCACTGGTTTTTTGTCTTTGATGTTGTTAAACAAGGCAGGGCTCAACATAAAGGACTGCCCGGTGGCCCGGGGCAAGCATGAGAGGCGTTCGGGACAGTAAAAAGTATTGTCACTTGCCCGATCGAACCAGTACTTCACCCTCAGTCACTAAAATATATTTTCATCAATGTATATTATTTAACATCTTTGAAGCAGACATCTACTTGGGTAAAACCCGACAAAAGAAACAATGCAATATTTTGCACAATTTGCTGTCAGTTTACAGGTAAAGCAGAAAAGTTGGGAGCCTTTTTTTCGTTGGAACGTGTCTGTTGTATATGTATACAATTAATTATTTTTGAATTATTCTTTTGAAATATGTGACACAGATTTTTTTATTGGGGCCAGTAAGAATTTTGGCAGGGCAAGATAAAATCTGAACCACTGGCCCGACTGGGTGTCACATAAATAAGAATATGCAAGGAAACCCTGCTGAAAAATCCACGATCAAACCAGCATGGACCAGCATGGGAATTAGTACCAAAACACAACATATGCTGTGTCTTGCTGGTATGACCAGCATGGAATGCTGATGCTAATGCTGGTTTGGTGCTGATTTAGCTGGTGCTAATGCTGGTAACGTTCTTAGCTGCTTAAAGATAGTTCAGCCAAAAATGAAAATTCTGTCATCATTTAATCACTCTCATGTTGTTATAAACCTGTATAAATGTGTTTGTTCTCATGAACACAAAGGAAGATATTATGAGGAATGTTTGTAATCAAACTGTTTGTGAGTCCAATCATTTCCATAGTATTATTTGTCCTACTATAGAAATGAACGAGGCTCACAAACAGTTTGATTACAAACATTCCTCATAAAATCTTCCTTTGTGTTCATGAGAACAAACACATTTATACAGGTTTATAACAACATGAGAGTGAGTAAATGATGACAGAATTTTCATTTTTGGCTGAACTATCCCTTTAAGTAATAATTTTCTGTATGACTGTATCAGTCTCTCACATTGTTTGGAGGTTTTGGTTCTTCTTTACAACATTGCAATGTCCAGTTCATTGAGGTTGGTGGAGCTTTTGTTTATGCACATGATTTCAGTCAGGATGAGGTCTGGACAATGACTGGACTGTTGCAACCACTTTATTATTTTCTTTTCCGACATTTTGTTGTAGATATGATTCTGTGCTTGTATCATTATCCTGTTGCATGACCCAGTTGTGGCTAAGCTTTAGCTGTCAAATGGATGTCCTCACATTGGACTCTAGGATGGTTTAATATAGACCATTTTCCAAGATGTAAACAACACTGGTCCAGAAACACTTCCTGTTTCAGTTTGTAACTGTTTTCTTTATTTCACATATAAAAAACATTTTAAAGATGATTTTTAACTTTTTTAATTCAGTTCTATATGTTCTGTTGGTTGTATTTTATCCCAACGTTTATGTAGTGTTAAAAAACTGAAACAGAAAGTGCTTCTGACCCCGTGTTGTTTACATCTTGCAAAATGGTCATACCAGTGGTTCTTAACGTTATTCCTGGAAGCCCACTGCTCTGCACATTTTTTATGTCTCCCTTATTAAACACACCTGATTCAAATCATCAGCTAATTAGAAGAGATCTCCATGAACTGAACTGTCTGTCAAATAAAAGAGATATACAAAATGTGCAGAGCACATGGTCGACTCAATCACTGTGAGGTGCCCAGGTCATGTGCCTATAGACCCTTTTACTGTTTGTACACAATGATGACGTGGCAACGTATGCGCGCACATTTTGGCAACGGAAGTATGGCAAGAATCAGCACTGAAGCAACACAGACAGAGAAAGTTATTTTAAAACATTGACTTATCAACTTTTTTAACACAGCTACCTGATCCGTATACTATAGTGGAGTGGATAGAAGATGTTAGCAGATGGCCAAATATAAAGTGGCCAGATACATATATACGTAGCCTATATTAGTTATTATATTAGTGCAACCAAACGCAACAACCAGACATTTTGATGCTGGGAAACCATTTTGATAAACTTTCTGAGTTGCTAACACGTTAGAACCAATGGGGAACAATACCACTTTCGTCGTCAAAATGCACGCGCAGGCTATTTGATCACGTGAGCTGGAAAAGGGTTTATTGCCCTGCTGACAAAAACAGCATACCAGCAAGACCAGCATATGTTGTGTTTTGGTGCTGGTTTGCTAGTGAACACCAGCTAAACCAGCATCCAACCAGCACCAGCATTAGCACCAGCTAAACCAGCATTAGCACCAGCTAAACCAGCATTAGCATACCAGCATATGTTGTGTTTTGGTGCTGGTATGCTGGTGACCACCAGCTAAACCAGCATAGACCAGCATAATTCCCATGCTGGTCCATGCTGGTTTGATTCTGTTTTTTTCAGCAGGGTGAACAAGCATGTGTTGCATTTGTTGTGAGGTGTTTGTTCACATGCAGCTTTGCAAACGTTAGCCATGCTGTCAAGTTTTTTTCCAGTAGAGGATTTCCCCTGGCAATCCTTAATCACAGGCATTTGATTAGCAGAGCCTGAATACTACTGTCAGACTCTTAATTCATCTTTTAACAGTGTCATAACTTGTCTCATGTCTTTTTTCCCTTGGTTTATTTTTGTTAAATAAATAATGACATGGTGTGATATGTCAAGTGTTGTTATCCATCTGGTTTTCATTCTAAAACGCTTTACATGGCTTAATGTAGGCTTAAATGCCTGCATAGGCATGTCTGTATAGTATGCTTTATTAACAAGGTGTAGGCTAGACTATACTGAATCTTTAAATGCCAGTCTTAATGCATTAAGGCACATTAAGTGTGTTAAGCACAATGCATCATATTAGGCCTGATCTGTTTGTCAATATAGAAGGCTGCTTTATTAATAATGTTACAGATTAGTCTTTCAATATCATGGTCTTGATGCATTAAGCATTTTCTTTATTTTAAGATTAGTTCACATTCAAATAGCCTGCAAAAATACATCATCCCTGCAGCACTCTATGCCCATTTCAGTTTTAAAATAAAGTATTATCATGGTTTGAGAGTAATGTGTGGGAGAAACAATTAGACAAAAGATAACTTTAAATTGACTTTTTTACATTAATCTGTTCATTTTTAATTTTGATTTATAAAGATGCAAAATGTAATTAAATCTAAAAAATAAGTCAATATTTCATTTTTTTTTTTCAAAACCTCTGATAATATCAGAAGGGCTTATAAGCCTAATGGAAATTTCCTGAACTGTGTGTTCACCTGACATATCAAGTCCCCATCACAACCACCCCACCCCCTGCGATAGCCAATAGGGGATGACAACAGCACCCCTCCCCCATTCACTCTCATGCAGTCACGCAGGTGCGACCTCCATTTTAGTTTAATTTTGATCAGAACTTGGAAAGACGAAACATCTCCCCGGAATATTTCTTTTTGATGGGAGCATCATGGACAAAAAAAGGTAAGAAATGTTATCGAAACCATGGTAAATTTTATAGTAGTAATATGATGAGGTAGATCAATTAAACAGATTAAATTAAAGCTTTAGGTAATTAGCAATTAGCAAGCGTGTTGGCAAGCGTGCTCATGATAGATAGAATGATAGTTTAACGAATGTAAATCGTCTTCACATAAATATGAAATTGATTTATGTTAACTCTTAATAATATGCTTGTTTTAAATCAATAACCGAACGTCACGTGTGTTCTGATTGTCAACATTAGGCTTGTTCGACTTCATGCGGCGCTGCAAGAACCGACAGCCGGATGACGTCAAAGTACCGCGAGAACGATTTGAGAAATCATACGAAGTGTAATTTCGTCTCGCTCTCGTGGCACTTTAAGGTCATCCGCCTGTCAGTTCTAGCGGCACCGTAGGAAGTCGAACAAGCCTATTATGTCATAGCGCATGGAAAATAATCATAAATATTTCAAGTGTTGTGTGAGTCTATTGTTCATAATTGAAAACTTTAAACTAGAGATGGTTATTTTAGTTAAAAACTTCTTGATGTGGACTAATGTTAATTCGTCTGCGTCACCGTTTTTACACTGTTTACCATATAGACTACGTTACAAACGTTTATAATATTAGCAAAAATACATTGTTTAAAATGTCCAAGTGTTTCGCTTCAGTAAATGGTCTCTGTTGAGATATTCAGATGTTATAGGATCATAAATACAGTATTTTGAGACAGAATTGCGGATAACAACATGCTAAATAACAGGACTTCTCACCTTTGTTTTGATATCCCTGCTGAAAATAATAGCCAGCAGTTATGTGCCAAAGTAGAAAATAATAATAATAACATTGTGATGCATGCAGTGCAGTTTAGTGGCAAAAATGTTATGTTTATGGTTGGTCACGGTTGGTCTGTGCATACATGTAAACAAGAGTTTTGTAGATGTAACTGTATTGTACATAACTGTACATGTGTAAAGATGTTGATTTTATTTTAAACAGCCCAAATAAAGTCAACAAAAGGATCAGCAGGTTTGAACGTCGCATCACAAGACTGAGAAAGCATCATGGTGAATGTGCCAGGAGACAATCAGCTAGAGAAAAGGTGATTTTTTTTTCATGCATGCAAATTGAAGTAGCCTTAATCGTTGCATGTTTTGTTTATGTAAAACATTTAGTTTTTATGATTATGTGAACATATGTACAAAACCTACATATTTGCCAAGACAGAAAATTAAAGTGCCCATATTATGACTGCTTTTCCACAAGTTATATAGGTGTATGAGTTCCATAAAGCATGTTTCAAAAGTTGTTTGCTTGTAATAGCTTGTAGGAAAAGATTGTTACCCATCTCTAGTAGCCTCTGTTTCAGGGCAGTTCAGATTGTGCCGTTTTGAGGTGGTCATTACATATTTATGAGCTGCTGCTCCTTTGATCACACCCCACTACTAAGGTCATGTGTGCGTGCTCAGTGATATTGTGAGCAGTACAATACTGTGTTATTATTTTTATATATTAATATTAACGGTTTATGTTGCCAACAGACAAATCAAGCAAAAAAGTATCACTAAAAAGTACATTACAGGAGAAGAAACTCATGACACATAATGATTCCAGAGTAAATTATGATGTATCAGTCTCAACAATACACTCGTTTTCCCTGGACAATGCTAACATATTCCCATTATAAAACATTTTCAAACGCATTATTTTTGCAAATGACAGAAATTTAGACCCGGCGGGGGATATATACTGCTTGAGGACCGCGTGCTAATTGCTAGAAGCTAGCGGGAGGTCCGGACCGTAAAGAAGAGACTTGGGGGTACGTTAGCCCTGTCAGAAAAGCCAGGTCAGTAAGGCCCAGTCACGCTTAGTTTGGCAAAACACTTTTAGTTTGGCAAAGCACTATTAGTAAACGGAATTTGACGAAACGGCTAGTTACGTCACTTCGGAGCTGAGTTTGAACTTGTGCAATCTGAGACTCAAGGCAGAGGACATTCAGAAACCTGTATCTCACTCAAAACAGCATGGATGGATTTTTTTCCAAGTTTGTATGTGTGTGGAAGCACCAGAGACACAAAATAACACCCCAAAACCCAGAAAAAGTGAGTTTTTCATAATATGGGCACTTTTAATATTCATATAAAATCACATATTGCATGCCCTATTCACTTTTTAAAGCAAGTGAGGCTGCAAAGTAAAGTGAAAGAAAAAAATTTTTTTGACTGCAGTTATAAATTAAATGAACTTATTTCAGGCAATGGAAACATCAAGTGTTGGCACCATCATGCCTCACCAGGACCCAGATGACCAGGTCCCATCTCCCCTCCAGCAGGACATACTTGACTTAAAATTGATGTGTAGAAAACGATCCTTGGTAAATTTGTGTGTTTTAAAAATACAAAGGTAATAGGTGTGTTTAAAAAGGCAATAATTTATGACACTTTCTGTCAATCTGATCAGCTGGATTCAAAGGGAAATATGGACAGTTCAATACCTTCAGATGTTACCAAGCCGTTTGGCAAAAAGTCACTGTCTACAAAGAAATCTGCGGTGAGTATTTGTCATAATGTCGCCAGAGACAACATAGCCGACATGTACCATAAAACACACATCAATTTGGTTTGGCTTTATGAGGATATTAACATCTGGTCAATTCATGCGTTTTCTCTGGTTGGATAGCTATCCAATCATAAAAAGACTGGGAGCCCGTTTCAGAAAGGTGGTGAAAACTAAGTATGTTAACCCTGAAATGAGGGAAACTCTTTGAGTTTTCCGTTTCAAAACGGGAGGTTTGTTAAACCAGAGACAGCGGGGTAAGCCTGTTTCAGAAGAAGTAACTTGTACTCAAGAGTTTCTTGTGGTCTCCTTCCCCAATTTAGCAGTAGGGGAGTTTGTATATCTTGTTAGTTTACTCAGTGTACATAAAACTGTGCCCAATTAATGTACTGTTAATTTTTTGTTGTTTTTAATTTACAATGAAATTGCCAGTGCAAGTCATTTTAATATATTTTATATATTTAGTACAAAAAAGTCAACCTCAAAATTAAAACATTAAATAGCAATGACTTGTATAGCCAATTTCATGTACTTCGGTGCAAAGACTGTGTATGTCTAAAGGCCAATTTATACTTTTGCGTTAGGTGCGCGTTATAGGTACGCCGTAACATACGCATAGACGCGAACCCTGTCGCCGTAGTTTTCGCAGAACCTGACGTGCACCTCCTCAAAAATGTAACTACACGTCGAAACGACGCGGACCGCAAGATCTGTGATTGGTCGGCGTGAATGCATTGTGTTTCCTCCTACGCATTTCGGCGGTGTAACTGCAGAGCAACACAAACGCAGAAGTATAAATGCTCATGACGGCGTTGCTTACGTGCCTAGCGTCTGGCGTACCCTACGGCGTAACCCCGACGCAAAAGTATAAATTGGCTTTAAGATGTCATGTCCTTGAGGATCATGTAGATGATAATGTTGCATTCATTTGTAGGAGATACATTTGGGAGAGGATTTTGAGGCCCGAGTGGATTTTGTCTCATCCACGTGTATTTATTTGTGCAGGATTTTATTTTTCTTTGTAGTCATTTTACATATACTGTATAAATATTCTTACGTGACTAATATCAGCTTTTGTGGCTCTTACATCTGAACAGTTGCCTTTAGGTTTCTACATTTTAAACAAACTCGATATTAAACCAAGAATTAAAACTTTTGCTGCTCTGTAAAGCGCAATCTATTTATTAGGAGTAATAAATAGTGTTTTTGCGTTTTTTAGTAGAAGATCAGCTTGTTATCCATTTTGCCAAGACACATTTATGAGGCCAAATGTAAATGGAAGAGTTTTAACAAATCAGATAGCTATCCGATCAGAGAAAACTAGGGATGCTCCGATCGATCGGCCGCCGATCGGTATCGGCCAATAATGGCATTAAATGACTCGATCGGTGCTCGCTAAATCTGCCGATCTCATAAACCGATCTTTCTGTTTACTTTTGTCATCAAAAGGATCCTGAATGCGGCTGCAATTAAAGACATTTTTTACGTAGCGCGAGCATTTTTACAACCCGTTGCTCATATTTTCAGTACTTTTAGGAGACAAAAATCCTGATCGGAGCATCCCTAGAGAAAACTCATGAAGTGACTAGGTGTGAAAAGTCCCTTTGACAGTAGCATGCGATTCAGTAAGCTCAATCACTTTAAGTTTAATATATATATATATATATATATATATATATATATATATATATATATATATATATATATATATATATATATATATATATATATAAAAACATTGCTTGATATGTGCTAAATTTTAAACATTAGCTTTGTTACGTTGGTGTTGTTAATTTCTACACTGCTCTTATCCAGGATTTGCTAGGTGAAAACTTAGTCAGAGATGGAACATTGCTGGATAAAAATACATTTGATTATATTTATCTCTTTGTTCAGGACACAGACAGTGATGCAGATACAGAAATCCTAGAGTTGCCCAGTTCTTCTGTATCACCAGGAGCCTGTGATGTCCCAGACCTAAAGAGGACTGACAGTGTATTCGTAAGTTTCCCACACTCGTGTGTGCTGATCATTTTATCTTAAGTCTACATTTAGTCTACAGTATCTGTTGTATTCAGAGCTGCAACTATTGATTAGTCAAAAAGTCTAATACATTTTTATATATAATTCCTCAACAAATAATAAATGTAACACATTTATTATGTAATGTGCAGTAGTATTGGTCAGTCAAGTAGAAGTCACCGGTATCACTGCACAGCACGCAACAACTTTGTTTTATCAAGATAGTTCGACAAAAGAAGTGTGTCTTTGGATGTAAGGAGAAGAAAACATTATTTAGTTTTCCCTTTGTTGAGACAACAGTGGATGCAAACACATCGAGATTTACGTTGCTTAAAATAGCGGATAAACAAACAACGATTAGATAGAGACGTCCTGCTGCCATTGTTGCTGCTGTTGATCAATTACTGAATCGGTATCCGATTCTGGATCAAATATGTAAGGCTGCATCTGACTGTAAGCCATGGTTATTTAAAAAATAGTTTTTAAGTTTGTTTCCATCGACGTCACAGTGTAAGATTAGTTTCCAAATGCTGCGCATACTCATAACTCTTTAGCTCCGCCCACCATACGCCTTCAAGTGTTCGTAAATGCTTTTCTAGTGAGTAAACTGATCTGCTTGTGCGCAATGTTAAAGAGGAACTCCTTCCCATTTTCCTTCCAGACGAGCCTCGTGTTTATAACTATAGGGCTCTATTTTAACTATCTAAACACATGGTCTAAAGGGCATGGCACAAGTGCACTTAAGGCGTGTCGGAATCCACTTTTGCTAGTTTAACAATGGGAAAAAATGGTTATACGCCTGGCACACAGTCTAAAAGGATTGTTCCTATTCCCTTAATGAGTAATGGGTGTGTTTTGGGCGTAATGTTCAATAAACCAATGAGAGTCTCATCTCCCATTCCCTTAACCTCTCGACGCGCACTAGCTCGGGGGCGGGATGATGTCAGTTTTTTTTAATGCTGCTAAAAATATCTATATAGCCTACTGTCTACAAACATTAATAATATTAACATTACTATACATCGTTTAAAAGGTCTACGGGTTTAGCATCAGTGTATGGTCTCTGTTTTGAGATACAGATGCTCTAGCATCATAAATGTAGTATTTTGTGTCAGAAGTCCAGATGACAACATGCACAATATAAACGGGACTTCTTACCTTTGTGTTGGTATAACGATCGCAAATTGAATCCAGTCTGTTTCAGATGTGTGAATAACTCTTTAAAACCATCTTATAGACTACATCCAATTACCATTTTTGTCCACAAATGCGTATAATTTGTGAAATATAGGTTTATTGTCTATTGTTTACATCAGATTTCGCATGAACGTCTTGTAATAGAATATAATATCCAATTTGAGGACTGTTTACATCGTAACACTGTATATAAGCTTACACTCGCGTTTAAACCTGCGTTCAAACTTTGTTTTACAAAGTAGGTGGGAGTATAATACATAATATCCAAACAGCGCTGTCAAATATTGTGATGTCATCTGACTTGCTTGTTCCTCCAATGACTTCATGGAAAATATTGATAGACAGAACCCATAGCCAATTAGATAACGAATCCAAAGATCTTTGTGTGACATTTTATTTCCTGGTGTGGAAACTGCATTTTATATGCTTACATAAGGATAAATAATAAGAACGAACGTGTATGCATGTAAACAAAAGACTTCTATGTTTGGGCTGACTGGCACTTAGAAAAGGCACTATTCTTCCGAAAACACTTGCAAGAATGACCTCAAACATGAAACATAACAACTTTAGACTTGTGGCTTTGGCATAATTGCATTTCTAGGTTTCACACACATATTTATCATTAAAGGGATACTCCATCTTTTTGTCATATTAAACTATGTTATTACCTTAACTAAGAAGAGTTGATACATCCCTCTATCATCTTAGTGCATGCACTTAATTGCTGTTGCGCGCGGTGACACTTTGATAGCATTTAGCTTAGCCCAGTTCATTCCATTCATTGGTACCAAACAGAGATGAAGTTAGAAATGACCAAACACATCAACGTTTTTCCTATTTAAGAAGTTTTGTTTAACAACAAAACCTTGTGCTTTTTTAAGCGGGTTAAAAAGGATAACTATAACGTATGGCGGAATAGCCTTTTTGGGAGTACATCGACTTGGCGCAGTAAAAAGTCACGCCTGAAAAATTTGCTCCTCTTCTCCCTTTCATAAGGAGAGGGAGAGTTTTACTGCGCCAAGTCGAAGCACTCGAAGGTTGTATAACTACTCGTTTTAAATAGGGAAAACGTTGATGTGTTTGGTCATTTCTTACTTCATCTCTGTTTGGTACCATTGAATGAACTGAGCTAAGCTAAGTGTTACCAAAGTGCCGCCGTGCGACACAGGAAAAGAAAATCCGCGTTTTCGTCTCGTTTATGAATATTACTAACCCACTCCTTAAATAACAAAGTCAATATTGAGCCATTGACTTTAGACCAGGTTTTAGTTGGTCAATGGTGTAGCCTATTTTAGTTTTATCAAAATAACAATGCACCAACAATGTGCCTGAACACACCTCGTTTTCAGACCAGCACAACCATGAGCGCAAGAGATTTCTATTGTTCTATTTAAACACTGTGGCGCTGGACGTGAAAATGATAACTTTGTCTGAAACCAGCAAAAAACACTAGCACTGCATTGTATGGGGCCCTAGGTTTGTAAAAAAAATGAAGGTACAAACTGTTTTATTGTAAATTTTATAGTCTGCTTTTATTTGAATTATATAAATAAACTCTGAACTCACAATGGACTCTACATACAGAGATCCAGTTTAATTATTTTAAACTTAAACTATGTTATTTATTTACAGCTTACCAAGAAATCATTAGGGATCAGTTCCACTTCAGATGACTCAATTAGCAGCATTGACAACAGTGAAGACGAGTATGTGCCTGAATCGGAGAGCAGTTCTGAAGAATCTGAAGACAGCATTCCACAGCCTTTGTCCAGTCCCTCATCTACCAATGTGTCATTAGGTGACAATGTTGATTCTTCCTCATCTTCCATGAATGCAGACAAGGAATGTTCCCCACTTGAAGTTAAGGAGACAATGACTCATTCAGATAATGACTGCAGTAGTGAGGTTTCTGTAATGAAACTGAAAAAGACTGCATATGGCCAAAGAATGTACAACAAAAAGCATTATTGCTTTTATTGTTACAAACCATTCTGCAAAATGGCAAGACACTTGGCCCAAGTTCATAAAAATGAGGTCGATGTAGCAAAAGCTCTTTCTTATCCAAAGGGGTCTAAAGAAAGGAAGATTAATTTGGATCTTTTGAGGAATAAAGGGAACCGTGTACACAACACAAATGTTCTAAAAGCTGGCAAAGGAGTGTTGGTGCCACGTCAACAATCCACTGCTAAAAACGTGAATTTTAAGGACTACTTGCACTGTTTGAACTGCCAAGGGCTGTTCAGGCGAAAAGCACTTTGGAGGCATATGTCAAGGTGTAACCTGGCCAAGAAGTGCCAGGTCACAAAACCAGGTAGATCCAGAGTTCAAGCACTCTGTGCTTATGCAGAGCCTGTTCCTGAAGGAGTAACAAAAAAATTATGGAAACTGATCAGTGACATGAAGCAAGATGAAGTAACGCACGTGGTTAAAAGTGATGCATGCATCATCAAGTTTGGAGAACACTTGTGCAACAAAATGGGGAACGACAAAACCAAGCATGAATACATCAGAACTAAAATGCGTGAGGCTGGAAGGCTGTTGGTATCTGCTAGAAAAGTTGGAAAACTGCAGAGTATTAAAGACTTTTTCATACCCCAAAACTTCTATGATGTTATTAAGGCCGTTAAAGATACAGCGGGATACCGAGAAGAAGATGAGGTCTTTGCAATTCCGTCTTTGGCGTTAAAACTGGGGCACAACCTAAAAAAAATGGCAGATATTGCAGAATGTGAAGCAATGATTGCAGGAGATGAAAACATTGTCCAAAAGGTAAAAATGTTTAAGAAAATGTATACCACAAAATGGAATGAATTGGTGTCAGCCTCAGCCTTGAAGACACTTAATGAAGCAAAATGGAACACTCCAGAGCTTCTTCCTTTTACTGAGGATGTTAAGAAAATGCACATCCATCTCAGCAAGCAAACTAAACTGTACCAAGAAAAGCTAAAACTTGAGAAAAGTCAAAAGAACTGGTCAAATCTTGCTCAAGTGACTCTGTGTGATGTAATGGTGTTTAATCGCAGGAGAGCAGGAGAAGTTTCGAAAATGAAGTTGAATTCATATCTTCTCCGAAACACATCTGTTTTGCATTCTGATGTCGCGGTTGCTTTATCTAAAGTTGAGCAGAAGCTCTGTCAGCATTTCCAACGTGTTGAAATTAGAGGCAAGCGAGACAGAAAGGTGCCAATACTCCTGACCCCAAGTATGCTGGACTCCATGGAGCTACTTGTAAAGAATCGTCAAGCATGTGGTGTACATGATGAAAATCTTTTTTTTTTCGCAAAACCCATGACTGAGACATCATACTACAAAGGCACGGATTGCATCAGGAAGGTTGCCTACCAGTGTGGAGCTGAACGTCCAAAGACTCTAAAAACCACAAAGCTGCGGAAACACATTGCAACACTTTCTACAGTGCTTAATCTGAGAGATACTGATATGGACCAATTGGCAGATTTTATGGGACATGATATAAGAGTTCATAGAAACTTTTACCGACTGCCTGAAGGGACGTTACAACTAGCAAAGATCAGCAAGGTGCTGATGGCCCTTGAACAGGGAAGGGTATCAGAATTCAAGGGGAAAAACCTTGATGAAATTAACCTTGATCCTAATGGTAATAACACATATGTACAAGAGCAAAATTTCTGTATTGTTCAGTAACATCTCTTTTGTGCAACTTTATACGGTGCATTAAAACAAATGTTTTTGTATAATTTTTTGCAGAGAAAGTGAATGTAGAGACTGATGTTTCTGAAACTGATGTTTCTGAAACTGAGGATGAAGAAAGTGAGGGTGAGATGCCACAGCCAAAAAAACGACGTCGGTCCTCTTCAACATCTATAGGTATGGTCCTCTGTGATTTTATGTAAATTCCTGCATTAACAAGTAACCTATTATGTGTTTGCTTTGGTTGGGTTTAAGAATAAAGATTTAGATTTTGCTCTTGTATTATAAAAATCTCTGTGGCTGTCCCTGATATGCTCATTTGACCTAAAACAGGTTTGCAGCCGTTACAAAGCAGGTAAGGAACTTGATCTCATTCTCACTCAAGCTGTGCCCCTAGAATGCCTAATGGTCACTGATGGTTACGCCTCTGAACATGGTTTCATTCAGTTCATTGTGTGCCTCCTGGAACAGTCCTCTGTTCCTTCACTACTGGTTTTTCTACTGCAACCTGCCTTCCACCCACTTTTCACTGGTCACCTCCACTCTACCTATTGAACATTTTCCTCACTAAAGGTTAATGATGCCACACAATCTCTCTGCCCTACACTAAGCTTATGTCTGGACAGGCTGTGTCCTCTCTCCACCAAACCTGCTCCCTCAAACCAACCTCACCCATGAATGAATAATATAATCTTAAAGTTGCATACTGATCTTGGAGCTGCAGAGAGAACATGTCAGAAAACTTAAACCCTTCACTCCTACCTTGCTTCTCATCCAGCATTAGTGCTGAAAAAATGGCTTTCTACAATGATGTACCAAAACCACTGACCTCTCAGTTGATCTGTTTGCTTCTTTCTTGACTGAAAAAAGTGGCACCCATTAGTAAGCAGTTCTTAAAGCTACTCTGGGACAACTTTTCTTCCCCATCAACTGTGTATCACTTTGATCATTCGCTCATTGACTTGGCCATACTACTGCTTGTCTGCTGGACCCCATTCTTACTACCCATCACCTAAGCCATAACATTTATCATTGTATCAGCAATCACACTTCTATATTTCAATAGCTTTTGGAACATTTCCTACCGTGTTCAAACTGGCTTTGGTAACTCCCCTGCTCGGAAAAAACCCAGTCCCTTTCCCTTAGTCCTGCTGAAGTTGAGAAATATCATCTAGTTTCACTATTCCCATTTCCCATTATCTGAGGCTATCAAAAGATTGGTTTTCAAACAGGTCTATGAATTCCTCTCTCAGAATGGTGACCTGAATTCAAATCTGTTGCAAGAAACCTGGGTGTCATGACTGACTGACCAGTTGTCCTTCTCTGACCACGTCAATATACCAGCCAACTCAGGCCACAGCCATTGGAACTTCCCATGGTTATCTCTCTGCTTGACTACGACAGTGCCCTTGCTTTGGTCTTTCTTAGTAGGCCATTGTTAGATTTTACTTTAGGGATGTTCCGATACTATTTTTCTCTTCCAGATATGTGGGCTCAGGGCATCGACCGATACAGAGTACTGATCCGATACCTAGGTGTGCATATCAGTATAATATACAGCTATACGTACTACTAGCCCTGTATGAATTGATATAATTAATTTATGGTGTGCTTTAGACTTATTCCTGTATAAAACATGAACAAATACATACAGTGAACTTTTATTACAGTATTTTTATTATCTGAAAGACATTAATATTATTTATTTTTCCTGAGAGAAAACAAGCCACAAATCTAACACTGTAAACTGAAAGGTTATTTTAGTTTTAGAATATAACTGTATAAAACAGTGCAACAAATAAGCAATAAAAAAATTATATGAATAATATAACACAATAATCTTCAATAAATTCAATAAATAACCTTAACAACTAATACTTTGTTCTTTTCTCAAAATTCTTTTCAAATAAAAAATATTCCCCTTCAATAGAAAAATGTATCCCACCTTTACTATCTGAGCATATTTACAGTTCAAACCTTCTCAGTGAACTATGAGGCAAAATAATAGTTAATTAATCGTAATCTATGTCAATGTTAAATTAACCGAGGTTTTGATTTTAGGTCAAATTGTCCATCCCTAAATGGTCTTGGCTAGTACAACCTGTATTTAATTGTTTACTTTTTACAATAGTCAAAATCTTTTTTGTGTCCTTCAGCGGAATCTTCAGTTGGCACCAAGTCTTTGAGGGAAATGCCACAGCAAGAGAAGCAATGTCAGTCCCCTTCAACATCTACAGGTAAAGTCAAACCTGTGCTCTGGAAATGAACTTGCCTGAAATCATCATTATTGAAGCTTTTGGTTACAGTACGGCTTAATTTTAAAGTGTTTGTTTTCTCTTTCAGAAGAAAATTCATTTGCCCGCAAGTCGGCAAAGGAGAGAGCGACGACTTCAAACTCAGGTAAACAGTCAGGACTGCACTGCACTGCTAATTGCTGACTTGCCTAATTAAAGTTAATGCCCCTATTATTGTATTTGAAAGGCTCCTAATTTTGTTTTAGAGGTTTACATGCATCCAAAGTCAAAAAACACTTTTCTCATGCATTGTATATCACCACATTGTTCAATATTTTTCAAAGGACTCTGTAAATGAAGATGGCCCAGTCTGTTGTGATTGGTTATCCACACAAATGAGAACTAAAAATTTAATCTCATAGGCCTCAATAGCAGGGCTTTGAACCAGAATTTTTTCCCAATTGGTTAGTTCCGAACACAAACAGTATTTTAACGTTTCCGGTTTTCGGTTCAACCCTAAAGTTGGCGTTCCTGAACCGGTTAGAACAAAAAAATTAAGTTCCCGAACCGGTTAATAACGTTCCATGTCAGCTGTGGGACTAAATAAGTAGGCTGATCATTAAGGACATTTAATTTAAATTATTAGTCTACATAATTTTCCTTAAGTCTCTATCTTGTCATCAAACATTAAAAAAGGCTACATTATGTAAGCGGCATAACTGTAATTCTGACATGCCTACATTCGTTGAGTGCACTTAAACACGCACACACACATAGATGGAGGACGAATGCCAAATGTCGCTTTGGGAAGAAGATGGAGCATAAACAGTCGCTCCACATGAAGTGAAAATTAAGTTGTTTTTCAGTGCTATATTCGCCACTTATTTTAATGGACTACACGCAGTGGTTCCCAATCCTGGTCCTCGAGGCCCCCCTGCCAGAAAGTTTTAGATGTTTCCTTATTTAACATACCTGATTTAACTCATCAGCTCGTTAGGGAGACATGTTTACCATTTTTTAAGGAGGTTGATAAGTTGAATCAGGTGTTTTAAATAAGGAGACATCTAAAACTTTCTGTGCCTCGAGGACCAGGATTGGGAAACACTGGACTACAGTATGAGATACAGTAGAGCAACTCCCTCTCAAGTTTATACATCAAGAGATCTGATCTTTGAAGGGCATAGGCAAATCATCAACTTTCACCCTATTTAAATTTGTGTATTAATCCGCGAATCACATGCAAGCTGAACTGTGGGTCGTGATCTGTATGGAATGGATCCGTTACACCACTAATTAGTTTTAAAACAAACATCTTGAGAGACTTGGTAGCCTACAATATTTACCTCTTATGATTGAGCATTAGAGACTTGGGCTTGATTATGCTACTTTAGTGTTTCCCACAGGATTTTTAGAGACTGTGGTGGTGATGACGTCACACGCCGATTAGCATATATGTGGCGTCATTGCGTCGTGTTTTACCATGTGATCTGTCACATTATATTGCATTTAACACAACTGGATGCTATTTTTACAGATTATTTGTTCTGTTGTCTATGAAATAGTGACTTAACACAACCTAGTAACGTCCCACGACCCAGTAACTACTTGTTTAATCAAATCAGCTCTTTAACTGCTGCTAAAAACGCGCAAAATCATCATACATTTACATTGAGGCTGTACTGATGTTGCTCTTCTCATCGGTGTTGTTGCGTTTTGAGCGCTTTTTTATTTTAAATACGATTGGTAGTTTTATTGTATGCAAATACAGAAATATGAGAGAATACACGGTTGCTGTTACTACAGAACACGTGCATATGCATCATAGGTAGGAAGAGATCTTGGACACAGACTCACACCAGAATGGGTATGTGTGGTAATGCTAACCTTTTGTTAAGTCACTCATGATGAACTCGATCAGCCATCTTCTCTGTCAGTAATATCTGTGAACGTTGAAGTTTATGCAAAAAAGAAAGTACACGCGGGAGGAACGCGGAGTTAAAATACTTTTCACTGTTATGTGAGAGAGGCGGGCTGCATGCAACAGGGGAGGAGCGTGTGCTGCTGAGGCGCTGAACACAACGAGAGAGAAACACTGTACTTGCTGGTGGCAAGCTTCTCAATTCTCTGAGTCGGCAACGACCGGAAGTGAACTTCCACAAGTCATTACACAGAAATCTTGTCAAAGAACGGAAAAAATTACGTTATTAACCGGTTACCACTATTTTCAATAAACGTTTCTGTTCCGGAACATATATATTTTTAAAGTTTCTGGTTTCGTTTCTGTTCCTTGCAATACATTAAAAGTTTCTGGTTTTCGTTTTCGTTCTGTGAACCGGTTCAAAGCCTTGCTCAATAGTAACGTCTGGTACTCCCCTACTTGGTATTGACTGCCGATGTCCTAGTGTACATTACCCCTGTACTGTACTCTACATTCAGTTTTTTTAAAGTAAAGCAAAAGATTGTCTTTCTTATAAGTTGAGGTAAAATTATTATCTTTCTTGAAAGTTGATGTAAAATTATTTTTATTTTTAGGTTTGTCAAAATGCCCCAAAAGAAAGTGGACAGAAGAGGAGGTGAAGGCAGTTGAAAACAAACTTTTAGACTGCATCACATCTGGCAGGTTACCAGGGATAAGACAGTGTGAAGACTGCATCAGGTCAGCGCCGGAATTGCTTAAAAACAGAACCTGGAAATCAGTGAAGTTTTATGTCAAGAACCGAATAACAGCATTCAGGAGAGAGTGTGAGAAAAGAAAGAAAATGTAATGTCTCAGGTCAGATTATTCCTTTTTTTTTCAGGGAAATCAAGCACTTTTAAGTTCTAAGAAAAGTTTTTGTACTTGCATTCGTACAATTAGTTCTGTGTTTGCACTTATATTCGTGCGATGAGATCTGTGTTTGCACTTGCATTCGTACGATGAGATATCTGTGATTGCACTTTTATTCGTACGTTGAGTTTTCTAAGAGAAGTTTTTGTACTTGTATTCGTACGATGAGATTTCTAAATTTTTGCACTTTTATTTGTACGATGAGTTTTCTAAGAGAAGTTTTTGCACACTTATTCGTACGATGAGATATCTGTGTTTGCACTTTTATTCGTACGTTGAGTTTTCTAAGAAAAGTTTTTGTACTTGTATTCGTACGATGAGATTTCTAAGAGAAGTTTTTGCACACTTATTCGTATGATGAGATATCTGTGTTTGCACTTTTATTCGTACGTTGAGTTTTCTCAGAAAAGTTTTTGTACTTGTATTCGTATGATGAGATTTCTAAGAGAAGTTTTTGCACACTTATTCGTACGATGAGATATCTGTGTTTGGACTTATATTCATACGATGAGATCTATGTTTGCACTTGTATTCGTACGATGAGATTTCTAAGTTTTTGCAGTTTTCTAAGAGAAGTTTTTGTACTTCGAAATCTCATCGTACGAATACAAGTACAAGAACTTTTCTTAAAAAACTCAATGTATAAAGAAAAGTTTTTGTACTTGCATTCGTACAATTAGTTCTGTGTTTGCACTTATATTCGTGCGATGAGATCTGTGTTTGCACTTGCATTCGTACGATGAGATATCTGTGATTGCACTTTTATTCGTACGTTGAGTTTTCTAAGAGAAGTTTTTGTACTTGTATTCGTATGATGAGATTTCTACATTTTTGCACTTTTATTTGTACGATGAGTTTTCTAAGAAGTTTTTGCACACTTATTCGTACGATGAGATATCTGTGTTTGGACTTGTATTCGTACGATGAGATTTCTAAGAGAAGTTTTTGCACACTTATTTGTACGATGAGATATCTGTGTTTGCACTGTTATTCGTACGTTGAGTTTTCTAAGAGAAGTTTTTGTACTTGTATTCGTACGATGAGATTTCTAAGAGAAGATTTTGCACACTTATTCGTATGATGAGATATCTGTGTTTGGACTTATATTCATACGATGAGATCTATGTTTGCACTTGTATTCGTACGATGAGATTTCTAAGTTTTTGCAGTTTTCTAAGAGAAGTTTTTGTACTTCAAAATCTCATCGTACGAATACAAGTACAAGAACTTTTCTTAGAAAACTCATCGTACAAATAAAAGTCCAAAAATGTAGAAATCTCATTGTACGAATAATTTTTTTTTGCACTTTTATTTGTACAATGTGTTTTCTAAGAGAAGTTTTTGTACTTGTATAAGTACAATTAGTTCTGTGTTTGCACTTATATTTGTGCAATGAGATCTTTGTTTGCACTTGTATTCGTACGATGAGATATCTGTGTTTGCACTTGTATTCGTACAGTGAGACATCTGTGTTTGCACTTGTATTCGTACGATGAGATATCTAAGTGTGATAAATAAAAGAAGTACTTTTTTTCCAAATGACAATTTATTTGAATGCAATTTATTTTATTTGAAATTTAATCTATTTGCAATACATTTGTGATAAGTGGTAGCTAGGGTTTCCAACTTCACAAAGAAAAAATATGGGACAATTGTGTATAATATACTTAAATACTTGAAATGTAGATTTAACATGGACGGCTTTTGGTACTTGACACTTTGTTGTGTTTTCTTACATGGCTAGATGTTGGACTCATGAAAAAGAAGCACCTTATTTGTATCTGTAAAACAATTTTTTCAAAGATAAATAAACATTAACATCTTTACAGAATAAAACCACAAAATAACAGCATCATGCAAAGCATTCAAAGCACCAAAATCTAAAGAAATGTTTAATGTTAATTTATCTTTGAAAAAACTGTTGCCAGTAAATAACAATCTTTTAAATCTACAGCAAGTTACTGGCAAACAGCTGCATAACTCAGCAAATGTTACAGTGTTAGCAGGGAGCACCTGTTGACCTGTATCAGGATACTGATTTAAGAAGCTTGAGGTGAGGTCCCCATTGTTAACCTTTTTAACACACACAGTGACGTCATTCATTTGCATATCAAAACATTACATCATAGGTCCCCTGGAGGGAATTCTACCTGACTGGGTCCCCAGCAGTTTGTTAAATGTCAGGTCAGCCTTCTGGGGGTCAGGCTCAAATTTACAAGTGATGGCTGTTATAACGACTGTAAATGTAGTGTGGACCAGTTTCTACCTTGTCTGTAGACCCCTCAGAAAGGGTGGTTCCCACCAGGCAGCATTATGTCATGTGTCCCCACCCAGTAGTAAAAGCAAGTATGTGTGTGTGTGTGTGTGCGTGTGTGTGTGTGTGTGTGTGTGTGTGTGTGTGTGTGTGCGTACATTGAGAGGTGGTAGGTGGTATAATGTCACTCAACCTTATAACACGCACACACACACACACACACACACACACACACACACACAGACACATTTTATTTCCCTCAAAGCAAACCAACAACGTGGTCAATGCAGAATGATGAGATGCAACTTTATAGATACATTATTTGCAAATAATGCAGATTATCTTAGACTGCTTTAACTCTTTTCCCGCCATTGACGAGTTATCTCGTCAATCTGCAAAACCGCTATTATCCCCCAGGTGGCACCAGGAAGTATTGCCCTAGGGCAAACAGCTGTATGTCCGTGTATGTTTTAAAGATCGCTCTGCATCTGATCTCTATCAAAAGTCCTTCACAAAAATGGAATGATCTCAGCTTTTTGCTCAAAATTTGGTGTTTTTGATTAAACCTACACATATTTGAGAGGTGATAAAAACAGAACACATGAAGGTAGGATGAAACAGATTTTTTAGTTTGAAAGCAGAGGGTCTGTTCTTTTATTTCATATATTGTATGTTTATATATTTAAAAAGGAGCATTTTCTGGAAGGCATTCAACTTTTGTGAAAATCATGAAAAATGCTGGCGGCGAAAGAGTTAAATGTCCATCAAGCCGAAGGTATACTTGGGACGTCCGCATATGCGCGCCGTCCGCATATGCGCGCCGTCCGCATGATGTCATTTTCGTCATCAGGAGGGTCCACGGCCGTCTGCGTGCTGCCCAAAACTTGAGACCACGCAGACAGTCCGTGTACAACAGCGCATGCATTGAGACAGGACCCTACACTATAAACAATAACCCAAAGGCAATAGAAAGCATTTACAGAAAGCTTAGGAGCATTTTTGTCACCATAATGTTTAATTTCTGTTTTTTTTGTTTTCTTGTTGTTTGTTCTAAACTTTGTTTGCAGTGGTGGATCCGCTACTTTTCTTCATCTATAACATTTTTTTATGTACTGTAAATGTTGCAAATCAGTGCTGCCCTAATAGCCTTGTAGAGTAATAATTTGAATAAGAAATTATTTGTATTGCGTATACGTGTCCAACGCGGCGCCGAACGTGGAAAAAATATATACCCCGCCCTATACTTTTCTCCTTATCGTACAGGCCAAGGTTACATGCTACATTAAGGAATTGTTCAATCAAATTGGACCAAACACCATAGGTCAACTTATTTAAAATATCTACTTATTCTGCTGTCTAAAAGAAAATTATGATGAAAAAGAGAAAAAAATTGCCATTATATAGAGTGACTGAACACGAAAGATGAGAAAAGAAAGATACTACGTGATACTGCGTGGTCTGTTGTGTGAGTGCAGTTTGAGACTTGATTAGATACATATGTAAAAATCTCTGAACCAATGCAGTTGCATAAAACTACTATATAAAATGTTAGGGCTGATGGCATGCTTTCAACCAGAAAATAGTGTTTGTAAAGCGGTCAGCAAAAGGTGACAGACAAAGACCTGTTTGTACCTCTACTTCCACAAATGCCTGTTAATGCTCATCTATCACCCTGGATTTCAATCCCACTGATGCTTGTCTTAGTCTCCCAAAACTAATCTATTTTACACTTCTATGCTTCTGGCACAGTCTAACAAATGCACTTTAAAAGCTGGCATTGTCATTTGTCCTCACACCCATTCATTTCTGTTTGTCTTGGGAAAACAGCCAAGATCCTGAAATCACAGCATATTTTTTCTTCAATAACTTGAAATTTAGTTTTAGAGTCACTGCATACAGTGAGAAGAGAAAAAACGAATTAGTGACAAATTGTGGAGGAATATTTTTTGAAAATTAGCTGCTCCCTAATTCCCTCCCTCTTCTGGGTCTTTTTTTCTCTTTGTCCTCACCCTCTGCATCCCTTGGTCCTCTCAGGTTAGGTTACAACAGAAGGAATGAGGGAGTGCAAGTCGTAACACAAGGTACCATGGGGAGCAATGGTCCTCCTGTCAGTACTGTGCTGATAACAGGTTTGTATCCCCTTCCCCCTTACTTTTAAAATGCTCCAGCCCTCCTCAGCAACTTGCCAAAAGCTACAAAGACAAACACCTACTCACTCACTGCCTCAAACACACTTGAGCACTATCACATATAGTAAACCACACACACACACACACACACACACACACACACACACACACACACACACACACACACACACACACACACACACACACACACACACACACACACACACACACACACACACACACACACACACACACACACACACACACACACACACACACACACACACACACACTTTCAGAGTAGGAGAGCCGGAGAAGGCAGACCAGCATCTTCTGTTCAAATCTTTCTCCTCCCCTCTACATATGTCTTGTCGAATATTCTTCAGCTCTGTGTTGTCACAGGGTATGTGTTTTTCTTAAAAGTCACAGTTTAAAGAGAGTAACATCCCTCTCAGTGACTGCCACAATCTATTAGCCTCACCTACTACTTTTTGTTCAACTACCATTTGTTCAACCAAGTGTTTTATCTCTCTCTCTCCCATTTGAAGTGCACAGTCAAAGGCTTCCTCAGCCGCTCTCCTGAGACCCAGACAAGGACCTTTGACACTCTTGTGGCAATAAAACATTCATGTGACTTGGAATCTGAACACAATGCAATTTCCCTAGTTTAACCTGAAAGGAATGCACTAGTCACAACAGACTACATCATACTGCTATTAGGCTCTGCCAAGGAACCGCTTTTCTGGCTCTGCTTGGTTGCCTCTGACGGGAAAAGTGCAAGAAAAAAAGACGAAACAGAGAAAGAGACACACATAGCCCCATACATGCTGAGTTTGCACAGGGGCCATTTTTGACTTCCTCTGGTGACTGTCTCCACCTACTGTCACACATAAGGCACACCCACAACATTAATGCAGAGATGTTCATGTACACTCACGTACGCTGATTCAGAGATTGGGTAGTTAAAAAGACTGTTGGGCTGACCTCAACACCTCACAGCCGGTGATGCATGGATCATATCAGTGGTCACCACCTCATCTTTCTCACATATAAAAGTCTATGTCAATATTTATATATTAATTGCATTATTAATAATGCCATATTAATTTAAATTACTCATTTCAGAAACAGTTTACCAGAAGAAGTCTAGGATACGCTGAAATGCTCACTGCAAGTTTCACAATCAAGCAGAGGAAAAGCCCTTGCTGAATTAAGGCACATTTGGATTTATATTAATCTAGAAGAAAATGTGCTTATTTTGGGCATGCTAAGTATTATTTCTGGGTGTTTTTGTAGAGCAGTGTGTTTTCTGAATAGTGTTTCTCTATTGGGGCTTTCAGGCTTTTTATTAGTGCTTTACTGTATTTTATGGAAGCTGTGGCAGAGCAAGCAGGCATCAACCTTTCAACAGCTAATCACTTAACTCGCCAGGGAGATGCCGGATTGCTCTGAAAACAGAAAAAGAGCATAAAACAAAATGAATTAAAGTAATTTTTTAATAAAGTGTGTGTGTGTGTGCGCGCGTGCGTGCGTGCGTGCGTGTGTGTGTGGGGGGGGGCATATGTGGAGGTCAATGACACCTGCACCTCTTGGCAAAAGTTTGAAACAGAAATGCTGAAATATATGTTAGATGACAAGTTATCAGAGACAGCTGTTGTACTTTCATTTGTTACTTTCCCTCTGTCCCTCATGATAAATGGTAAAACTTTGAATATATATGTAACTGTACATGGCTATAGCCTACACAGTGCAAACTAATAATACTTGAATGCAGTTGTGAACTGGGCTGAACTGAACTCAAGGTAAATGTATTGCCACTGTGTGTGGCCTGACACAGTCGGGATATGACTCAGCCACTCTCCAAGGGAACCTTGGGAACTGCTTATGGAACACTTTGGCTACCTAATAAAAATGTGGACACTCAGAGCAGCCAAAAGCCTATTCTGACTGACTTCAGTTCACAGTCAATGTCAGAGACAGCTGGGAAACACAAGATTCCACTAGATCCTGGCAAAGCAGAAACTGTTAGGGGTTTCGCTGAGTTGGCTTTGATTATTCCCACAGTTGTACCCCCAATCCCATCACTGTGGGGGGTGGGTTAAAGTGATGGAAATCATCCAGATTTGATGGGCTCAACATGGGGATGCACTACAAAACAGTACAAAAGTGAATGTTTCCACAAAAGATCATGCATTGTAAGTGTTTATGTGGGTGTGGCTGTGTGTCCTTAAGACAGGGAGAAGCTACATGGGTTTGCTATGGGTCACAGCTGGGGCGTGTCTGCAGTATATGTGTGTGTGTGTGTGTGTGTGTGTGTGTGTGTGTGTGTGTGTGTGTGTGTGTGTGTGTGTGTGTGTGTGTGTGTGTAAGAGAGAATTAACGAGAGTAGAGGAGAGAGAGTGCATGTGTGGCCCAACAGAGAGAAAGAGAGAGAGCAAAAGAGAGAGGAAGGAATGGGGGCTGAGGGGAAATGGGAAAGAGTTGTTAAGGAGAAAATGAGCCCACGGCAGCACAACAGCGAGCGGGCGGTGGCAGCTGGCGTACAGTGCTAATTCAGCACTTTAACAAATCAATGCCACTTGAGGAGTACTTTCCCAACACATCACATCCAAAAAGCTTCTCTTTTTGCATCTGTGAATTTGGATTCATGTACACATGCAAATCAAATCATCCTATCATATACAAGTTGTAGTGTTTCAAGGTGTGTAAACATGTTTCCAAAAAAATCAGGAAAAAGCAAGTGATAAATTTATTGACAAGCTTTTTTGCAGAATACAAAATAAGAATATTTTGAAGAATTTATAAGCTGTATTTTCCTCATAATGACAGTTAAAATATTCTCTATGAATAAATAAACACCACAAAAAAAATATTTTCTTTAATCCTTTCAAATTGACCTTTGAAAATAATGAAAGCGTAACAAATGAAAATGAAAGTATTTATTTTCTTCTTGCTTTTAGACTGCAGCTTTTTTGACTAAATTTAGGGACATAAGCAGTTCAGTGGAGCTAAAAAAAAGGGACATGAGGTTGTGACCAGTGTCTGTCACACAATTTGGTGTATTTTTATCCTCCTTTAGGCTTTATTTTATATATATATAATAAGCTCTTCAAGCTGATAATACTTAGGTTACAGGTCGTAATAAGTATTTCCTTTTAAGTAGGCATCTTAGGTATCTTTTATTAAATACAATGATTAACTTACCAAGTTTATAACAAAATATAAGTTTCTTTGGTCTGTTTAACACTAATTAGATTATTTTGCTAAATAATACTAAGCACACAGTTGGCTTTATTTATTGACTTATGTAGCTCTAAACATAGGTTCGGGAGGAGCCTAAACATTCAGGCCTGTCAATAATCATTATGGGTGTATACTGTGCAGCCTTCAGGCCTCTGTGTCCAGCTGCAATTATTCCGGCATCCCTCCTCCTCTCCATCTCATCCTTCACTGCTTTTTTTCTTCCTCTATATGCAGTGTTGCAGGGGGGTTGAACTTAGGGCTTGAGTCCCAGCCTCAGGTTCGAGCTCTCTGAAGGTCCAGAGCTCAGGTGGGGCTGCCTTCAAGGAGCAAGCTAAGTTTGTTTACCATTAATCATTAAGGTCTGAATGCGCAGGCGAACTAGTGAACCATAGTAGGAAAAACAAATGCTATGGAAGTCAATGGGTACTGTCAACTGTGTGCATCATTTAATAAAATATCTTTGTTTGTGTTTAACAGAATAAAGAAACTCAAGTTTACAACAACACAAGGGTGAGTAAATGATGACATAATTTTCATTTTTGGAAGATCTATTCCTTTAACCCCTTAAATGCATGGTGGCGTTAAAACATCGCAATATAGTTTATTTTAGGCACAACAAACTAAATATGTTGTCCTTAACTATACATATCTCATTATTATTGGAACAACACATTTTGTATAACTATCTTGTACAACTTGTTGTGCGGTCCCTTTTATGTGTTTTAAGCACAAAATAACACATAATTGCTCAGTTTTATTGACATGGCTTAAGTCTAGTCCCAGACTGAAATGTCTGAGCTGTCTTAACTGAAAACAACTTGCACTTAAGGTATATCAGTGCCATTGTTTACCCTTAAGATACACAACAGTAAAGTTTTTCAAAGGCACACTAACGAAAACTACTTACAGTAAATGTCCTATTTTAACAGAGGCTTAATCCGGCTTATTTAACCTCTTACACTCTGAGGCTACTTTGGTGATTTCCGCCTGGATTTGGCCTACTCAATTTCAAAAGCTTCCCATACCCACATACCCACCTACTGTTAATAGCATGTCGCTAAGAAAATGTTGATATTGTTACTTAGTGTAAATAGAAAATATCTCTATATTTTTACTTCGTGTAAATAGCATTTATCACTAAGAAAATATGATATCTATTTGAACTAAGTGTAAATAGTAGCTATTGCTATTTTCACTTAGTGTAAATAGCCACTACCATATACCATTTAAATGCACTACTGAATTATTTAGTGTCCTGCTCTGAACTATGGTATATGGTAGAATTGATATCAATTTAAAATATCTTTAAGATCACATATTTAAAAATATTGACATTTGATTGCAGATCTGACAAATTTGAGCACAGTTTTATTTTTTCTGAATCTTTAAGATATAGACAGTAAGATATTTTTTCTGTCTTTCCTTTTTGGGAGAAATAATAGAGATGCTAGAGACTTAAGCAAAATTTTAATTTGTTTTACATTTACTTTCATTAATGACTAGGAAAATTTTTTTAGATAATAAAGATATCTCATTTTATTGGTAAATATAAACTTCTAATATTTTACAAGAACAAATTTAAATGTGAATTTACAGTATTTTTGTAATTTTGTATTAATTTGTAACAATTTGTTCACTGATTTATTGGCATGTTTAGTAGATTTTGTCTGGTCCATTTTAGCTGATAAAGTGGCCCACTTTACCTAATAATGGTATAGTGGTCTTCCAGAGGGACTTTTGAAAATAAGATGCTTTAGAACAAAAACAATATTGTTTTATTACATTACATCTTTAGAAAGATACAGGAGACCAGAATTTTTTTACATGCTTAGTTTGATTTTTTTGTACAATTAACCAAAAGTGGTCCATTTTAGCTGACTTAAATCATCTTATTTTAGCAGTTTTATTTATATGTGTGGTCATATCTGATTCGACCTACATGTGTTTGTTTATACTGTTAACCTTCATATTAAAAAACATATATTTTTGCTAAATATGTCTACTTCCTTATGTGTGTGAACCTTTATCAATACTCTTATGTATTCAGTTTTAAGACAGAAGCATGTTCCCTCTTGTCTGTGTGATGTGGATCATAGAACGAAGCCCACGCTGGTTCCTTCTAGTAACAGATGTAGCCAGAGGCCTTTATCAGGTCTAAGGCACGTTAGGCTATTTGAATTAGCTGTGCACTGAATCTCAAAAATGCATTGACATTTATTCTATTGAAAATCCCTTAGAGATACTGTACAGCAAGTAAAAGACCAAAGACTGCACCTTTAAAAAGCAAGCCTTGGCTTCAAAATGATGATAATAACACCATTAAGGCTAAGTGCCTGTCTATTAGATCACGAAGGTAAGAATGCAGAAGGCCTTTAAAACAGCATCCTTTCACTGGCTCTATAACTACAGTGCTTTACACGAACAGACCAATGTAATAGAAGAATATCCAATAGATCTGATAAGAACTCCATCTTATGCAATTATACATATGTCTCCTCTATAATGTTTCAGAAAAATCTGAAATTTCAGTAGAATCTCAAACTTTACTTTAAACATTGTAACGATTAATTAATTGAATAGCATAATTGAAATAAAACTAATAATGTTTTGTTTTTAGAAATTAATAGGATAAATGACACCAAACTCTCTGTGCCACATCGCTGTTGTCGAGAGCATCAAATTGGCATGAATTCATATATTTTCAATGTATGCCAGCTGCGAGCTCCGACGTGCATCGGCACAGCGTGTCTTGGACAATGTGAGCATAGACTTAAAAAAAAAAAAACTAGACGCACTAGTTGGCTGCTGGATAGTGCTACCCAGGATAGTGGGTCAACATAAATACATGTAAAGAAATATAATACTGTATAATTTTGTTGCAGGTTTTGCACATAATAGTGTAGGTAGAATTTGTAAATTAATGAAAAAATCACATAAAATAAATTGATATTTCTCTTCAGATGGACTGTAAAGCAAACTAAAGAAACTAAGGTTTCGGACACAGGCCAGGTCAACTAAATAGTAATGTAGAAGTCCTCCGCTTGAGAGAATTCCAGAGAACGCATTCATGTAAACTTTTGTTTCGACCACATTCGTTTCGAAGCAAAATGGAGGAGAGGTTGACTGCTGCTCAAAACAACAAAGATTCGACCACCTGCATTAAGGCAACACTTTAACCAGGACAGTTTTTAGACTGCAGACAAATTCTTGGTAATGTTAATTAAAGACGTCTTTAAAAAACTGCAGGTTCAAATTAGACTCCCACTTAACCATAAAAAACAAAAGCCACAACACACAAATGACTTTTAATTGGTTTATTTCTTAGCAAACATGTAACTACAATTGTTAAGTTCTTTTCTTCAATCAATTTCTTGCTTTCACAATTCAAATATTTCATTCAGGTTCTCTACATCAAATACCCCAAGTTCAACATGCTTGTTTGCTTTGCGGCCCCATTAAATAAAGAGCATTCACTAATGCTTTTCTACAGTGTTGTCGGTGGCGGTGTGAACGCACGGTTATACTCCCAAGAGTTAGGAACCGGTCAGCAAAGTTGCTGTGTCCCAGGCAGCGGGAAGAGGGTCCATCTCAACCCTCCCTACTGCCCGTGAGGTGATTACACTCCTCTGTTCCCCTAAGTAAATCGCCCATTCTTATCGCTGCAGTACAGTTAATCCGGCCCCTCTGTTCCTTAGGGGTGTCAGTGAGGTGGAGTGGGGAAATGCTGGAAGAAGAACACATTTGCCACTTGTCTATGACACATAATACCCGAGGTTCTTCAGGCAATCAACTTTTACTTCACATGTATTTGCTCATCTGAAGACCCCTGCCAGCTCAACCGATAGTAAAAGGGGGAGGGGGGTCACAGGAGAGACAACCTAAATTAACACTTGACATTCAATACAGTCAGGCCCTTAATTGGCCAGAGCCTTCCTTAGAAAGCAATTTTCTATTCCCTAAACTATCTCAGAAGCGTCGTGCATGCAATGAGGTTGAGGGGGAGTGTATATGTGTATGTGTGTCTGTTCATGGCACTATGGACTGCAGTGGCCTGATGGTCCCTTCCTCACTCTAATGAGAGAAGATCAATTATTTGGATGTGATATGAGTTGAACTGGGACAGAAGATCCCGCCCCCTCTGACAAACATACACTCAACCCATCACCCCCACACCTCTCTCTTTTTTATTCTTTGAGTTATGACAGGTGTCTGGTGACCAGAAAATGCCAGAAGCAACCTCTGGGCACCTTATTTTATGTGCTCACTCTTCTTTAAACAGCACACACGCACAAACACAGACACATACATACCGTCTGCTCAACCCACACTTCACAGAGGATACCATTACTGGTGATGCTATTACTGCTTTCAACCTGAAAGGAATTAGCATTCCTTTAGCTGATCAGACAGCATTTTAAACGCATCCTTTATGTATAATCCACTTTATGCCACGGCTATTATCAATTAACTTTAAGACCTGATAATGTTCTTCTCCTACACATTTGCTCCTGGAAGTAGAGTTTCACTTTACATGATTATAATCCCTACCCCTTAAAACATGTAATATTTGTTGAATGGGTTAAAATCAATAGTGTTGAAAGAATGGAAGACTTACCCACCGCTTACTGCACAAATACATCTTATGCAATGTAAGATGGTTTTACCAGCATGGCTGAGTAACACAAGCATGCTCAAAGAGGCAATGCGGTGGTTTGCATTTTCATAAAAATAAGCACAAACCTAATTTAACTTTTATTATGTTTAATTTACTATTTCATCAATCAAATCACCAGTAACTTGAGATTTTTTTATGAAAATGTTTTCATCTGCACACTGTTCCACAAAGTAGTCCAAACCCTATTCATGTGACTTTTCACTTCAATACAGAAGAATTCAACAGCAAAAGCATTTTAAGTCTGCTACATAACTCCTGATAATGACAGGGAACTCTGACCCCTCTGGTTGCCTAGATACACTGGCCGCTTCATTTGGAGTCTATCACAAGAGCAAATTAGTTTGTTTGAGCTTTAACTGATTGGATCGGAGGGATGGAACAGCAAAACAGCTCAATATGTGACAATAAATTCAACTTAAATCACTTCGGGTGTGCATCGGAGAACTTGCACCATGACAGATTTAAGATGATTAAATCTGTACAATTAAAAATCTTATAAATATATATATTTTTTTAATTGTAAAGATTTAATCATCTTAAATGATTTTATATATATATATATATATATATATATATATATATATATATATATATATATATATATATATATATTTATATATATTTATTTATTTATTATTTATTTATATAAGGGAATAAGGGAATGACAAGTAAATTATAAATTAAAGCTAACATCACTTTGTAAAATTAAGTTCAATTAAGTTCAGGTGCGTAATAGCGACAACGCCATATCCCCAAACCTAGAGTTGCAATACACACTCACACACAGAAGGATAAGATATAAAATACACCACCCATTGATTGCAGATATGTGGTTGATGGCGATACAAGCCTGTACACACAAGGACAACTTTTCGACAAATGCTAGTTAAAATAAAATCTGTAAAAAATTAAATACAAGAGTTTTTTTCCCAATAATCAACCTTTTTTGTTGTTGTTTGTTTGTTTGTTTATGCAAGGTATGATCAAACACGTTAGAACGTTCAGTAAAAATATTTAATACTGAAAAGGGTTTTTTGTCTGTTAAACAAATAGCATCCACAACAAAATGTCAGTTTATTGGTTTTAATTTTTTTATTAAAACATTATCAAATGTTATGTGTATTAAACGATATTATGATTTTATTTCAAATTATTATTTTCCATCACATTGCTGATGTATTAATTACAACATAATCAATATTATTATCATTTTATACAATAATTATAAATATATTTTTAATAAGTTTTTTAAAATCCTATTCACATTCTTATTCGTATTTTGCATGTTTCAGTCAACCCGGGATTTCACTGAAAACCCTTTTGCACAGTATTGCATTTCTCCTTTCTATCAGTATTGCCATTTATACAGTAAAGAATGTAGCTTCGACACAGTCTTTTAAATCTGTACTGTATGTTTAACACCAGCGTGGTGTCACTTTAATGAGAAAAAGAACTTGGAGAAACTGAAATTACTATCATTATCTGCGAGCATAACTATAATAATGGTGGTACTGTAGGTAGTACTACCACTACTACTACTACTAATAATAATAATAATAGCAAATCAGCCACAACATTAGATGAAATTATGGTGACACAGTCAAAACAGACAACAAAATGGAAAATGAGCACGTCTTTTCTGCAAGAGAAGAGTGATTTTCTCGTCTGTTTTTTGTTGATGGAAGAAATTGCCCTCTTAGCTGTTAAGATGAGGCAGACTAACAGCTTAAAAATTGCGGCCCCTAAATGAGCCAGTGGCATTGGCAACAAGCCAACATGGGAAAAAATGAAAACAGGAAACAAGAAATAGAGCTTTCATGCCCTTATTTCATGGCCTGTGTTTCCATTTCATTGTAATAAAGGTGCACATTTGTCCAAAAGGTTTCACTCTTAACTTATTGCTTATTGTCCTAAAACAAACTTGTATTTTCAGAAATTACAAATGTATATGCCTTTGAAAGTTGAACACCTATCTGAATAACCACAAACTGAATAAAGCAAAGGAAAAATGCTTTCAAGGAAACTTGGGAATTTTCTAAATTTGGAGATAACCAGAGAAAACTATGTCTTGTTATTCACTGCATGAATATGTTGTTATACATTATTATAAATGCTTATTTGTGACACTGTCTGTGGAAACCAGGCTAAAGTGTAAATCTACTTTTGAACTAACGAGCTTCAAAGTTGGAATTAATTCATTTCACTATAATTTCAATCTTTTACATTGCCTTAGCTAGTCAATATAACAAATATCAAGATTATATTTTCACAGAACATTCTTTACATAATGTATAATGATTTTATATAGAAAACAGAAAGCTTTAGCTGGGTTTTTACATCTTAAACCCCATATTGTTAAGTCTTCCACATACACCAGTTAAAAATAAAAAAATTTAACATATTTGACAACCTAAGGCTATTGAAAATGAAATTCAATAGGCTATAGTCATTTATTATAATCAGAATTTTCTCTCTTTGCACATATGCCTAAATAACAAATGTTTCACTTTTCTCTGACTCACAAAGTTATACAAAATGTAACATGAAGAGTTTAGATGGAAAAGCCGCTAAACGGCACCTCATTCACAAAATGAGATAATGATTCAAACCGAATGCTCTCGACACAAACTACACCTTCATCAAATACTTTTGCATCAAAACTGCTTAATATCGCCCTCAGGCCATTCAAAAATACCGGTTTTATCAATTAAGAGTCTAATTAACTAATTAACAATAAATAATGCTAAATGCACTTAACACATTTTACATCTCAACTGCTAAAATACTATAACTGAATCTCTGTGGTTACCCAAAAACACTCAGCAGGCATTGAGGACTGATCATCTTATTCGAAAGACTCAGGTGTTTTCTATACTGGATGTGGCATAATGCAGCACCAGTGAAGAGTAGATGATAACAGACTTGTGTGCTTTTATTAGAGTAATTGTATTATTATAATGGAACCTTTTACCAGCATCTCGAGACTAATCCTGCTTATACAGGCACAGACAGTAGCAACGGCAGTACTGGACCAGACAGGTTTGGGAGACAATGAAATATTAAATCCAATTCTTTTGATGATGAATTCCAAAACATTTTTTTGAAGTGTTCACATCTTATAAAGTAAAACATTTCTTATTAATTCATGTCAAATGATTGTCCTGCATAGAAGGGTTTTATATGGCTCAACATTTTATTTATTTAGATAAAATATTTAGATCCTAAATATCAGATAAATCTGTCAAACTCTATAAAAGCTCTAATTTATTGCTACATTTCACAACTACGATGATGTAATTGTGTATATCAAGTGCATCTTATTGTTTTCCATTCAGTTTAGTAATAACTATTACTATGAAGAGCTATAAATAATTATAGATGTCAGCTCCTGGTCTTAGTATGTGGAAGTCAGTGATATGTATACAATTAAAGATTTTAAAGAACATTCATATTTCCTTGCAGATTATGTAGAGACATTAACAAATTATTTAAATGTATATGCACATTCCTGTGTGGCCCAATTTCTATTTACATTGAGGTGGCCCGGTTGTCTCATCTCTGGTATTGGCCCTCAGGTCTAGCCTATAGGAACTCTCTGCCTGTAAATGAGGTCTGGGAGGCCTGTTTCACCCAGTTCTCTGATCTCTGAGGTCTGTAGGGCAGCTGTTGCATTCTGATTGTGTCAGGCACTCAGGGAACCAACAAGACACAGAATGATGATAATGTCCCCTCATTACCACCACGCCAGGGGTGGTGACATCCTGACTCAAAAACTATTGAAACAGCAGTTTCCCTTTAAGGCAGAACTTCCCCTTTGCGCAGACAAAAAGAAAAAATAAACAGTCGTTCCAAAAAAATGTTAAATAGTTTAAAGGGTGTCTGGCTAGATTTTTTGTTATCTATAGCACATGGAATATTAAGCCTAGACACTACTATTGACGAATACTGTAATAAAAAAGCTTCTATTCTGATTGTTAGTTAAGTTATTGTTTTGTATGCTTTTTGATTTACTTCATACAAAATCTAGTTGGATTATTAATTGTCATTTGATTAATATATGTGTGTGTGTGTGTGTGTGTGTGTGTGTGTGCGTGCGTGCGTGCGTGCGTGCGTGCGTGCGTGCGTTTATAAAAATGAATCTGTTAATCTGTTGTCATTATTTTAAACAATCATGAAAGCTTATGAAACAACATAGTGTTTAATTTGCATTGTTAATTACATACTAATTGTTTAAAGGGATTTCTGTTTGTGTCAAGTGTTTAACAGTTTAATCAAGTGCCTGCATTTACCAACGGGAAAGCAGAGTTCTGAGAAATGTCCAAGTGAGCAAGGCAGCCTGAATAGAAGCACCCACTGATCTTCTGGGTAAGAGTGGAGCAGGTGGTCTCAAATGTTTCTCATGCCTAAGTCTTCTAAATGCACACACATCTTGCGTTATCCAATCACGACTAGCACTGAATTACTAAAGTGCAACATAGCCTCTTAACTACCCTTGAGACAATGTTGCTCTGTTTTCTGATTCTCCAGAAATGTATTTTAGATTGAGCATGTGAATGACCATGTCACCCCTCCGGACAGATGGAGAGGAGATCTTGTAGCACTGCACAGGCATGTGAGTGAGGTGCGCGGTGTCAGCTATTGATCATTGCCAGAGGAACACACATATCCCAAACACCTACTCATATCCACTCACTGCTCCAGAGAATAGGAGAAAAGATACCGAGCAAATCTTTAGTGAAGCTGAATGAAAATCTTAACTGGATCGATTTGTGTGCACTTCAGAGTTGAGCTTGGGGGGTGGGGGTTCTGTGGGGTGTCCCCATCATGTAGAGGTAATGAATCTGCATCCAAACTGGCTGCAAGCCAGTATCACAGAAGAGTGATTTTTTCTACCTACCAGGGACCTTTTCCCCAAAAACAACCGCTTATGTACCGCACTCACTGTCTCTTATCCTTAGCATACTGCAAATGCAAGGCCTTGAAATATCTAAGATTTTCTTAATACTAAAATAAGAAATAATTTCAAAGGTAAATGAATAAAATACAAATTTTTGGTTTTCACAAGAGAAGCTTATAAAATATCAAATATGTAATTTTAAGACTTATTGTTCAAGTGAAACACAATGAAAGAGTGCAGTGATATTTCTCAAGAGCATTTCAGTTTAATATTCCAACATTGCTTTGTAAACAGTAAGATTAAATCATGAATATTAAAACCAATTTACCACGGAAGCTGGTACAGACAACATGTTTATTAAAAGCCATAACTACACCAAATTGATTAACTAATTATGTAATCACTCATAAAGAATTATGAGAACTTGCAGATATACAGATATGTTTTTTGCAAGGTAGAAGCAATGAAGTTTCCAGCAAATATGATATTATACAAAACACATTGCCTTTACAGGTGAAAGGCAGGGATGTAGGCAGTGCAATAGTTTGCCAATGTATACATTCCTAGCGCCTCTCTCACTTCTGTTTCTGATTTATTTCTCTTATTCTATGCACCTTTTTGTAACACTTGACTTTAACAATAAAGCATGCGAGCAAACATGCTCACTTTACAATAAAAACATACTTTTTTTACATTTGCTCTCAGATCATCTCCCCACCCTCTCTCTGCTTCCTCCACATTCCAGCCTCCACTTGAAAACATTAAGAGGGTGTCTATCGGGGAAAGCAAGAGGAATTAGGAAAGAAAGCATCAGGTCAGGTGAGATTACTCCCCTCAGCTGAGTCCATAACTTAATATGATCAGTAATTAATGACAGGAGTCAGATCCATTCAGCACAAAGACTTCTGAATAAGCAACCTCTCCTCTGTAAAATGTCACAACAACTCAGAATACTGACTCTACAGACCGTTTTGAAACTTTTTCCTTTAGTTCCTTTTCTATCCGATAAACCATTTTTCCCACAATCAGCTCAGTGATAAATTTGCTTTAGCTGGTAAGTCAAGTTTCACTGCTTCTCTTGACTTAGTCTTGGCACTGACCCTACAACAGACATCTTTCTGTCAATAGCATTTGGGACAACCATCCTTCCCGTGACTCCTCCATCTTAGTCAGCACGTGTTGCCATGCATGCTTTATCTGCTGAGAAGTAGTGGGTGTCTCCCCAACCACATATCCTCTTTCACTCTGCTCTCCTCCACTCCACCCTTCTCTTTCACTCAGCCAAGGATAGGCAAGAGTCATTTCATCTCGCACCCACACAGGCATGCAGAACAGACAGGGAAAAGAAAACACACACTTTACTATAATCACATGTACACACTCCTGTACATTCTGACTCAAACACACACCTATTCTAATAAAAAAAGAAAATGATACAGAGCTACACCACGCATACATCCTGTACGTGATCTATATACCACAATATAACTGTGCTAGAAATAAATGTTTTTCCGTTGCCAAAGTCTGAAGAGAAGTCTGTTTTTATTTGTAGGACAAATTGAAAGAATACTTGATAAAGAAGAAAAAGAAATAGAAGCATTCGATAAACCGCGTTTAACAAATTATTTATTCTCTGTAGCTGTTAAAATTATTTTACATAAATTATATATATATAATATATATATACACACATATATATATATATATATATATATATATATATATATATATATATATATATATATAAAGATAACGTTAGATAGAATTAGATTAGAATTAAAGCCGCTTTAATCAGTCTGTATAAATAATATCGAAAAAGATCCCCTAGTTTATTAAATGGCTGTTTGTCCTTGAATTTGTCTCTAATTAGGCTTCTTCTTATAGAAATTTGTGTCTGATAGTAATGCCACCGGAAGATTTTTAAAGTGTACGCCTTTCATTTAATCAGAAGTCGTACTATTAGCATTCATTGCATTACTTAATATAGAAAATGAAAATAGTAAATATAATGAGTAAATAAATTAATACAATAAAAACATTTCAAATCAACCAGATACATTGACAACGCCAATAAACTAGTTCGCACCTAAATAAGACTGTCGTTTCCAGAAAACTGTTTTCCAAGAAATTAATTTTAAAAGTAAACCTATTTATTATTATTATTATTATTGTTATTATTGTTATTATTAGTTTTATTATTTCAACAATAATAATGCATTTACAATTGCGATTATTAATATTTTACCTTATTGCTAATGCTTAAATATAGAACAAACTAAACATTACTTTAACGTAATATAAAACAATTTTGCATGTACATTTATAGACATTTGCCATATATTTGTATATTTTTAGAAATACGTTATGAAAACGAGATCCTGAGAGTGCATCCAGAGTGAACCAGCATCTCAAAGGTTTCACCAAATACTTGATCAGACGCACCACCGGAAAAAATGTTATCACAACTGCTTATAGACCTTTTTCAGCACCGCGACATCACATTAAATGAAGAACCTTTACTACAGCAGCCGGATCAGGACAAAGCAACCAGGACACATCACAGGCCATGCCAAAGTTAATAAATACAGGTTTACTGCTTAAAACGAACCCCAGCACATTTTAACAGGTTTGTTTTTGTGGGTATAATATTAAAATCGATCATTGCTAATTCTACAGTTTCGGAAGCACATAAGAAAATGCAACTAAAACTTGTAATAAAAAATTGTGATGATGTTGTAAGGCTCTTGTTAGAGTAAATCTTCAGCTGTCCCTATATTTTCAGAACTGTTTAAATAAATTTGAAACGCAGAGATTTTTTTGTTAAAGAAATGTCATGTTCAAAAGGAGCAGTCGGTCTTTGCAAAAAAAAAGAAAAAAAAATTAAATGAAAATTGAAACCTTAGTCCAATCACTGTTTTTATATTATTAGCTAAAACATTAAGTCTAGAATTTACACTACTCTCTAAATATTACTTCTGTATCATCAGTTTATAATGAAGACGGACCTGCAGCCGACCTATTTTTTTTGCGAGATAATTATTTTCTGTATGATCTCTTTATAAATCTTCATAGCTCTAAACATTTAGAAGTTACTAAATATTTAGAACAAAAAGTTTTGATCCACATTCTTTACATTATGATATTTTTAAGCAGCATGTGAGTGTATGATTTTGTTGTCTATCAGTCAGATTTCACAATATTATCAGTATTCATTAGCCTACGTTCGACGCTCTTGGCGAATAAAGCCTTTTTTCTGATTTTAGGTTACTTAGAGTCAAGCTCATATAAACTGCATTAAGGATTTTATGTGACTTAATTATATCATGGATTAAAAGATGAGCATTGAGCATATATATTGTAAAAGTTGATCAAATTCTAAAAATGTGTCATAATAAAACACGGTCAAATAGATTTAAAAGACATTGATATTAAAAGCATAGGAAGATTTCGGAGTGTCCGTAAACTGGCTGATAATCGATTGGTGAAGGAGGACACAATCCACCTGCGCCGAAGCCCCAATTCGCCGAACAGCGACGTGCATGCTCTTGTTATCAATACCATTCCCATCTGCACTCTCGTAAAGATAAAGCACATCTGTTTCGAGAATAACCGCGGAGTCAAACTGCTCAATTATAAATAAGCGACTCTCAATTATTTAGTGAAATGGGTACTTTGGACAAAACGAACTTAAAACTTCTAATGTATGCCAAACACATCTTTGTTTCTTGCTACATTTTAGCTGAGACGCATCTCTATGCTGCGAACGAGGAGAGTTAAAACAGAAAAAGTTCGTGTGGAATCTGGACAGATATGTGGATGCATCCAAGTTCTGGCCAAAGGGAGTCCAGTGGCCTGCGTTCGTAACAGTGTGAGCATGGCACAGAGAAACCAGCCCAGATGATTAATGTTCTGCTCACCCTCTCTCCCACCGCAGACCCGCTATCCTACCCTTTAAACCTCTTGCAAGCAGGCAGCACAGGAACTTTAGAACAACTATACACTGTGCTGTAAAAATATAAATTCAAGATACTGTCAGCTACATTTTTTGATGTCATTTTTATGTTTATGTTGATGTTCAGGATTCCATCCACAAATATAGTATAAAGTCAATTAAATCAAGCCTTTTGTTACCACAGTCTCATCTGCCAAAAAGGTCATAAAAATAAAACAATTGCTGCTCACTGGACAGGCCGTAATTACTACATGTGAATGCATATTTGATAATGTGGTAAAAATGCAATATCTAATTTTCTACCACACTCAGAAACTTTAGAGTGAAGTATATGTAGAGGTGTATACAAGATGACATACTCGGTGGTGTCCATTAATTTGCTTAAATTGACAAAAAAAAACAATTTCCACTAAAACCTCTACCACTCAAAGAATTAAAACAAATCAGTTTCATAGTAAAAACAAATTTAAAACATGAATACCTTATTGACATCATTGATCAAAATAGTTTGTAAACACAGCCACACACACTAACCAAAATACTTGGTAAACACAGCCACACACACATATTGTTACATGTGCACAAACATACACTTAAACACCAATAACAGCTGCACAGTACAAACAGTAAACACACACAGCAGAACATACAGTGAGTGTCAGAGACATGAGAACACACAGAAAGTAGGAGCAAGACAGCAAGAGGGACAACATTCCACTTACCTGCTGGGACATTCTGAAGAGGAGGTTGCTGTCAGTGCTCTGCTGTGTCCATGTCCCCATGAAGCCCGGCTCGGCGCTGGCCGGTCTGGTGCTGAACTGCATGGAGCTCTCTCCTCCTCCTCCTGCACCACTGCTGCTGCCGCTGGCTCGGGCTATGGACTCGCGTGCCCTCTCTCGATCTTGCTCTCTCTTCACCACGCTGCCTCTCACATCCAACTCTGTCTCTTCAGACTGCCGGTAGAAAAGAAGGGGAAGGGGGTAGATGGGGAGAAAGTATGTGAACGTGGAGGTTCAAATAGGCAAAGGGTAAATGTTCTCGTCTTCTGTCCTGTTCTTTTTCTTTCTTTTTGGTTTCTTTCTCTCACTCTCTCTTTGCAATCTTCTCTTGAGAGAGGGGGAAGAGAGTGGAGGGTTTTGCCTGCCGGTAGCAGGAGGAGTGCGTTGAGTTAATTCAGGAGCAGGGCTGCACAATGCATATTTCCTCTGGGGCATGTGGTGGTAGAGGGCAGGATGAGTGTAGCGTCGGAGCTAAGGAGGGAGGAAGAAAGGGATGGGGTGTGAGGTGAAAGAGAAAAAAGGGGGAATGGCAGAGGAGTGGAGGAGATGAGGAAGGAGGGGAGTATCTTTTTTTTGGCAGCACCCCCCACTTTTTCTAAATGTCAGTCAGGCTGTGTATGGGCTGTCCTCCAAACATACAAGGACATATACACACACATACATACATTCCAAGCAGAAATCAATCATCAAACAAACTCACTCACCCGTAGCCTGGCCTTTCAACCTCTTACACACCTCAACAACCCGCACACGTTAAGATGATTCCTAATCTCACGAAAACTTCACTCCTTGCATACTGTAGGTACACTTACAAATCTATAACTTAACTATAACTTTGATGGTTATTTTTGTAATGTTTAATCTAAAAGAAAAAACTGCAAAGTAACTCCAATTTAAAAACAAAGGAAAAAGAAAATCTTTTTTCTCCCATCTTCCAAAAAGTGTCCTCTCTCACCAGTAGTGTCCAGCATGGTTTTCCTCCCAGCTGTGTGGAGATCAGGTGTTGGAGTGTGTCAGTTCCAAAGTGGCCCCTCCTCTCTCTCTGTGTCTCTTCTTCTACTTTCCTCTCTTTCTCTGTACCACTCTCTTCTTCTGGCCCCGTTTTACCTTAGAGCTGCCTGTCCTCTTACTCCACACTAACAACACTTTGCTCAGCTTGCACTCTGTCAGTGTGTGCATGTGCAGGCAGCCATGAGTGCATATGTGTGCAGAGCATGTGTGTCGGGCCGCAACGCGTCTGAGTTAACTGCTCCTCTTGCTGGCACTCAATGACACGACTCTCTCTCCTCCACTGATCTGCTTTCCCACTGAGAGAGAGAGAGAGAGAGAGAGAGAGAGAGAGAGAGAGAGAGAGAGAGAGAGAGAGAGAGAGAGAGAGAGAGAGAGAGCAGGAAGAGAAAGCCGGGTTGTCCCTGTCTTATTACCAGCTCTCCATGCCTGATGATTCTCCACTCCAGACCTCAGTGGGATTGAGCCACTCTATAACGCACACACACATACAAACTGCCCTCTCCACACAACTATTCCAAGCAAATAATGTATTTGTCAATACCACTGGACAAGTTCCAACTACTATAATAACCTCAATACTTAACAAGAAGAAAACTCAAAGCCTTCAAGTTCCATAATTTTCTTTTATTTTTATCATATCTGATCCTGCTTTTCTGTAATTTGGAAAACCATAGAAAACAGTTAAAAAAAAAAAACATTTTTATTGCATTTTGTTTTTACATTGTGCCTCAGTAACTACATTCACAACGGCGAGATTAAATCCAGAAAGTGTTTTAAAACTACAGTGGGCCAGGTATTTTAAAGTGGGCACACAACCATTTGATTTTATTACTAAGTCTGATTCCTTTGTCTGTTTTTCTTCCCCTGTATTAAACAGCTCTAGCTAATGGTTCTACGTAATCAGTCCACCCCCCACCTCCCGATGTGAGCACACACACACAGACACACACCGTCTTTTGGAGAAGTGCGGCAGAGCACATAATCATACATACTCTCTCCCACTCGCAAACACACACACACACACACACACACACACAGGGAAACCTCGAGTGGATGCTTTCAGATTTTAATTAAGAAAAAAATGAGAAAGAGGCTCCATTTTTGCCAAATTGGTCCCTGCAGCAGACAGTCTCACAAAGGTGGGGAAAAGAAAGAAACCCCTAACATATGCACTTACAAGTGGCAAACATCCCTCTCCCTCACTGTATGTGCCAACACATTTTATATAAGAGATAAATTGTGTAATAATGCTATTGTTCTGTAGATTTTGTTATTTTGTCTTTGCATTTTTTGTACACAACTTCCCCTCACATCAGCTGTTGAAATGATAGTCTTTGAAACTGTGAGTGTGTCTGAATAAGATGTCACTGTGATCTTCCTGCTATGAAACAGAAAGAAAGGGAATTAACTTTTCTTTCTTTCGCTACATTAAATGGCTTCACGTATGTAGAAAGCCACTTGAAATTTTGTTGCAATTTGAGGAAGACAGCTGTTACTGTCTTTTAAAAGCTTCTCTATACAGAACTAATGACAGGTCTTACTAACCTTTACCTGAGTAATCTCCACAGCATTTTCTCTGATCAAATCTAGTCTTACTTTCTTCTTTCTTTTAGATTGAATGAAAATGAAATTGATGTGTGACCGACACAATGAGAACTTAATATGCCATTTGGTTTTGTCTTTTGACCATTTCTCTCTCTCTCTCTCTCTCTCTCTCTCTTTCTCTCTCTCTCTCTATAGAGAGAGAGAGAGAGAGAGAGAAAGAGAGAGAGAGAGAAAGTGCCTTCCGCAGTAACCAAAGCTAGTGAAGACCGCACATCATTACTGGCAAATGGACACTAATGGGAGAAATTCTGAGAGCCAACTGTCACAGATTTGTCCCCACCATTTCAACTCTCTTTCTTACCCAGATTGATTCTGAAAACAACACTGTCATTAATACATAAAAATGTGGCAGACACCTTGTTTAAAAAAAATATATATTTTGAAACATTATAATTCTTAATGTAATGTCTATTGATTCTTCATTAAGCCTTGACTATAAAATCTTTCAGCTTACAGTCGCATAAACCGTATGTCTATAGAGTGCTGCAGGGATGACATATTATTGTAGTCAACATGGAAGTTAGCGGGATACTGGTTACCTGCCCCCCAAAAAAAATTCCCCATAGACTTCTGAATTATCACAAAAAATAAGCAACAACATTTTATGAATTATGAAGTGTAAATGCATTAATTAGAAATATAAAAATCCACATTTTAATAAAAAAATAAAGTTTCATCTGTGAAGACTAACTTGTTGGACAAAATGTGGAAGTGTCATAAACTTTTGTTAAACACAGAGCTTCTTTTTTTTTGCGATAATCCAAAATTCCATGGGAAAATGAATAGGCTTTTTTGCAAGGGAACTTTTTTTGTCCGGCTAACTTCTGGGTTAGCCTACAAAAATACATTATCCCTGTGGCAATCTACTGTTTGTCTCTCCCCCTCTTAATTTCTTTTTCTCTCTGTCTCTAAAATGTGCTGGACTTTTGATTTTTCCAGTGCTGCTGAGTGTCAAGCTGGCAGCTCAGCTTTTGACCTCCCCATTAACAGTTGCTATATGTGAGAGAATGCTGCAATTTCCCCTCTTGTTGCCTCAATGCCTGGCTTGTTGTTCAGTTTGTCCAGTCCTTTTTTATCTAGGGTGAGCTTAGTTACTATTGGTGGCATCAGCAGCATGAGCCACAGTAATGGACTCCTTTATTAAAACTATTATTCTGCAAGCCTTCAAATTCCCCCCAGACTAGGGCCATGTCGAAGCTGATATAATTAACTAGAGGCTCAGCTACGGATCAATTACCAGACAAGCAAGTGATAGCCAAATCAATGAAAGATCATCAGCCACATTATCTATGTTGCAACTCATTAGAGTAAAAGAGAGAAGAGCATGCTGGGAGTCCTGGGGCTGTGGCACTGCGGCAGCACAGAGGGCATTGACTTTTTAATAGTGACCCATGTCAGTGCGTGTTTATGAGTGTTAGTCTGGGCTATATCACGTTTGCAGATACCTTGCTGGGTGCCTTTATGCCTCACGTATTTCCAGGTGTCTCATTTAGTGTTTTTAGGAAATCAAATACCAAAATTAACAATATATGTAACTTAGAATGCAATATTCTGTTAAGCAACAAAGAAAAAAACATTCACTCTGCCAAGCAAGAGAATGTGACAAAGTGAGCCTTAATTATTCATGAGATCACATGAGGATGTTTATTTTACTGCAGGAACTTGGAAAATTATGCCATTTTATTTTCTACATTATAAATAAAGGCTTTACGTTTGAACGATAGAACGATATTGGATTCTGTCTCTTATTTTGATTTCTTATCTTTATATTTCTATTGTCATATAATTGTAAAGACAAAAATTTCATTTTATTAATATACAGGATCACTGCTTAGATTTTTTAAAATTTATATAATACAAATTGAGTAATAATTAAAAACAAATCTTACTGAGATAACTGCATTATGTTTCAAAAGATTAAATATTTTCTAAAATAGGGCAGGTAATTAAAGATTTATTAATCATTTAAAATTTAAAAAAGTAGGTTATTTCTTGAATTGAACACTCTTTTCCCTAGAGAGAAGGAATGCCCAGTAAATAAGAAGGTAACTGAATACAGTGTTGAGGATGAGCATAGGAACTGTGCTTGTTTCTAGCTCTTCATGTGACTTCAAGTCGATCAGATGGCAGCAGGATAGAACTGTCACTGTTCTGTTTTGTTGGAAGAAGCGATAGGCAAGAAATCATATGACACCATGTTTAAACAACCTTCTTGTGTATGGTAGACAAAGAGAGAAAGTAAAGGTTCCCTGAACTTAAAAACCACTCATGATCTCAATGCCATTGATATAGCAATCGTCCATCTATATTTACGTTGTAACCATCTTATGTTTAAAGCTGAGAGAAAGAGAAACAAAACACGAAAAAGAAAAGAAAACGAGAAAGATAAGAACAGTAAAAAGATTCTCAGTGGACCTACTTAAGAAAATGCTCTGTCAATAACACCACAACCTTCTGAATCAACTACAGAGATGTGTATAAGGTGCCATGTATACTTCAACTCTATAAAGGCAGCAACTTATATAAATGGTTAGTTCCAGTCCTTGCCCTTAAGCCGGGACTACTATCCAGCCGGAAGCACTTTGTTATAGAGTACGTACACTTACCAGGTTCATAAACTGTATGGTAAATATGTTGTACTTACAGACAAATGTGTGCTACTTACTTTTGAGTATGTACATGGTAATTAAAATCATTACTGTACCAGAGTTATTTTGTAACTCTAGATAAGTACTGAGTAATACCAGACAAATACTTAATGGGGCGGTTTCCCAGACAGGGTTTAGATTAATCCAGGACTAGGCCTTAGTTTTGTTAGGGCATTTAAGTAGTTTTTACAAACATACCTTACAAAAAACATTATTGGTGTGCATTTTGAGACAAAACAATGGGACTGATATGTTAAGATGATTCATTGCAAGCTGTTTATAAATTAAGGGGCTAAAACTTGCATTTTAGTCTGGGACTAGCATAAGCCTTGTCCGTGAAACCGCCCCATAGTGTATATATACTGTAACTAAGAAAAAACCCTACTGTTCTTGCAAATGTATGTAGAATATACGTATTCAGTTCTTACAGGCTAGTGTAAGCTTAGGAACACCTGTTCAATTTCTCATTAATGCAATTATCTAATCAACCAATCACATGGCAGTTGCTTCAATGCATTTAGGGGTGTGGTCCTGGGCTGGGTTTCCCGATAACGATTGAACTTAGCACTTAAGAGCGCTTTCTACGAGCTACTTAACGAACATTCGTTGTTCATTTACGTGCGTTTCCCAAAGATGCACGTGTAACGATCGTTAGCAGCTGGGTTTTAAGTGCTACTTACGAGTCGCTATCCGTTTGTCAAGTGCTGAAATGTCACCAATAGAATGACTCAAATTTGTAGCAGAAGCTTGTTTAGGATAATGATCTTTAGCCGATGTGCACTAATATTTTTTATATTATTATTCATAATTGTTCAATGACTTGTTTTATGAAATGTTTTAATAATTTGTGCATAATGAAATATTCTTTTCCGTATTTAGTTAGGACTCGACCCACCGCGAAATGCCTTCTGCATGTTATATTATAGTTTAGATTATTATTATTATTATTATTATTAATGGTTTTTATTATCTATATTTATTTATTATTATGGATTATTGCATTGTGCTGTAAATATTTATTTGGTTTCTTTAATTAGATGTCATTTCCCTTAAAAAATTTTTAGATGAACTATAGCAGCAATCGGTAGGAACCATTAATCAATTTGCTAGTACCAACTTTTACCAAAATACAAAAAAAAAACTTTTGCTAACTTGTAACAAATAAGTTTTTCTTCTTTATTAATTTATGTTAAGTCTTTTAAATTTGATTTCTCATTTGAATTTTTAATATATTATATTATATATTTAATATAAAATAAACAAAGAAGAACCCAATAAATAAATATAGCCTACATTTAAAACATTACATTATCGTCATTGCAGGAGTGCAATTTGCTGGTTGTCCTGCAGGTGTCCTTGTAACTCTGTTGTCTTACGATGCACTTAAGAATTAACGATTACTCCAGACCACTCGTAGATCTACGATGATTTTCAAGTGCTACTTAAGTTACGAAGCTTTTGGGAAATGGCCCGTAATTCTAAGATGATTCGTACGATCGTTTTAACGATCTACTTAGCCTTACGATGCTTTTGGGAAACCCGGCCCTGGTCAAGACAATCTCCTGAACTCCAAACTGAATGTCAGAATGGGAAAGAAAGGGGATTTAAGCAATTTTGAGCGTGGCATGGTTGTTGGTGCCAGACGGGCCAGTGTGAGTATTTCACAATCTGCTCAGTTACTGAGATTTTCACGCGCAACCATTTCTAGGGTTTACAAAGAATAGTGTGAAAAGGGAAAACATCCAGTTTGCGGCAGTCCTGTGGGCGAAAATGCCTTGTTGATGCTAGAGGTCAGAGGAGAATGGGCCGACTGATTCAAGCTGATAGAAGAGCAACTTTGACTGAAATAACCACTCATTACAACCGAGGTATGGAGCAAAGCATTTTTGAAGCCACAACACGCAGAACCTTGAGGCGGATGGGCTACAACAGCAGAAGACCCCACCAGGTACCACTCATCTCCACTACAAATAGAAAAAAGAGGGTACAATTTGCACGAGCACACCAAAATTGGACAGTTGAAGACTGGAATAATGTTGCCTGGTCTGATGAGTCTTGATTTCTGTTGAGACATTCAGATGGTAGAGACAGAATTTGGCGTAAACAGAATGAGAACATGGATTCATCATGCCGTGTTACCACTGTGCAGGCTGGTGGTGGTGTAATGGTGTGGTGCATGTTTTCTTTAGGCCCCTTAGTGCCAATTGGGCATTGTTTAAATACCACGGCCTACCGGAGCATTGTTTCTGACCATGTCCATCCCTTTATGACCACCATGTACCCATCCTCTGATGGCTACTTCCAGCAGGATAATGCACCATGTCACAAAGCTTGAATCATTTCAAATTGGTTTCTTGAACATGACAATGAGTTCACTGTACTAAAATGGCCCACACGGTCACCAGATCTCAACCCAATAGAGCATCTTTGGGATGTGGTGCAGCGGGAGCTTTGTTCAGCACCACGGACATTGCAGCAGAAAATTTGGGGTATGAAACACAATCATAGTACATTAAAAAAAACCGGAGGACAAAAACTAAAGATTTACAAGAAGTGTTGGAACATTTGCATGACTCCTCTTTTATTTCCTACAGAAAAATAAAAAATAACATGGCTTGGCAAACAATATTTTTGAATAATATGTTCCTTTGATATTCCAAATAACATGTTACGTGTTAACAATCCTCTGCCTTGTACCACACGCCCTCTAATCTATGCAGTGCCTCTCCTATCAGGAACAATTTTAGCCATTTCAAGTGGAAAATGATTTAACCATGCAAAGCCGTTATAAAAATGTGAAGTGATGACGATACGAGTGATGGTGGAACCGGAAGGTATAAAAGGTAAGTGTGAACATAGCATATAAGGTTTGAGAGGGCATATTAAGCACATTCGGTTTGAGAGGGCTGTGACAATGTTTGAGGAGCGATAATGGAGCGTTAAATGGGCAAAAGATCCGCAGATATGAGGAATGTAATAAGAAGGCAGCTTTAAATTAGTCCTGACAGTGAGTAGAGCTTTAAAGAGCACCCCTGGGGGGGATTTTTTCAGTTCCCCCGGGTTCGGAGGACACAATACATGTTGTCCCTAATGGTCATCAGGAAATTGATATGGAAACCATTTATGACGATTTAGAATGCGCCAGTTTATCAGTTTCTACCCAGGAACATTAGCTACTGCAACCAGGGCCAGAGTGGGGCCACTTTTCAGCCCGGGAGTTTCAGGCCCAAGACCGGCCCACTTTTTCCATGGTGTTATTCCAAATTAGCACTTTTTTCAAATTGGATAAATAAAGCAACTGTTCAGGTCTTACTATAGTTTTTATTAATATCATGGTTCAACAAATAAGGTTAAAGTTAAATAATATTTCACTTAAGATAAGAAGTTAACAAAAATATTCCTCTACACTCTAAAAAAGGCTGGGTTACTTTTTACCCATAATGGGTAAATATTGGACAGAACACGTGCTGGGTTAAAAATTACTCCATGCTGGGTTAAAAATAACCCAATGTTGGGTTGTTGTTATGCAACCATGGATTATAATAACGCAACAGGTGGGTTAAAACAACCTAGCACTGGGTCAATTTTAACCCAGCAGCGTGTTCTGTCCAATATATAAAATATATAAATAACCCAGCCCTTTTTAGAGTGTATTCCACAAGGAAAGGTTGATAAATTATTAGCATTGCTAATGCTATGAGGCCGATGATTAATGCAAATAGAAATATAAAAGTCCTAATTAAAAAAGAAAACAATTTGACAAAAATATTGAATACAACATTGGTTAAATAGCATAACAAGTGATTTAAAAGCTTTTTTAGGCTGGTCATTTTTGACTGGGAAAACAAGAGGTGTTATAGGGTTCTGAACACAACCTGAGGGTTAAATAACTTTAATTCATATTGTTTACTTATGGCCTCCTCATTTTCAGCAGGGGACTGCTCAGAAGCTGCTTGCATAATATTTGCAAAGTCTATGAATCGCCATGTATACACAAAAGGGTAATATTTTAACAAACAAAAAAATTTTGGCTTGTAAATAGTTTGACAATGGTATTAGCCCAATAATAACTAGTTAGTTAATAACTAATTAGCTAATGCTAATCATTACTAGGCTTATTTCTCTTTAAGTTACCTGTTGTCACTTTTGTTTGTCCTCTTGAAAATAAACCTGTAAGTTTGGCACATTTGGCAGCATCCTCCTCCAATAGATTTTTTCTTCAACCTGTTTTTTACGCCCTGCTCCTCTCAGGCATATTGTTACGGTAGGGCCGGCCCAGCCTACCGGAGAAAAATTTTCTTGGACGTGCTATGGACCGAACCAACTCTATGGGAGGGGAGGGGAAAACTCCCTCACATGGTACAACCCATGCAGAGGCTGCGCGCTGCAGTGTCAATGCGAAACGTGTGAAGTTTCATTTAAGAGAAGATAGACTCACTAACGTGACAAATGTAAAAAAAAAAAAAAACTCGACCGGCCCAAAAGTGAAGATGCCCACCGGGAATTCTCCCGATTACCCACCCCGGGCCTGACTGCAACCAAATAATCTGTTTGTAATCGTACTGATGACTCAGTCATATTGAAAAGCCTTCTTGTAAACACCTTAATCAATAAGACTGAGCTCGATCAAATGCAAATTTTCAAAGTACTGAAAGGGATGGTATAGTCCGATCTGTGATCTGATCATCACTTGAAAAGTATGCATGTAAATGCGTGAATCGAAGTATTTTCTCAATCAAATGCAAAATACATTGTGCACACGCAAATAAAAATTGTTCTCAAGTTCACGCCTTATATTTACCTCTTGTTTACGTATCATATGATTCTCGTCAAAGAAACACGCAATGGCAATACACATTATTAAGGTGTACTTTCATAAGATTAGGCTTAAGAACAATTTTTTCCAACTCAGCTTTGACTTTTATCCAGAGATAAAGCATGAACTCAATGCCAAGTCCTTTGCGTTTATATGTTTCTACCCAGAGATGTTGTAGAACTAGAAATCAGTTTTTTTTTTAAAAAGGAGTAGTTAAATTAGTTTGACCGTCTTCTGCCATGTAGTTGCTTCATGGCATCAAAACTCACACACCTCAGACCCCAAGTTAACCTTTGTTTGCATAAGTGCAGTTTTGTCACAAATCTGCTAAACGTAACACAATGGTTGTTACACAAGATAGAGCGAGGTGACAGAATTCATTTTGATTCTCGTCCTCTAAGATTCAGAGGGATATTATCCACCAAACTGGACCCCACACAAGTAGATGGGTGTTAGAGTAAAATGTGTTATATCCGCTGGAGAAAGGGGACATACAGTATGTTCTCCTCTCCAAGAGAGCCAGTCTGGGTTCTACAACTGGTATTTTATATTTTCTAAGAAGGATGGTGGGGTTTAAAACTTAGACATTTAAACTGTTCTCTTAGGTTCAGATCGCTGAGTGTTATTATTATTGTGGCCAGTACCAGATTTGAGGACTAGTTTGGCACAACAGGTCTGAGGACACTTACTTCCATATCTCCACCTTTATCTCAGTATCTCAGGCTCATTTTTTGCAAAGTGTGTCAGTATTGAGTACTTCTATGTGGCCTAGTGCTCTGCCCTTGCACTTGTACAAACTGTATGGTTACAACCCTTGCTCCACCTAGACTTCAGGGGATCCACATTCTAGATTACATAGATGATTGGCTAGTATTAGCACAATCCTACGTTAGTATTAGCACAATCCTACGTGTTGCCAATTTGATATTGAGATCTCGTCCTTGGCCATTGAAATGTCTGAGGCTTTGGTTGAATGCCAAAATGAGCAGCCTGGTTCCTAGGCAAAATAAGATTTTTCTGGGAGTAGTATAGGACTTGTTATCAATGCAGGCACATCTGTCTCCTGTGCAAGTCCAATCTATCCAGGCAACTGCATACAGGAAAATGCTAGGTCTGGTCTACAATGTAAAACTTTTTTAGAGAGTATTGGGTCTAATGGCAGCAGCATCCAACATAGTTCCCTTTGGTCTGGGGAACGCTGCAGTGGTGGCTCTAAAGCAAAGGTTTTCCCTTAGGGTAATATAAAAAATTTCAGATCCTTTTCTAGGCCCATGAGCCATTTTTCCCTAGTGATCAAAATGTGGGAGCAGACATCCTGTCGAGACAGGGGTTGAGACCCAGGAAAGGGAGACTCCACCCAGAGGTGGTGAAGCAAATTTGGGAGAGAAACAGTCCAGCAGAGGTAGACCTGTTTGATCCTGAAAGACATCCACCTGACAGTTATGGTTTTCTCAAAGGGATCAGTCTGATTCTGGTAGCCCCTTGTATACAGGTGTTGTAGAGACCATTCTGAGACCATTCTCTCAAGCTCCGTCTACCAGGAAACTTTAAACATTAAATGGAGGGTTTTCACTCTTTGCTGTAGTGATAGACATATCGATCCAGTAAACTGCCCGGTGGCTTCAGATTTTGGAATTTCATTTATTTCAGCCTTTCACCAATATCTATTTAAAGGGCATTTAAGTCAGCTTCAGACAAATATGAATCCTTTAAGATAACATTTTTGCTCGCCATTACCTCTCTGAGGAGGTAGGCAATTTACATGCACTTTCTTTCTCCCCATCTTGTTTGGAGTTTGCTCCGGGGTGTCATGACTTAGGTCTGATCGGCTGCTTCTGTGTTTGTTTACTTTCTGTTTGTTTGACAGTTCTGCACGTGCACGCCTGCACTTTGCAATCCCTCCCACCTTGTTAACTCATTAGCTCTTTCACACCTGAAGATTTCTCCCAGGCATTGCCCTGTGGTTCTGTGTTTATTATTGAAATGTATTAATAAATCATCTGCTCACATTTAAGTCCCTGACTGTCTGATCCTTAACAGTATGAACACGGCAATATGGATTCAGCGAGCGCAGTTCCTGTGGCTACTGCCTTGGCACAGCAGGGAGCGTTGTTGGGACAACATGCCAACCAGCTATCATCCACCTAATTGGACGTCTGGTATCTCTCATCCCAACTCACCGAACTCAGCACACATCTGGAGCAAGTCAATGTCGAGTTTGGAGAGGTTAGGCAGTCCCTTTTGTCAAGAGAAGCTCCATCTACCCTCAAATGTGAACTTCACACTGTCAATCCACCCACATATGATGGTGATGCAAATTGCTGTCAATCTCTTCTGTCATAGTGCTCATTGATCTTCGCTCTGCAGCTTTGCAGATATGCCGCTGAGAACACCAAGGTGGCTTTTATCATCACACTGCTGACAGGTGGAGCGAGAGATTGCGGAACAGCGGTTTGGGGCGCGCTGCTCCTTGTTGCTAGCCTGGTTATCCAGACCTACATTAAGATGTAAGGTCTGGCAACTCTTCACACAAATGGCTCAATGCAAGGGGCGGGATATAAGGTTGTCCCTCAAAATGCCTCTGCACGCAATAGGATGGCGCTATGACCAATCAGAGCAACGAAGAAGGTGAAGTAGTTACCGTAACCAGTCGGCAAAACTCCAAACACATCTTTCTTGCTTAAAAAGGACTTCAGTAGGGTTATTTGCTCTTCTCTCAAAGAAAAACATAAGTCTAAGTCTTCCAGAGTCGCGGCCAAAGCCGCTTCAAAAGAAAGCTGTTCGCCAGCAGCAGCAGCCATTCTTTGTTTTCAAGTAGGAACCGTTGCAGCTCTGTCGTCATCATGTTAAGCCCGCCCCACAGACGCTACACACGATGTGATTGGCCTGACCAAATTTTGGTTTTTGGAGCTGTTAAGTGTATTGTGAGTGCCTAGACTAAACCCTGGCAGCAAATATATTTTGCGGCCGCTAGGGTGCGTCTAGATTTCTAGGCTACCTTGTTGCCAGAGTTTTGATAAGTTTAAAAAGGAGATGTTCAACCCCTTGATCGATCACTGCAGGAAGATGTGGCAGCTTCGCATTTAGTCTGTTTGTCTCAGAGAGGACGATCTGTCATGGACTACTCTATTGAATTTAGGACACTGGCAGCTTCATGTGCCTGGAATGACGCAGCCCTGAGAGTACAGTTTTTGGACGGACTTTGTGTCAGGATTCAGGATGAGATTGCTACCCATGACCTTCCATCTTCACTGGACGAGATGATTGAGCTTGCTCTCAAAATCGAGTCTCGCATGCTTCTTTATCGTCACCACCAATCATTATGCCACCGTGTTTTGCTGGATGACACGGCCAACGACTCCTCACCCATGACAATGCTTTCCTCCACGTCTGCTGAGGGTAAACCCATGCAGCTGGGTTGTCTTCGCCTCACCCATAAGGAGAGACAACATTGACTATAGAATGGACTGTGCTTGTACTGTGGGAAATCTGGTCATGTTGCGGTAGACTATCCGCTAAAAGGCGTTGCCTGTCTGTGAATCTGGGAGTCCCGGTGGGCACATCCTCTCATGAACTCTCCCTTGGTTCACGCACCCAGCTGTCGGTCATCCTGCGCTTTGAGAATGTACAGCCTGCATTCTTCCCTCTCCCCTCTCATTTTGGGGCATGCATGGCTGGGCAGCACAACCCTCACGTTGATTGGCACAATAATGTCATTTTACCATGAAGTCAATCTTGTAATGATGCGATTAGTGCCAGTCTCATCCATTGCTCTACCTCCCCAGCTGGGGCAGAGTTTTTTTTGTTAAAAAGAAAGACGGCTGGCTCCCTGCGTCCTTGCATTGATTACAGAGGTTTAAATGATGCCTTTAATGTCTACAGCCTTTGAACTCTTAAAGGGAGCTCGAGTCTTTACAAAATTAGACCTTCACAATGTTTACCACTTTTTGCGTATTATAGAGGGGGATGGGTGGAAGACAGATTTAATGCACCCTCTGGGCATTTTGACTATTCTGTTCTACTTTTCGGCCTCTCAAACGCGCCTTTTGTCTTACAGGCTATGGTTAATGATGTGCTGGGAGACATGATTAACAAATCTGTCTTTGTTTACCTTAACTCTTTCCCCGCCATTGACGAGATATCTCGTCAATCTGCAATACCGGTATTATCCACCAGGTGGCGCTCTTCCGCAACTTATAAAAAAACGGAAGAATTGCCCTAGGGCAAACAGCTGTATGTCCTTGTATGTTTTAACGATCGCTCTGCATCTTATCTCTATCAAAAGTACTTCACAAAAATGGAATTATCTCAGCTTTATGCTCAAAATTTTGTGTTTTTGATGAAACCTACACATATTTGAGAGGTGATAAAAATGGAACACATGAAGGTAGGATGAAACTGATTTTTTGTTTGAAAGCAGAGGGTCTGTTTTTTTATCACATATATTGTATGTTTATATATTTTAAAAGAAGCATTTTCTGGAAGGCATTAAACTTTTGTGAAAATCATGAAAAATGCTGGTGGAGTTAATGATATCCTCATCTTCTCTCCCTCTATGCAGGTACACACCCAGCACATTCGGCGAGTGCTACAATGGCTTTTGGAGAATCAATTATTCGTTAAGGCGGAGAAGTGGGAATTCCATAAAAAAATCAGCTCTGCTCCTGTTCTTTCTATTCCAGATCCGGCTATTCAATTTATAGTGGAGGTAGATGCTTCGGATGTTGGGGTAGGTGCCGTTCTATCATAACATTCACACATAGATTGGAAAGTGCAGCCGTGTGCTTTTTTCTCCCATCCTGTAAACCCAGCAGAAAGTAATTACGACAAAGGCAACCGGGAGCTGCTGGCGGTTAGACTCACTTTGGGTGAGCGGCTTCACTGGTTGGAGGGGACCTCGGAGCTCTTCCTGATCTGGACAGATCATAAGAATTTGGAATATGTCCATTCAGCCAGGAGGTTAACATCTAGGCAGGCTTGCTGGGCTCTCTTCTTTGATAGTTTTAACTTCACTCTCTCGTACCGGCCTGGTTCTAAGAATATCAAACCTGATGCTCTCTCACGTGTGTTCGATGATCCCCAAACCGAGCGGACCGAAACCAAATTTCCTGAGGGGAGGGTGGTGGGTGCCCTCGTCTAGGGGAATCGAACAATGGGTGAGTGAGACCGGTCAAGGAGTGGATGTTCCAGAGGGATGTCCGGCAGGTCGCCTATGGGTTCCCGAAGCCCTTCACTCTGAGGTTATCCGGTGGGGTTACGAGTCCAAGTTTGTCTGCCACCCCGGAGTTCAGAGATCATTGGCTACCATCCGTCAACAATTATGATGGCCCACCATGGGTCCAGACATCAGACAGTTTGTTTTATGCTGTCAGGTGTGTGCGCGTAATAAAACATCTCACCAGCCACCCATTGGTCTACTAAAACCTTTGCCCATGCCATCTCCCTGGTCGAATATAGCCATTGATTTTGTCACCGGCTTCTGATGAAAACACTGTTATTATGACTGTGGTGGATCAGTTTTCTAAAGCGGTTCATTTTCAGAGTGTGCTTGTAGCAGCTAGGAGGCTGCTCAGGTTGCAGCAACAGTACAATTTGACCAGTTAAAAGTTGTTCTATCACTGAAATAACATTATTTAAAGGTAAAAAAAACTACATAGTGTTGCTTTAATGCACAAAATAGGTAACAAGTTGTGTCACATAATGATTCAAGTCAGTGGCTGTGCCTCAATTTGAAGGCTGCAGCCTCCGGAGGTCGCATATCAAGGCTGTATACTTCATCAAGCTTGTCTTGTTTCAGAATATTAACAATTATAAAGTTGACTGTTATTCTTAGTTAATAGTAAATTGTTTTAATATGCTTACGACTTGCGAATGTAATGGTCAGTTAATAAACCAGGCTTGATGACGTATGCACGAAAGAAAATTACCCCAACATGGTAGAAGCATGAATTAATGTCATGATTGTTGAATACTTTACATTACTGCACTGTGTTCATTACTTGCACAGATGTAGACATAATGTCAGGTTGCATTTTAAACTTACATTTTTTCACACTGATTAACTGTCTGTTAATGAAGTAAAAGAAGATTTAATGTTAACAACAGAAATGTTCATAAAAGTTGTTCAAGAAACACCATGATATACATACACCTACTTCAACACTGGAATTTTATTTTTGGCAAAATTAAATTATGAATGAAATATTAATTGCATATTCTTCAGTGTTATAAAGCAAATATGGATTCATATTTATGTCCCCACCAATGCCAGAATCAATCCTATGCCCTTGTTCCTAAGGTTGGTACCTGTCCAGCTAGGAGCTTAGTTCTACAGGTCTTCCATCCTTCTCCTCATGAGTCAGCCGACCATGAAAGACTTTACCTGTTATGTCCAGTTAGGGCTTTGTAGAAATATATTAAAGGTCACATTCTTCCTGATCCCATTTTTCAAACTTTAGTTAGTGTGTAATTTTGCTGTTAGAGCATAAATAACACCAATATATTGATAATCAGGCAATATTTTTTTTTAACAGAAAGTCCCCTTTCAAAGCCTACATCCAATGGCCAGTTTGGACTACAGCCCTCTACTTCTCGATTGAATGACGTCAATAAAACAGTTTTTGAGTAAACTCTGCCCACAGGAATACATCAGTTGCTAGCTTTGGCTCAAATGGCTCTGCAAAGCTAAGGGGCTGTCCACACGGAGACGCGTATCACTGTATACGTATAAATTTGTTATCGTATTGGCGTTTCATCCACACGGATCCGGCGTTTTGGGAGACTTAATCCGCTATTTTTTGAAACCGGGTCCTAAAGTGGATAAATCTGAAACCGACACCCTTGCGGTTTCGTCTGTACAGCCAATCCGTATATTTTGTGAAGCGAAAACATCATCACATCACGTGTCGGAAGCGTCCCACGTAACAGCAAAAACAATAACGGCGGACTACGTGATTGTGTTCGTGCTACAGAAGCTACTACAGCCTACTAGCTTTATTACACCAAAATCTATTGCTTCTATGCAATTGTGGTGACCAACAAGCGATAATGGACAACACCATACGTTGTTTATGCGCATGGTCAAAGTCTTCTTCTCCGTGTATAGTGTATATATGTGGCAGAATTACAGCGCCCCATACTGGTCCGGCATATATACTACACCACTTTCAGTCGGTTTCAGTGGTTTCATGTTTACAGATTAGTTTTTTAAAGCAAGGGAAAAAAATTATCGGATAGGGAATGCACTGGCTTCGTGTGGACATAGCCTAAGCTGCTGTCGAATCACAGCACACTAAACAAACTACACAACCCGAACTCGTTACATATTTCTGAAAGAGGGACTTCATAGAACAAGGAAGACATCCGCCGTTTTTGGGACCGTGAAGACAGCGGTATACATATAAGTAAATTGTCTGAAAAATACCGCTTTTTACACGTGAAACATGAACACATGTTATATTGTGCACTGTAATCACAATTAAAGCTTCAAAAACACAGAAAGAATGGGACCTTTAACTCTTTCCCTGCCATTGATGAGTTCTCTCGTCAATTAAGAGAAAACATTTGCATGAAAAAAACATGTCCCTGTTGAGTTTTTATGTTAATCTGCAATATTGCAATTATCCACTAGATGGCACACTTACTCAATTTATTTAAAAAAACTAAAGACAAAAAAATTATTTACTAATTTTAAACTCTGTGTATGTTTTGATAATCGTTCTGAATCTGATCTCTAACAAAATTCCTTTACAAAAATTAAATTATTTCAGCCTTTTACAAAAAAAACATTTATTTTTTATGAAAAATACCCATTTAGAGTTTATAAGTAAAGAAAAAATATAGATAGGATGAAACACTTTTTCCTGTTTTGTTTGTTTGATTGAAAGCAGATGATCTGTTCTTTCATTTGATATATTTGTATGTTTATATATTTTTTTGATGAAAATTTTCCTGGAAGGCATGCTGTGAAACTTTTATGCTGTGAAAAATCAATGTTGCGGGCAACTTAAAAAAAAAAAGGTTGGCGGGATTGAGTTAAAAGGTCTTCTTTGTGGAAAAAATCAGATCAGGACGTCAAGCCTTTATTCAATCCATTAGTAAATAGATAATAGAGGCAATTTCGTTAGCTTATGAGGTGTATGGTATGCTTTCACCTCTGCTAGTTAGGGCACATGCAATTAGGAGTATGGCTTCATCTCAGGCCCTCTTGTCGGGGGTATCTATGCAAGATGTGTGTGATGCGGCATGGTGGTCTTCCCACCACACTTTTATGAAGTTTTAGAGTTTAGACCTCCCATCTTTACCTGGTTGCTAAAACTTTTTTAAGCTATCTAAGAACTTGGAGAACTTAAAAGACAAACACATCTTTCCCACAGAGCGCTAGCTGACATGCGCTGTTTGCACTTCTTCCCTTTTATAGCTTCCGGTATCTGTCACACTTGTGACATCATCTCTTGTCTCCTATAAGACGGACTAGTTTCATAAATTATTCAGATGTGCGAACACTGGTGGCATTCCCAAAGTGTCATTTTATGTTTAGTGTTGAGTTCTCTCGTAAGGGAACAGGTAATATCAGCAGTATAATTCGAATTGGGCATGCCTGAATTTGAAAAAGTCATCTACCCATAGATGTAAATTGCTAAAATTTTTATTTTTTACAGAAAACTTTGTGCTCCACGACTTAGATATTATGGGATGAAGGCTGTTTCCCGTGAAATGAAGGATCAATCAGATGTATTATACAAAACTTACATTTGAATCGTCAGTAGGAAATTCATTAAATATTAAAACACAGGTGCATCTCTGCTCAAAACTTGCGTTTGAATCATCAGTAGGAAATTAATTCAATATGAAAACAAAGGCGTATCACTGCTCAGAACTCACGTTTGAATCATAAGTCGGAAATTCTTTAAATATGAAAACATCAGCTACTTAAAGGATGTCACTGTAACAGATATCCTTAGTTGTCTTAGTTTGCCCTCATGTTTTATTGTTTGCACCTGTTGATTGTAATCACTGTTATCATTAGTGTTTCCACCTTTGTTCTTCTGTGTAGTTAAACCCCTGCCTAAGTTCAGTCTCTGTTGTTTCTTGTTAATGTTACCTTGTGTATGCTGTGTCTGCATCATCGTCATTAAATTTTCATGTGTATTACCAGCTGGTATTACCAGCATACCAGCAAGACCAGCATATGTTGTGTTTTGGTGCTGGTTTGCTAGTGAACACCAGCGAAACCAAAATCAGCACCAGTATTAGCACCAGCTAAACCAGCAGCAGCACCAGCTAAACCAGCTTCGTCTCACTTATATGGATATCCCTTCTGTTCGCCTTCTGTGCCTGGAGCAAGGAGATCGCTCCCTCAAGGAACACCTAGAAGACTGTAGATTCCTGGCCCCCCCACTTCCCGGACTACTGCCTATGCACATTTCTCCGTGCTGACCGCAAGATGACCTGGCCTTACACATGCGCAGTTGTCTGGGGAGGGTCCTCGAGGGAGCTTCCCCGCATTTGTGGAGTGGGTGCTGGTATCCTGTGGATCGCCATACACCATTGAGGACTTGCCAGCCCCTTTTCCGAGCCAGAGATCATCCAGCCGTCACCCTCCTACGCAGAGCCAACGCCCATCACAGGGAGCACAAAACTGCCGCTGTGCCCAACGTCACCCCAGAGTCGCAGTTTCTTAAACTGTCTGACCAAGTGTGTGAGCCAGTTACACTGTTTGTCACTGTGGAAGTCTTGGTGGAGTACGAGGTCCTTAGAGGAAAGCCCCGCCACCACTCCTGCCGCTGAGGGTGAGCCATTAATGACATCTGGACATTTATTTGATTGTTTTGATAATAACTTTTGTTGTTGGCAGTCCTCGCTGGTTCCATCCAGCTGTCCTTTGTTTCCGTTGGTCCCACCCAGATTCCCTCCTCCTCTCGGCAATGCAGCGGCGGATGAACTGGGGCGTAACCATCTACCAGCTGGAAATTCCCATGTCTCCACCTGCATCCTCCGAGACCCTGACTACGCCTCAGTTCTCCGAACCCATCAGCTACACCTCGGGTCAAGACTCCCTTCACCTCCGCCATGGCCCATCCCCCTACCAGCACCACCAGGCTTCCTCATCCCTCTGGCTCCGCCTTGGTCAGTCTTCGCCCCGCTCCTCCGGCTACACTTCGTCACTCTGTCCTGGAGGCTCTGTTGGGCTCTTCCCTCCCTCTAACTCAATATCAACAAACGCCAGTCTTCATTCTCAGTAGAATGCAATAAGTCTACGGCCCTATAAAATCCGTTTTATTTTTTCCCAAATTCCATTTTATTTTTTCCCAAATTCCGTTTTGTCCGTTTTAATTTTTGCAAATTCCGTTTTGTCCGTTTTAATATTTGGCAATAATTTTTTTTACCCTTTCCTGTTATTTTAGACATGAAAAGAGTGTGCCTTTAATGTTAATGATTAAAATGAACACAAATACAATAGGAATGACCTTAAATTTATTGAGGTAACATTTTTTTACATTCCCTGTTTGAAACGCACACACACATAAACATTTTACTCAATTCAATGCATTGTTTAGTGTTGTTGCACAAGGCTACGCGTGTCAAAGCAGTGGTGCCTTCAGAAGTGCCTAAAACACATCGGTCCAGCGCAACGCGATACATATTTTAAACACAGTCGCTTGAAATGCATATAACTTTACAAACATACACAGGATAATTACTTACTAATCTGACTTCAGACAGCATGAATGCGCAGCTCTCTGCACGTGCGAGCGAAATAGAGACAAAGAGCCGTCTTGATGCAGATGATTATATTTTAAACGCAAGGATAGTTTGCCTCAACTCGCTTGAAACGCATAAAACTGAACAAATACATAAGGATTTGTGTTCGGACTTCAGACAGATGTGATAGCACGTGCACGTGAGAGATGTGCAGCGAGAGAGACGTGGATGAGAGAGTGCATGTATCTTCGCGCTCCCAGTCAATGGAATGTTGACAAAACTTACAAAATAACAGTTCTCCGGTCACTTAAAAGTCACGTAGAGTCGTGGAGAGCCGCTTCGCCATCGTTTCAGTGTTTTGGAGGGGGTTTGAAATGACGGAAGGGGATGTGTCGCCCAGATTTGCTTCCCCCGGTCTGCAATTCCCACAGACACACAAAGACAGAATTGTATTCAAAATATGCAAAATTCCACGTTAATGCTAGATTCCGTGTTAATTAGCCAATTCCGCGATTCTGTCCGCGATTCCGTGATTGCTGAAATTATAGGGCCCTATAAATCCTCTCAATGAATCACAGACCACCATTTATTGTAAACAACAATGGTGGTGTTATGAATACACACAGAATCCTTGTTTTCCTCATCTACTTTGTACTTTGTGATCTACTTACAAACAAAATAATAATTTGATGACATTGATAAACCTGTGGTGGTTTTCTGTGGCGTGGAAGAAACGTAAGCCATCAAAATTGAATAATTTACAAGGTACTCGGGTGAAGGAAAAATGCCAGCTGTTGCTTGTCCTCACATAACAGCATCAAGCTTCTGTCATGCTAACACACTGACCCCAGGGGATCTTATGAAAAACGTTCCATTTATTTACTCTGAGTGGATGAAAATCGAGCAGGACTGAAACATTTTACAGCTGATCACCTTCAATTACAGTGCAATTACAGCGTTCTTAATATGACAAAGTAAGTGTTTTAATTAATGCCATTAAGGTTTTTTTGAATCAGTGTATACAACTAGTCAACAAAATGAATATTATATGGCAAAAATTAATGCGCATTTGGAAGTATAATGTAAGGGAAATGTAATTTTTTTAATTCTGTGATCTATTATTGTTTAGGTATACAGCTGAGTATGCAGGGAAAATACACTGGGCTCTTGGCTTTGGGCGTACAGGTAAGTATGCAGGGAAAGTACACTGGGCTCTTGGCTTTAGGCGTACAGGTGAGTATGTAGGGTAAGTACACTGTTAGCTGGAACAGATATGACTCACCGACCCAGAGGTAAGCGGACATCAAGCTTTGGCTCTATGAGGCTTTGGCGGCTGGAGAGAACGTAGATACACACACAAACTGCTAGTCATCCTCACTAGGACGGACTTCTAGAGAACACTCGGCCGTGGACTTCCAACACGTAGTGACACAGTCCCACGTCGACACAGAGCCCTCGGCTCAAATCTGCAGACTGGCAGCAGTCAAACACACGGAGTCTCTTTAAAGGTCACATATTTTTAGGCTTTCTAGAGTTTTATTTTAGGTAATGATGTCCTTAAGAATATATATTTGCTGTTTATGTACCAAAAACAATCTCTATATATTTTTTACAGCTCCTCTTTCAGGAGCTCTGCTAAAAACAGGTCGTTTTGGCATGTAATAAATAATATTCATGAGCCTCTCTTCTGATAGGCCTGTTATTTTATGAGTGAAATGCGCAGTTGAAATAAAGTTACCCATGGAATTACACTAAGTGTTAGTTTCTGGACACTAAATGTTAGGTTAGTAAACCAATAGACACAGAGACTAAGAGATTTTAACCTTACCATGTTTAACTCAATAAACCAAAAGGGCTTGTGTCTGTAACTTAAGAATACAAACAACGTCTGATTTCCAACAGATATTCTATCAAAACCGGTGGCTACCAAAGACGTTAACGTTACAAAACAACACTTTAGCATCTAGTTGTCAAAAACGTTAGCGTTGCATAATTGTTTACAATATATCATTTCAGTTTTCTCTGGCTCCATAATGTAATTTAAAAGTTAGGACTGCTGATAATTCGCATTCGATTGTCTCATGCATCTCTTCAGTAAAGCCGGTTCATTGATTAGTAAGTAGTAAATCACCATCAGCTGCTTTCAGAAGTGGCAACAGGCAGCCGGTTCTGAGAGCAGGTGATGCCGCTTTACTACTAACGACGAGATTCGCGTGACAATCGCGTGCAAGTTATCGTGCAGCCCTGCTTAATATGTGTTTACTTACGGGTTGTGGATTTAAGGTCGGATCCAACAAAGTAAGGACTGCAACATCTTTGATGAGTAGATTCCTGGACAAACCAGCATTGAACTGCCACACCGAAGCAGTCACTTGTGAAATGTTTAGATAAGACGGCTACAGTTGAACTAATTGTTGAGGAATTTCTAATTAAATGAATATTAGCCATTGTTCTCGTATATTAATGTTTTCAGAAGCCTTTGCAATGATTTAGTTTCCTGACATCCATCAATTGAATTGCAGACTGGCACTAGACAAACACACGGAGTCTCTTTAACAATAAACTATTTCAGTGAGCATATTCAGTGAGAGATACATCACCGCTTGACTTTGACAAGAGAACAGATGGAGGTACAGGCCAGGGATGCTGCACGTTGGACCTAACATGGCCACAGATGGGATTGCATGCGGTGGGTAGAATGCAGTAGGACACCTCTCTTCCACAACGTGACCAGAGATCTAGACAGAGGCGGGCATCTGTAAACACTCAAACAGGCGTATGATCATACACAAAGCAGCACATCCACCTTGTTCCACGGAGCAGCTAATCCAAACTCCCCCTCCTTCAGTTACTCCACACACTATTCACAACAAATCCCTACTTCTTGTAGATTGTATGCCACCACCAGGTGGGGGAAGGGATTACGAGTCACCGTCAGGGTTTATATAGATGTATTAGTCATCCACCAACACCAGCTCACTCCCTTTGATCCAGGGTTCTCCTCTTCGGCCTAGGGGGTGATTGCTGACAACATTGACACAGCACAACACTTCAATCCTTCAAGTGCACACACGTCAAAAAGAAAGACTCACCCACTGCACTCCACACACTCACAGTGAATTAGGGTCACACCACCACGTTGGGCCGGCAGTTGATCTGGAACAATTGACAAGGGGCTAATGCGAAGGATAACCAGATGGGACGTCAACCCCGCGACTTGTAATCACACTCCTCCCTCGCTTTAATTAGTTTCGGCTCAACCACCAGTCTTTTCCACAGGTGGGGCCGCGTGCACACTGTGTCAGCACACAGGAATCACACTGGAACACAATATTAGCAACGGTGGCACTGACAAGACAGCAAACTCCACATACTCACCGTTTTGTTGACACTCGATGTTTGCCTCTCTCTCCAAAGGCCTGGTTTATTCAAGGGGGCTAAGACACACTCCTTCGTTCCTTCGGATGTGTTTCCCAAGGACTTCTCAACGTACGTGATCGCTTAAAGGTAAGCAGTGCATATCAATACAAATTCTGCAACAGGAATGCTTTAAATACTCAACTCCGTCCTTCTTCTGCCCATTCCTCCGTATTCATGTGGCCAAATCTGCAATATCCTCAGTACTACGTCTCTCCAAGCCTACTGATCGCTCCGTCTCACCCACAGCATCAACCGTAATAAACAACTCCCCTTCCTGTTCCTCAGATGCTTTATACTCCTCCTCTACGTCGAATTACCCAATCGCCAATTGCCACGTTCGTTTGTACACCTGTCTTCAATAAAGACCAGATGTGGTTGCTCGGAGCTACCGGAAGTAGCGGGGTGTTTCAGGGAACACTCGTCCAGGCGGAACGATTCTTCGCCATTTTGGGTTCCGCCATTGGCTTGCAGCAGCTCTTGCTTTAGTCGTTGGAAGGCTGCCTCACACTCATTGTCCCAAGCGATCGATGGGGATCCACGGCCTCGAGGGCATCCCGTCCCAGCCAGAAGTTGGTTCAGTGGCTTCGCGATCTTAGAGAAGTCTTTGATAAACCGTCGATAGTACCCCACAAAGCCCTAGAAAGATCTAACTTGCCTCACTGTCTTCGGGGCACTCCATTCGCGTACCGCTGACACCTTCTCTGGGTCCACAGAGACCCAAGCAGCGCTTACGCAGAGGCCTAGGAACTTAACTTCCCTCCGCAGCAGGTGGCATTTGTCTGGTTGTAGCTTCAGCCCATATTTCTCCATAGCTTGGAAGACCTTTTCAAGATGTTGCAGGTGGGGCTCAAGGTCAGGGGAGTAGACTATGACGTTGTCAAGATATACTAGTGTAGACTCCCTCAGTTGACCACCCAGGCACCGCTGCATGAGTCGCTGAAATGTAGCGGGGGCGTTGCAAAGGCCGAAGGGCATCCGGTCCCACTCGAATAGACCAAACGGAGTTGTGAAGGCGGTCTTCTCCCTTTCTGCCTCTTCCACACCTGTTGAAAACTCACGTCCCTTTCCTTCCTCACTTCATGGGGACCAACCATCATCACTCTGGCCAGTCGTTGGTGTCTATGCAAATGGATGGGATAGGGACTCTCATTTCCTACCTTCACAGGAACTCGTCCTTGGCGGACCAACGCCAATCCTCGGGCCACTTCCACATTTTGACAATCCAGATGGGGTTCTACTAATACCCAACCTTCTGGCCCATACTCCTGTTGGGGGACCCTCACCCACACAATGGCCTCACTCCTTGCTGGCACGGACAAAGCATAACGACAGGCCACTCGGCCGGTGTCTTCCCGGTCCCGTCGGACCCTACCCGTCTGTATCCGGTGGCAATCAGCCACAATACTCTCCCATTCTTGTTGCTCCGCTGGTGGTATCGTCTTTACAGGTTTTGCCCAAAATAGATCTTCCCAACACTCTGAAATGACGTTCATTCCCAGGAGGGCTCGATGGGTCCCCAGACAATGATCCTGAACAATGATAATCCCCTTCTGTCGCACAACGATCCAAAGGGGTCCCGACCACACGACCCACAGTGGCCGGTCGACCTAAAAAACCCCCGCCGAACCTCTTCGAGAGCCGCATTGCCGACTGTAGTGTCCAGGCTCATCGCAATGGTTAAAGATGGGTCGCTCCTGTTCGTCCCATTCAAATCGAGGGCGGGCAGGCCGGCTCGGTCGCCTCCCTGGGTCTCGGCCGCCATCCGAATATGCTCGTTCTCGAAGGGCAGACCTTACTTCTTGACTTGATGCCCTGAGCCGCAGCTCCTCCAGGAGCGTCTTGAACAGCTCTGTCATCTGCTCACAGACGTCTTTCAGGAGGTCCATCCGTAGGGAGCAACAGTTGCAGTACTGCTTACGGCTGCACACACAGGGGGATCTTTGACCTCTGCCTGGTCTGACTCCAGAGCCACCGCTTCCTTCTTCAGATCTTCAAATGTTAGCTCCGGGTCTCTTCGGAAATGCACACGCAAGCTCTGATGTACTGGGCCTTCTCGCAACCCCAGCAAGAATCTCTCAGTAGCGTTTCACCATCCCCTAGGCCATGATCTCGCCGTCTTTGCAGCCTTGTAAACTGCTCCCGTAAACGTAGTGCAAAGGCTCGGATGGGCTGTCGGGGTCCTTGCTTGCAGCTGAAAAACTGTGCTCTGAGGACAGCTACTGAGGTGGTGTCACCAAACTGTTCGGTCAGGAAGTTGAATACTGTCTGTGACGTGGCTCGGACGGCGTCTGGGGCGGCCTGGACCTCTCGTCGGGCTTCCCCCTATAGGGCGTTCAAGACAAATTGTAGTTGTTGTGCCGCACTTAGTCCCTGGATCCCAGTCAGATTAAATCTGGGCGTTCCACTCAGATAGTCTCACCTCAGACTCTGCTCCTCCATATTTCTGGATCCACTAGGTTTCCCATGAACACGGGCATGACTCTGGGTGGGGCCTCAGGCAACTCGTTGTCGGTCATTGGGGGCTCTTGGTCGCTCAACTCGAGGTGGAATCCTGCCGACTACGCCAAAATCTGTCACAGGTCGGAGCGGACCACTAATGATGTGGGTCTCACCCCTCCCTAGTTTTCACCTCGAGGAGGTCCCAACAACACCCCAATGACCAGACACAAGAGAGAGAATAAGTAAAATTAAAACAATCTTTATTAAATTATTTTAAATGGGGAATGGGAAAGGGATGACTAAAACTATAGCTCTCTGAGACAGGAGGGCGTCGATCCGGAGTCGCCTCAGACTCTCACTGGGACTTTTAGGTAGGTCGATTTGACTTCCTCTTCTTCTTCGTCCGTACGTGACTTGAGAGTGAATATTCTTGCTTTTGTGCCTTGTGTCTCCTAGGCAGGCTGTGGACAGAGCTTCTCAACCTCCTTTCCTGGGCGTAGAGAATGAACACAGGTAAATACTCAGGTAGGTATATCCTGATCCGAATCCGCTGTACCGCTGGCGGCACACTGCATGTGTTTTGGTTGATAACATTGGGAAATACAACAACTTAAAAAAGACAAACCTAAACATATCCTATATCATTAAAAAGCTGAGATTGTTGTGATTCGAGCGATGTAAACCATTTTAAGATCCAGTCAACACAGTCAGTGCAATCAGAGTGTTTGTCAAACAACCAACAACCAAAAAACCAGCTACAAAATGTGAATGAAAATGAATAAACTGACCTATAACGCATTCTTGTAGTCCAAAGATCCATAAAATTCCAACAAAAATGGTGTAGTTACACTCCGAAGGGTCCAGTAAATCCAATTCAGTGAAATATTTAGTCCACAGCACATGTATATGTCAATAAACATCCAAGGAACATAGTAGTATCATTTACAAATAGCCGACAAAGCCACCAAATCTCCGACGCATTCCGTCGTGTAGCGTCTCTTCACTTGTAAACATTGCAGATGTGTTGAAGTCAAAATGGCCGCTGAACTCTGCCCTTTTGATTGACAACTCACTTGAGCGAATAGGTGCTTCTCATAGGTGACAACAGGGAGAAATACACAAGGAACGCCCTTGAGCGAGGATGGGACCGTCCTCTATTTGATTGACAATAGATCGATCCTGTCGCGTCAGAGTTTGCAAATGATGGGCGTATCTGATAGCCAATAAGATTCTGAAAAGATTGATATGCCGCTTGACTAGAAAGATTCAACCTGTAACCCGATTGGTCGTGCACAAACAATCATTCGTTGGGTTGGGCGCTGTGCGCAAATCCCAGTAGTGACTCGGGGCAGTGCGCTAAAGCTGCTAGTGCTGTGCTAGGTAAGCATTGAGCGTCTAAAAAGTTTTACAATGTCGAAAAGAGCAAGTAAAATAAACTTTTCACTTGAAGAAGTTGTCGAGCAGTGTACCAGGCGTGAAAGTGATTTGTTGGAGGAAGACGTTTCAGACGAAGAGAGCGTTTCCGCCATCAACTCGGTAGCAGGAAGAGATATTTTGGATGGGGGAGACATCACTCTCGACAAGTAAGTGTTTTATTGTATTATAAAACATATTTTACTGTGGGTACTGAGGTTTGTGTTTGGGTGCGTGTTGTGTTTTGATATCTTGTGCGTGTTTGGTGAGCTCGTGTGTGTTTGTATGCGCTCATGCACAGGTATTTGTGCCCGTATTTGCGTGTGTGTCTGTGTGTGCTTCTGCGTTACTTTATGCAAGTAAAATAGAGCTTTGTTTGGGTGCGTGTTGTGATATCTTGTACGTGTTTGGTGATCTCATGCACGAGTGTGTTTGTATGCGCTCATGCACAGGTATTTGTGCCAGAGGCGTCATGCCCATTCAAACTGAGGGGGCACCTGCCCCCTTGGTTTTTTTGAGCCAATGGATTTTGCATCCAACCTCAAAATCAAATAAGCGTCCATTAATCTGTTATTTGACTTTTAATCTGTTTAATATGCACAATATTATACATTCTGTGCTGCATCCTTGTCACTTTTCGGAGATTTTCGCCGTTTTGATAGTGTTCTGATCATGTTACATTACTTTTATTCTGGCGGCAGCTGGCGCTGCAGTCAGAGCGCAGTCGCAGACGTCATCAGCGTCTGGCCGCGCTCACGAGCTCTGTGCTGTTGCTGGCTTGCTGCTGCATTTGGCTATCTGAGGAATTAAAACGTGTTAGAAACGCTCACAACATTTCCAAACCCCAGTACGGTAATGTGCAGTTAACCTTCTCTGTGTAGAACATGTCTGGTTTTAAATGTGACCGTCTCAACGTTATATTAGTAGAGATTCATCTTCTTGGCACAATGCCAAAGTTCACCAGAGTTCACGCGGGCGCGGAATCTCACATGCTTACATGAGGTAAAATTTAATGCAAAAATTTAATCCGTTCCTCTAATAATTTTATCTAAACATATAATTTAAAATCATTATTGAACATTAAACTCAATCACGTGGCTATAGCTTATGTCATTTTCGTTGTTTATATACTTTATGGATTTAAAATTACATTAATTTTATATGATAATGTAGTTGTTGTGCAAAATGCATTAATGACACAATTAAACAAGCCATTAAGACTTAAATAAATAAAACATGCCGTTTCAGATGTAAATATGATGCAAATGTGTCATTATTCCGATTGAATATTTGATATTAAAGTTAGTCATCAATCTTATTTTGGAGGTTTTTACATGAAAGCGGGGGTTTTCAGATTGTTAGAAATGTAAGTGCCATGGAAAAGACTGAAAGCTCTATAATATTTCGTTTGATGTCTGTGTATGCACAAATTTCTGTGAGCTGTTGACACTGTGCCCCCTTAAAAAAAATTGGTGCATGACGCCCCTGATTTGTGCCCGTATTTGTGTGTGTGTCTGTGTGTGCTTTTGCGTTACTTTATGCAAGTAAAATAGAGCTTTGTTTGGGTGCGTGTTGTGATATCTTGTGCGTGTTTGGTGATCTCATGCACGAGTGTGTTTGTATGCGCTCATGCACAGATATTTGTGCCCGTATTTGCGTGTGTGTCTGTGTGTGCTTCTGCGTTACTTTATGCAAGTAAAATAGAGCTTTGTTTGGGTGCGTGTTGTGATATCTTGTGCGTGTTTGGTGATCTCATGCACGAGTGTGTTTGTATGCGGTCATGCACAGGTATTGGTGCCCATATTTGCGTGTGTGTGTGTCTGTGTGTGTGCTTCTGCGTTACTTTATGCAAGTAAAATAGTAGCATATGCAAGTAAAATAGCAGAATATAGATTATAAATGAAAAAAATATGTGCCTCAATGTTGTCTTATCTGTCCATACAGGTGCATGGGTGGTGTGGACCTTTCCAATACCCTAATCAGCTATTATAAAGTGATCCACAAAACCCAGAAGTGGTAAAGGCCTTTTTTATCATTTCTTAGACATTGCCATTGTGAATGCCTTCCTGATTTACAAGCATATACCTAAAGGTAAAGGGGAGGTGCCAATGCACCAGAAGGCATTTAGTGAGACACTAGTGAGTTGCTGGCAGCGGCTGCTGACATGCCCGCTCCATCGCCCACTTCACACAGAGCACATCACAAGCCTTTGCATATTAGTGGAGACAGCACCACAGGTCGTCTAAGGTGCAGGCACTGCCATGCAAAGACAACTGTAAAATGTTCTTCATGTGATGTGCCTTTGTGCTTTTTGAAAAGCCGTGAGTGTAATAACGAGTGGCATGTTGCCAATAACCTGTAATATTATTGTAAAATTTCTAAATAGTTGTTTATATACATTGATATATTTAGATTGTGTTTTTTCTAATATTAAAAGTATTTTATTACTATAGAACTTGTTTTGTATCTTTATTTTTACAAGTATAGTTTCAAGAATATAGTTTTTTCAACACTATAAAGTGTTTATGCTTCATTTACTATGTGTCAGCAATTATTGACAGTGAATTTGGACATGAAATAGAGTAGCTCTAAGTGTAACCTTTCATTAGAGCCCAAAATATGATTGTACATTGAAGCATTCAAGAAAAACAGCATTTTATGTCAATGGTTACAAAGGGCCATTTGGTGTCTCCAAGTGCCCTTTATAGAAGGCCGCCTAGACATAAACTTGGATAAACATGTGAAAAAGACACATTTTCTAAGATATTGTAATCAAATTTGCTTGGTAAAGCTTTGTAAGGCTTCATGCTATGATCTGAATGTGTTTTCCAGCTAATAGCTCCCCATTATTAGTCATCTGCAGGCAACTGTTTACAAAAAAAAGTAGGCAGAAATTTTTTTCCCCCTCTTTCAGTGTGTTTAAAATTCAATTACTTTATAACAGTAAGACTTGCAGTGAATCTGACTGTATAGGAACAAACTTCAGAGTCTTACCTTTCAAAAGACATCAAAATCATGCATATACTCCAAATACTTCAAGAACAGTATGCAATTTACTTTGGGTATGTTTTTTTTAGGCGTTTTTGCAAAATATAGCAGGATTGCAAAGGGGATATAGGTAAGTACTCAGGTAGGTATATAGGCGACCCTGGCAGATAAGTGGCACACTGGCTCCAAGCTGGGGTGTCTAGAAGGCCCACAAGTGCGTCCCGGAGGGCAGGGCTGGAGAGGCCTAGAAGGTACACAGGTAAGTACTCGGGTATGTATGTAGGTACGGTATGCTGGGCTCTTAGCTTTGGACGTCCAGGTGAATACACAAAGAAAGTACACTGGGCTCTTGACTTCGGGCGTACAGGTGAGTATGCAGGGTAAGTACACTGGACTCTTGGATTTGGGCGTATAGGTGAGTATGCAGGGAAGGTACACTGGGCTCTTGGCTTTGGGTGTACAAGTGAGTATTCAGGGAAAGTACACTGGGCTCTTGGCCTTGGGCATACAGGTGAGTATGCAAGGAAAGTACACAGGGCTCTTGGCATACAGGTGAGTTTGCAGGAAAAGTACACTGGGCTCTTGGCTTTGGGCGTACATGTATGCAGGGTAAGTACACTGGGCTCTTGGCTTTGGGCGTCCAGGTGAGTATGCAGGGAAAGAACACTGGGCTCTTGGCTTTAGGCGTACAGGTGAGTATGTAGGGTAAGTACACTGTTAGCTGGAACAGATATGACTCACAAACCCGGAGGTAAGCGGACGTCGAGCTTTGGCTCTTTGAGGCTTCGGCGGCTGGAGAGAACGTAGATACACACAAACTGCTAGTCCTCCTCACTAGGACGGACTTCTAGAGAACACTCGGCCGTGGACTTCCAACACGTAGTGACACAGTCCCACGTCGACACAGAGCCCTTGGCTCAAACCTGCAGACTGGCAGCAGACAAACACACAGAGTCTCTTTAACAATAAACTATTTCAGTGAGCATATTCAGTGAGAGATACATCACCGCTTGACTTTGACAAGAGAACAGATGGAGGTACAGGCCAGGGATGCTTGCACGTTGGACCTAACACGGCCACAGATGGGATCGCATGCGGTGTGTAGAATGCAGTAGGACACCACACCAGAGATGTACTGTTCGAGTCGGCCGATCGCTTCCCTCTCCTCTCTTCCACAACGGGACCAGAGATCTAGACAGAGGTGGGCATCTGTAAACACTCAAACGGGCGTATGATCATATACAAAGCAGCACATCCACCTTGTTCCACGGACCAGCCAATCCAAACTCCCCCTCCTTCAGTTACTCCACACCTATTCACAACAAATCCTTACTTCCTGCAGATTGTACGCCACCACCAGGTGGGGGAAGGGATTACAAGTCACCGTCAGGGTTTATATAGATGTATCAGTCATCCACCAACACCAGCTCACTCCCTTTGATCCAGGGTTCTCCTCTTCGGCCTAGGGGGTGATTGCTGACAACATTGACACAGCACCACACTTCAATCCTTCAAGTGCACACACGTCAAAAAGAAAGACTTACCCACTGCACTCCACACACTCACAGTGAATTAGGGTCACACCACCACGTTGGGCTGGGAGTTGATCCGGAACAATTGACAAGGGGCTAATGCGAAGGATAACCAGATGTGACGTCAACCCCGCGACTTGTAATCACACTCCTTCCTCGCTTTAATTAGTTTCGGCTCACCCACCACTCCTTTCCACAGGTGGGGCCGCGTGCACACTGTGTCAGCACACAGGAAACACACTGGAACACAATATTAGCAACGGTGGCACTGACAAGACAGCAAACTCCACATACTCACAGTTTTGTTGACACTCAATGTTTGCCTGTCTCTCTCAAAGGCCTGGTTTATTCAAGGTGGCTAAGACACACTCCTTTCCCAAGGACTTCTCAACCTACGTGATCGCTTAAAGGTAAGCAATGCATATCAATACAAATGCTGCAACAAGAATGCTTTAATTACTCAACTCTGTCCTTCTTCTGCCCAATCCTCCGTATTCACGTGGCCAAATCTGCAATATCCTCAGTACTACGTCTCTCCGAGCCTACTTATCGCTCCGTCTCACCCACAGGATTAACCGGAAAAAACAACTTCCCTTCCTGTTCCTCAGATGCTTTATTTATACTCCTCCTCTCCGTCGAATTGCCCAATCGCCAATCGCCACGTTTGTTTGTACACCTGTCTTCAATAAAGACCAGGGCTGAATCCGAAATCGCATACTGCCATACTATATAGTAGGCAAAAAGCAGTAGGCGAACGAATAGTATGTCCGAAACCTCAGTATACGTAAAAGGGTAGGCGAGAATTAGCAGGATTTTGGACTATTTCTCGCGAGATTCAGAGACACGTGTACTTAAGTATCGTCCGAAACCGCGTACTTACTGAAAATTTAGTAGGGGAAACAGCACGTGAACAGAGTAGTACGTCCGAATCCTCAGTATCCTTAAAGTCAGTAGGCGAGAAATCCCCGGAAGCCCTACTGAGTCCGCCCAGATTTTGAAGCGTGCATCGGATGGACACTTCTATCCCAGCTTTCCCATGATGCCACGGGAAAGCAAAGCAATCGACCGGAGACCAGCCAATCGGGTGATTTCGATACACACACAGGGCTGTTCCTCAGCACCCAGACTTCACGCACAGACCCTGCATATACCACAATTAAAGTGCTCAGCTGATTCATGAAAATAAAGCTGTCTGTGTTGAGCTGACAGTAAATATGTGATGGTTTGTTAGAAAAATACATTTGAATAAAGTTTTGTTTCATATGGGATTCACTTCTATACGTTTTCATTTATTGTGATGGTTTTATTCATTCATTTTTTATTCATGTTTCCTGTTGTTTTAAGTAAATACAAGAGATTGCTTCACTAAAAAGTATATAATCACATTGCCTGCATTGTCTAGTTTGTATTCAAGCACAGCTGTCATCTGATAATAGATATTAAATGACAATCTGCTTGTTTTACTTATTTTGTCCACTACAAAATAATGTGTAATATATCTGTTACAGATCAAGTTACTGATGCAATCAGATGTTAGTGCACCTGTCCCTCATACACACGCATACGTTTTCATGTCTGTTATTAGGTTTGTTCGAGTTTATGCACCGCTGTAAGAACCAACAGCTGGATGACATCAAAGTACCGTGAGAGCGATTCCAGAAATCATACGGAGAAGTCTGATTTCGAGTTGCTCTCGCGGTGTTGTGATGTCAATCTCCTGTCGGTTCTTGTGGTTCCGCATGAACTCGAACAAGTCTACTACGTCATATGTCACATGATAACGTCAACATGGCGAATGCTGTACATACTTAACGCGAACGTACATACTGCCTTAGCGCACGTTAAGTAGGTACCCAATGAAATTCAGTACCTACACAGTAAGTATGCGATTTCGGATTCAGCCCGTATCTGGTTGCCTGGAGCTACGGGAAGTAGCAGGGTGTTTCACAGACACTCGTCCGGGCAGAACGATTCTTCGCCATTTTGAGTACCGCCATCTTAAGTCACTCCGTGACATGTGTGTGTATATATACATATATATATATATATTTATATATAAATTTATATTGTGTATTGGCAGAAAGGGAGCAAAGATGACCTGATACTGTTATTTAATTAAAACCAACGAAAATAAATATTATAGAAAAACAGAAGCACCCAGAGACAGAGAAATGTAGTCACACAAATTTTGAAGCTTTACTATTCTGCATATGAGGAGCAGCGGTGCATGTCCCTGGAGCTCCTGATTAGGTTTACTCACTCACACACCTGTCATCAATTACTCCTCTTTGACACATGGATGAGTCCATTTCAAACTGCACACATTAGCTTTCTTACATTCTGAATGGTATGGCCCTCATAGACAAATGGATGAAAGACCAAGGGCCTCATTTATAAAACTGTGTGTAGGATCCTTACTAACAGTTTACGTACACACAAAAGCCAAAAAAAGCGTACGCAAAAAATATTCAGATTTATAAAACCATGCGTACGCACACCAGCAAGCAATGTTCCTTAAATCCCAGATCACCTGAAAGTGTGCGTACGTGAATCTTCCTCATATCCCTCCCTGTACATGCCCATTTTTAACCATAAATAGTCAATGCAAATCACTTCCTGAATGTTGATCCGCATATTAGTGAGACTCCCATCCAATTGTTAGTTAGTTAGCCCGGCCAATGAACGCTAGCCATTGTTGTAATCCTCCAGCATTGCAATCACGCAGCATTACACACAGGGATACAGCCTTTTTTTTCAGCAATTATATCGTACACCTTGCCAAAATCACTGCATAAATGAGAGGTATCACTAAAATGAAATAAATATGTGTTTGATGAGTATTTGATGCTATCCTGTATTCCTTTTGAAGAGTATTTAGAGCCTGATGAAATTGGTATAAATATGTGTTTAATACTGTAAAATATGCTCTATGTAACAGTAACTGCCCTTGTTGTACAGAATATATGAGAACATCCCAACTTGGACCCATTGTGCGGGCTGTCTCTTTAGTACCGCATGGTTTATTTACATGTTGCTCCTGATTATGCTGACATTTTTGACACACCCACCAAACAAGAGAAAACTAATCTCAAAACTGTGGCACACCACTGCACACCGTATCCAGGAAACATGTTGTTCAACCCGGAAACCATAGCAAAACGATGCACACCGGTTTAAGCTTGAATGTGCCCCAGCTTAATCTAAATGACAACCAACCACCAACCATTGATTTGATTATTTTAATTCAACCTATTCTAGGGATTAGAATTCTTTAATTTTGTTTAGTTTCTATTTTATTTCATGTCTTTGACCGCTATATTAATGTATTTCACTCTCTTTAGTACACCTGTGTAAGGTGATGAATGACAATCCTTAAAATACATAGTAGAATTTCAAAGTTACTTTTTTTGTAATCTGTAATATTAATACTTCCTGTCAAAAAGCCAATGTTTATAGCTTTGTTTTAGTATAAAACACATGACCATTACATTGATGCATACACACTTTTGTCCCAGTTGTACCCTCTCTCTCTCTCTCTCTCTCTCTCCCTCTCTCTCTCTCTGGGCTACAACTCTACAGTCCTTTTACCCAGAGAAATGAATAAATTATTCAGTCACTCTTTGCTCTTCTTATGCTTGCAAAAATGAAGAATGTCTCCACCCATTAAAACTGTTAGCCTCTTGAATGCACCCGTCACCCTGCCTTCTCATCCCATTGCGTCGTCAGACCTTCTCACTTTGCTCAGGCCTTTTAAAATGCTGCGATGGGTGTGCTGTGTGCACAGCAGCCACTTGAGTGGCTCTTGGTCATGGCAGTAAATAAATAAATAAGCAGGTGTGTATAAATGTGTAAATAGGGCTCGCCACAGAGCTGACAACTAAGAGAAAGCCACCATGCTTTATCATGACAGGACGAGAGAAAAGTGTATCTCTGGGGTACTGTCCACTCCATGTCTTTCACTCGTCTCTTTCTCGCTCTCTTTCTCAGGCGTGCCATGACCAGATGCGCTCTCACTTACAGAAACCCAAGATTTTGATTAGGCTCAATACAAGGCTGGTCACACCAATGCCTTTTGCTTTTAATTCAGAGAGTAGCACAGAATGGGTGAAAGAGCTATTTTACCACCACTTTCAGTCTGGTCTTCTACCTTCAGAGAAAACAATTTGCTCTCTTTCTCTATATTTACCTGTTTTCTGTTTTTGCCCAATTGATCGAGGTGATCTGTCATTGGCTTCACATTACTTTGTTTCTGTCTGAATTTATTAAAACAGTCTGTGTGTTTATGCAAGTGCATATGAAAGTCTTTGGGTTTTATGAGTGTTTGCATGCTACATTTTATTGGACTGGCTATCTTAACAAAGCATAGCCTACAGGCAAACACACAGGATAAAATAAGCATAATGACACCTTCCTCATGCCCTCTTGAGAAAGAAGTTAAGGGCTGTTTTGCACTTTGAACCTCATCCACAGAACAGTTTAAGTGTACTGTATATTCAAGACATTCAAATGCAAATGTCTATCAACTCTTTCCCTGTCATTGATTACTTATCTCGTGTCAATTAAGAGAAAACATTTGCATGAAAAAAGTGTTCCTGGTGAGTTTTTGGTGAGAACTGGTGAGATACACTAGATTGCAAAAAACTCAAGCAAAAGTATTTAATAATTTTACACTGCATGTATGTTTTGATTCTGATCCCTAACAAAATTCCTTCACAAAAATGCAATTATTTCAGCTTTTCCTAAAAAATTATTTTCGAAGAAAAATACACATATTTAAGAGTTTATAAGCGGAGAAAAAATATATAGATAGGATGAAACGGTTGTTTCCCATTTTGTTTGTTTGTTTGAAAGAAGAGAGTGTGTTCTTTCATTTGATATATATTTTATGTTTATATATTTTTAGAAGAAAAATTTCCTGGAAGGCATTTTGTGAACCTTCTGTGAAAATCAGAAAAAATGGTTGTGGGCAAAAAAAAAAAAAAGATGGTGGGGAATGAGTTAATGTATGTAAGAAGTATGCTTTTTCTTACCGGTGCATGGTCATCAGAAAGTTATGGGGTAAAGTCATTGGCTCTGAGTGATTAAAGAGAGATAGACTGTAGGAATATTGGTTAGACTTCATTGTCTCCCTTGCTTTATCTTTAGGAAGATGCTTCTCCTTGTTCCATCTCTGGCCAAATTGGATGGGTCCCAGCCAGAGACAGATTACAAAAAAATACAAAGTAGCATATCAAACATAATCAATCTTCAATCCCTGGAAGACATCACTCTCACCATGAATAATTACTGCTTTGCTTTGCCAGAGCCAAAATGTTGCCACCACTGTTTTTAGTCCAGACTGCCATAAACTTTTATGATAGAATTAAAATATATTTTCAACAAGAGTTTCAAATGTTCTTTTTCTCACTCAATGTGTTCACTCTCTTTTTCTGTTTGGACAAGTAAAGGGAGGAGAGAGGACAGTACATTCTTCGAACTATTAACTTCTTGCTCTGCAGGCTTCCACCTCATTCAGACAGGAAGACTGCACATGTGATGTGATGTTATTTGTGCTCCAGCCAACACATTTTCTGCTTACCAAAAAGTGTGGCTACACAGCAAAACCTATTTGCCTCCAGACTGCACTGTCAAATGCTCCAAAGGAAATGTGCAACATTGTGTCTGGACAGCAAGGTAAAAGAGATGGGTATGGAGGGAGGAAGGGATTGAAGTACAGGGCAAAAGAATGAGGCAGAGAGATCTTTAGAGGAACGCACATAGGACTGGGTTGCTCTAGAAATGAGGCTGCACCAGTAGAAAGCTTTAGAAACAGATGAGTGTCTTATCTGATGTAAGTTGAGTTATAACGACCTACAGTCAGATTCGTGGGAACAGAGAGACTCCTCACTCCACAGTATCCGACTAAAGATAGTCGAGATAGGCGTTCCACAGTGCAGCTCGATCTGATTTTGTCAAGTGAGAGATGTCCTCAGTGCAACATATTGTGTTGACCCAAGGACAAAATTTTTGTAAATAAACCTTAACCCACTCCAAACCACAACCATAACTGAACCCTAAAATTACTAGGGAAATGATAAGTAAAAACAATGGTCTAGAAGCAACTAATTCTGTTTGTGAGCTGAAACTTTTAACGAACTGTGAAATTATATCTGAAATCTGATTGGTTGATTGAAATGTTGTCCCAGGGTCAACATAATGTTGCCCTGAGGACATCAACCACTTGGCAAAATCAGAAGAGCCCCACAGTGCATCACTTCAGATGGTGAAAAGAATCTATGGTTGCTCATATGCCCTCTCACTTCCTCCTTTTCTCTATAGGTAGATTACAATACATTACGTAAGGGATAATGTAGAGGCAGCCGGTAGTTATTGGGAAATAAGCCCCGACAGTGTGATCAGGACCCGACGCGAAGCGGAGGGTCTTGTATTACACTGAAGGGGCTTATTTCCCAATAACTACCGGCTGCCTCTACATTATCCCGCTTATTACACGGCTACAGTACTTGCCACATAAGAAAAAAAACTGGACATGAATATGAATTTGAAACATTTTTTTGGCATATTTGTTTTAAATTAACATTTTTATCCTTCCGCGAAACTTTGCACAGATGCATAAAATGATCGTAATACCTTATTAAGATCCTCTGCTTCATACTTGTCTGTCTCCATTTTTTTCTCTTTAACCAGTCTTTGAGAAGTTTTAATGGCCATTCTGTATTTTTTTCTGTGTTGGCTTCGTAGCTGTCATGCTCTATTTTGTCAAGTTCAGTCTCAATAAGCTGTCTGTGTCTTGTCGTGGTTATCGAGTGTTTGTCTAAAGATGGCGCCAAACAGACAGTAATCTTTATTGATCTTTATTGGCACGGAGCGATTTTACTCGTGCAAGTAGTCCGGCTATGCGTTATTATTTTGGAGCGGTTATTATTTGAAAAGAACGAACCTGCAAATGTTTCAACTGACCAATCAGAATCGAGCATTCCAGAGAGCCGTGTAATAAAAATATATATATATATTTACAGTATGAACACTTTGTTTATTTACCCCCAAATAATTGGTTATTGCATGTAGCTAATATTGGTTAGTATTAAGTTCAGGATTATGTTCAGGGCTAGTACCTAAATAGTTACACAGTTACATTTATAACAGCATTGTAAAATAAAATACAACCAAAGAAAAACATTCATATCAAACGTTAACCTTCCAGAATCCAGCATGGGCCAGCAGGTCATTTGTTTCACCATGAAGGCTAAATAACCCACATGGAAAGAACCTATATGTGGATATATGTGCATATATGAAACCTATATGCAGCTTATATGCACATATATGCTGCATATATACAGCATATATGCGCATATATGAAACATATATGCAGCTAATATGCACATATATGCAGCACATATACAGCATATATGCACATATATACAGCATATATGCACATAAATGAAACCTATATGCAGCTAATATGCACATATATGCTGCACATATACAGCATATATGCCCATATATGATAATATATATGCTGCATATATGCAAAATTGAGGTGCATATATGTGCATATACAGGCCATAAATTATGTGAATTATTAAATAAAGTTATGATGAAAAAAAAATTTACAAGATCTGTCTAGGACATGTATAACAAAATGGTTTAATTTAACAGCTACTGTTCAGTGTTATTTAACAGTGACAGTAGCGCAGATGGTAGAGTGAGATGTCTAATGATCGGAAGGTTGGGTGTTTGAATCCCAGCAGTGGCATGTGGGATTGCATTTTTTTTGGTGATCGGAAGGTTGGAGGTTTGAATCCTGGCTCCTGCAGGTGCAGACTGTCATTGGTTGGACCTTTATTTATGTTTAATTTATTAGCAGCTACAGATTTTAATAATTTTACCAATATATAGGTTAACATATATGTGCATATATGTACATATATGTACATATAATATAGGAAAACGGCCAATTTTATATATGTCACATATATGTAAAACCTATATCAAAACCTATAATGAAACATATATGTTTAAATATGATTTTTCCATGTGGGAAAATCCCAGTATTTTAAAATGTTAACTTTGGTACCAACCAGATAAAAATATTGCAGATACTTCAATGAAGGTTGAAAATGGAAATAATGTTTAATTTTAAATCTCTACAGAATACTACAAAAATGTGTAACCCATGTTTACCCACAAGCACCAAATCCATCAAACAAAGCAAAATCGACTAACCTAAACAGGGCCATTTCACTTTCTTAAATGTAATCTACACATATGCAACCTTATCAAACACTTTTGGAAAGTGTGAGTTGTGGTGCCTAAGATAGATCCCTGCTAAAAAAAAACAATAGACACAATCACAGAAATTCTATTGGTTTTATTGGGAATTTTTTTGGTTCTAATGGAATATGGCCCAAAACACACTACAGTGTAGTGGTTTTAATGGTAAAAGCTATTGGTACTTTAATGGAAACCATTATTTTTGCAATGGTTTTATTGGGTTTTTTTTCACCAGGGACATGGTCACCTGTGTATTTCAACAGTAAAATAAAAATATAAACAAAATTGTATCTGACGCACTATTAGCACTATACACTACACCACACCACACTATATAAGTCATTTGAGCTAGTCAATCCCAAATCTGTAACATTGTACACTTAGATATTTAGATATTTGTTCTTTATATACTGTATAGAGTTTTATCTTTAAACTTGCTGTGACCCATGCTGTAAAAGTTCACAGCTGCATTTGATTTCTTTGAGTTCCATTCCAGTTAGGAAAGACCAACCATGTCACCTGATCATAAAAGGTCTCCAACACACGTTGGAAGTGTGGCACTACCACTGTTTGAAATATTTTGAATAATACAATGTATAATATATAGCATTTAAATGCTTAAGATGCATTTTGTACGATTCCATAAGGGAATATTAAGGTCAGCATAGCTACAATTCATTCAGGTATTATAATAAAATACAAAAAAAGAGAAGTCTACATTTAAAAATATTTGTTTGGCACACTTTTTCTATACTATAATGACTAAGAGTACACAATATAACATAAAACATTTTTTATGTATAACAAAAGATTTCTACTATGGGAAGCTGTGCCTGCTAGTTTTATTATGCTTAGCTATCTTTGCTTCAGGAAAAGGAAAAGCATTTCTATTTAACTTCACTTGCTATAGTCATGAATGAAAGGTGTGGAGATTCACATTTTATTTTTCCTCAACAAAATTTAAGTTAGCTTTACTGATCATTTAGTGACATCTTTTTTTGCTACATTTCAATTTAGGTGAAATTTGGAAAAATATAAAAACAGAAAATTTTGTTGTTTTTGATGCACAATGCTGTCAAATTCTTTGTTCTGTCAAAATGCCTTACAAACAAGTAAAATCACAAGCACTTAACAACTTTCACCACAAACCATACCACTACGTACACAGCTGATTTTGACATAGGCATGCAGCTAGATGTGCTAATAAGTTAATACTTTTATGATAATATATAAAAAGTGTCAAAATATTAAATCTTAATTTTTCCTGGCTATGTTTATCATATTACATTATTATTATTATTGCTGATGGGGTTAACAACAAATATTACTTGAAATGATGTATATTTATGGTAAATAGGGTGCCTCCTTGAAACATAATTCACTTCCTATAATTTGAGATGGTCTTCGATTGGGTGTGTGTCTGCAGTGCCTAATCACACTACCCATAGCCCATAGCAAAGTGGCATATTGTTAGTGTAGTTAGGGTCAGATTTAAGTTTTGTTTAAGGCAAAAATGCTAAGCAGGGCATGATATTTTCCAACCATTTGGTTGGTCGCACATTCTTTTTTCCATTTAATAATCAAAGCAGCAATCGCATGTGTGTCAGTGTGCGCCGTTGAACCAGGGGAGCACAGGGAATCCTGAATCGGTCCTCTTCTCTCCTCTCATGCTTGTACACTTTCGCTCAGCAGTGTGGGGCTTGGGATCGAGGCATCAGTATTTTAATTGCCTTGCTTCTCATGCGAGGAGAGTTCAGAATCTGCTTTGCCTGGAGGGTGGCTGGCCATTGCTCTCTCCCTGGCCTCCTCAGCACGCACATGGGGAGTAGCATTAGTCTAATTAGCAGTGGTATTTTTGTGGCTTGTTTTCTTAAATTCGAAATGTGTGATCTGAATTAAATATGCCTCAGTATTTGTTCCTAATAAAAAAGAAAAAAGGAAAAACACACTGAGGAGCAGAAACACTAACCTTATACTGTTAGTGCTCATACGAAAGTAATTTAGCTTTCCAGAGAACTGTGTGCATTCTTTTCAGGGACTGGTTTTCTCAGTGGGTGTCTGTGGGCCCTCAGTGCCAGTAATTGCTTCCATACCTCCGGAGAGAGTTGTGTGCTGTGGCCCTACCCTGTGCTCCAACACGTGGGATACTTTCATCACATCCCTACTCATACTGCCTCCAATACACACACACACGCGCGCACACACACACACACACACGCGCACGCACGCACGCACGCACGCACGCACGCACACACACACACACACACACACACACACACACATACACACAGCACTACTCCACCTCCACTCTGGCTCTCCAACTCAATTTCACTACACTTACACCCCTTTTGATCCTTCCAGCATAAGCTTCCCAATCGGCACTCTCCACAAGACACTAGACACTATTCAACTTGCCCTGAAGTCATATAAGCAGGAAGTTCTTCTCGATTTGACATATTGCAAAACACAAAGCCCAGAGCTCTGAGAATGTGCAGCTAAAACGCTTGCCAGTTGGATGGGTGTCTGGGTCAAAGCTAACTGCTACCTCAAAGATAGTTTTTATTAAAATTATGTTTACAATATGCCTTTTTATGAGTCTCAGTTGTAGGAAAACAGTTCTTATGAAGTGTGTTATATCAGCACGGCTGATGTAAGAGTATGAATCTCTGCGAAACTTTGTGAGAATTATTGCAGCGCTTTGGCATGTTTATGTTTCTCAGCACCTAGGCTGATTGACATACATAGCATATCACGACAAACCAGAAGACCTGTAAATCACACAGTACACAGAAGTGTGGGCATGTGTGTGTTTGTGGTAGGAGCTGAAACATTTGCTAAAAAACAGAGGGATTCTACGCAGACCAGAATAGATATATGGAAGAGAAAGAAAAGAGAAAGACAGAGAGAGAGAGAGAGAGAGAGAGAGAGAGAGAAGAAATAAGAGAGAAAGAAAAGAGAGCGAGTGAGAGAGACAGAGAGAAAGGACACTATACCATTGTCTGTTCTCATTACAACAGCACTCCTTGAGTATGAATGGGAACAGCAGATGTTAGGACAGCATGTTGTGTAGACGTCTTAAGGGAGGCAATGTGATCACAGGACAAGAAATAAACATCATTGTTTTTATGTAAATGTGTTTGTGTGTTGGAAATAAGCATGGGATTTACTTTCAGTGATAGTGCCACTAATCCAATACACTTTGACATTCTTTGCTTTTACGTCCATTGAAATGTATTGCAGTTAGTCAGTTTTCATTCGTTTTTATATGTTTTTTTCTTGTCATTTCAGTTTAAAATGGTCAAACAGTGTGCATGGGGTACATGCAACTCCGACACTAGGTATCCCAGGTGAAGTTGTGTATTTTTTACCAGAGATAAGTGTCTGCTCTGGATTAAGTTATGCGGTAACGTAGACCACAACACCAACTAAACGTAGATAAATTAAACAAGGATGTCTACATCTGTTCTATCCTAAGTCAAAATGTATTTGAACGTTATCTTTAACATCTCTAACGTAACATTAGCCAAACATTAGAAAACGTTAACGTTAGCTTCTAGCTGCGTTGTACATCATGTCACTTAGCTTCATTAACTCTTTCACCGCCAGCGTTTTTAAAAAAAGTTGCCAGCCAGCGCCAGCGTTTTTCATGATTTTCACCAAAGTTTAATGCCTTCCAGAAAATGTTCTTCTTTAAATATATAAACATACAATATACCAAATATAAGAACAGACCCTCTGCTTTCAAACAAAAAAAAACGTTTCATCCTACCTTTAGTGGTTCTTTTGCAATCAGCTTTTGAATATGGGTAGGTTTTTGCAAAAACACCATATTTTGAGCAAAAATCAGAGATAATTCACTTTTTGTGACGGACTTTTCATAGAGATCCCATTCAGAGCGATCTTTAAAACAGACACGGGCATGCAGCTTGCCATAGGGCAATACTTCCGGGTTTAAAAAGTTGCGGAAGGGCGCCACCTGGTGGATAATAGCGGTATTGCGGAAAGACGGAAAATCTCGTCATTGGCGGGGAAGCGTTTTCTCTTAATTGACGAGATATCTCGTCAATGGCGGGGAAAGAGTTAACATATCTGTAAATAACCGAGATAACAAATGTTATTTGTAATCGCATATTGGGCTGAATGATTCATGTAAATACTGTAGCACCAAACTAATAGAGGTACTCTTGCTAAAGATAGTAAAAGGCTTGTCTTGGAAACGTATGCAACTTAGACCTTTACATATTTAATTTGATCATGATTGCAACGAGATGCGGTTTATCACGTTTACACTGTGACCTGTAAATATTTGCCTGGAGCTGAAGCTTTTCAACAATATTGTCGACCTTCTCAACAATAATATTGTTAATATAACCCTCCAATGCATAGTTGAGGCCCTTTTGGTGACTTCGAGATGATATATGTGACCAGTAACGAAAAGTAGTGACACAAGTCTGGGGCATTTTGAGTTATTCGCAGATTCTGAAAATGCAGTTTTTTAAGCTTTCCAACGATGTGTAACACATGTTAATCTGATAAGATTTGGAGAAGTTGTGGCCATTTGAATATAACACATTCAAGAAAGAGAATGCCGAGAAATTTGAGAAAGAAAAGTTAACACTTTTCCCTGGCTGGAGAGACAACAGAGCTCATTTACATCTCATTTACCTAAGCCATACCCCCTGTAAAGCTGTTTTGAGATACAGATGTTCTAGCATCATATGTAGTATTTTGTGACAGATGTCCGGATGAAAAATAAACAGAACTTTTTACCTTTGTGGGGATCACAAGTCGAATCCAGTCTGTTTCAAATGTGTGAATAATCCACAAATGCGTATATTCCGTGAAATATAGATGTATAGTCTATTGTTTACATCGAATTTCACATGACCGTCTGGTAATAGAATATAATATACAATCTGAGGACTATTTACATTTTAACATGTACACTGTCAGAAATAAAGGTACAAAACTGTACCTTTTCTGTCACTGGGGCTGTACCCTAAGTTTCCTATTGGTACCTTTACCGGAATACAAAACCGAATACAGTTTTGGGTACATTACCATACCTTAAGGACCTACATTGTTAGAAAAAAGTCAAAATATGTACCCTAGATGTCAGTATGGCAGCACCCAAAAAGGTAATTGTATGGACCATTAGGTACAGATATGTAAACATTTAGTACCAATATGTACCTTTGAGATACTAATTTGTATTTTTGAGGTACTTATAAGCTCTCTTTGGTCCCAGAATGTATTTCTGAGGTACTAAAATGAAATCCTTAGGTGCAAAGATGTACTTTTTGAAAGGGTACAGCCCCAGTGACAGAAAAGGTACAGTTTTGTACCTTTATTTCTGAGAGTTTAAGGGTATATGAGATTACACTCCGGTAATTTACGTTCCGTTAAACACATGAACCCACCTTTTGTATTTAAGTTTGTATTTAGAGAGGTAGTATAATAGGTAATCCAAACAGTGCCGTCGAAAACTTGACATCCTTTAGAGATTTAACCAATTGCTCGCTCGTTCCTCCATCAGCCAATGACTTCATGGAAAATATACATGGAGCCAATTATATAAAGAATTCACAGATCTCTGTGTAACTTATATGTGTTTGACTTCATGCTGCGCTGCAAGAATTTACAGACAGATGACATCAAAGTACTGCGAGAGCGAGTCAAAATTGAACTACTCCGTAAGATTTCTTGAAGTGCTCTCGCGGTACCTTGACGTCATCCGACTGCAGGGTCGCATAAAGTAAAGCATGCCAGTGATGCAGCTGACTGTTATTTGTTCCACCCTAGCTTCGTTTTTTCTTTTGGTTTGTGCACCCGAGTTTGTTTACAGTCTGGGGAGACACACGCTGTAAGTTTGAAAAAAAACTTAGCAAACATGTCTGAGGGACAGGTCAGCCGCGTCACTACAGTCACGTGACTTCACGGGTTCACAACAGAACTGAAAGAGAAGACCATGCTGAATAAAGTCGTAATTCTTGCTATTTTTGGACAAAAATTTATTTTTCGATGCTTCAACACATTCAAGCTGACCCACTGATGTCACATGGACTACTTTGATGATATTTTTATTAACTTCCTAGACATGAAACCGTACATAGATGGTGGAGACAAAAGCTCTCGGACTAAATCTAACGTTAAACATCATAAGTCATTAATGACATAATTTTCATTTTTGGGCAAACTATCCTTATTTAGTAGTCACGCTGTTCCCTTTGAGGGCGGAGACGAAAACACACGCCGCTTATACAGTATGTAAATATACACAGACAATGACACCCCCCGCTGCACGGAAAAACAAGCCTATTTCAACCGCAAAATGTCAAACATGGAGAGGCTTCTTCGTGATCTCAACTAACAGATTCTGCAATAAAACAAAAATCACAAATTTTGATGTGTGCAAACAAACTCAAAATCAAACTTTTACTGTAGTAATGCACTGTAAATAGCCATTTATTAGGTGACGACATTACTGCTTAGCTAAAATGCTGAAATGTTACTGTTGAAGTAAACTGTTAAAGGTAGGGTTTCACAATTTGAAAAATGCTAACGGTAGCCGCCTAGCAATGAAATCACGATCCCACCCTCCAGTCAAATCGCCATCCAAAGTCACGCCTCTTTCAAAACACATGAACAACAGATCAGACGGTCACATCTCATGTCTCATTCACCAGTGAGAAAACTTTATTCAGTACAAAGTGAATAACATTTCCAAAATAACCAACATAAACAACTGGTTTACATCAGAATTAGTTAAAGCACACTTTGGGTTGTGTAGACGTAGTAACTATATCGTTACGCTAATCCGTAAACGAACACAAATTTCATAAGCAACACAATGTTTCATCAAAAGAGGAAAGTCCGTTCGGACCGAAATCTATGATTAGTTGAACATTTTTTGGTCCTACGTCTTTCATAGATGACATAAATTTCTACAAATACATTTAAACAACTTAACACAGTGATTGCTGTCAGGATGTGAGGAGACTTTTGACCAGCATAACTAAAAATGTTTCAGGATCAAATGTGTTACCCTACCTTTAAAGCATGAAATAAATGTACTATATCTGTGATTGTGAATTTGAGTATAGACCATTTCAAAAGATGTAAACAACACTGGTCCAGAAGCACTTCCTGTTTCAGTTTTTTTAACACTAGATATACGTTGGGATAAAATACAACCAACAGAACTTATAGAATAAAAAGTCAAAAAGTTAAACAAACATCTTTAAGATAATGATATATGTGTGAAATAAAAACAAACAGTCACAAACAGAAACAGGAAGTGGTTCTGGACCAGTGTTGTTTACATCTTTTGAAATGGTCTATAATGTGGGTTTATTATCAATAATGAACTTATCAAGGTAATCATTCAAATACACACACACACACACACACACACACACACACACACACACAGCAGAGGTTGCGTTTTGACGAAAAGTGTTGTAGAGATTCCGTCATAGTCAGTTATTATCCCTCACACTAGTACGGGTGTAGGCAAGTTCGGTCCTACAGAGCCGCAGTCCTGCAGAGTTTAGTTCCAACCCTAATCAAACACACCTGAACAAGATAATCAATGTCTTTAGGATTTAGACAGCAGGTTAGATTATCAGTGCTTAGGCTAAAATATGCAGGACTGCGGCTCTCTAGGACCGAACTTGCCTACCCCTGCACTATTAAAACAAACCAAGCTTTGGGGGTCAAACTCACAAGGGCATGGTTTGGTTTGGATATTGTGAGTACCATCTAAGAGACACTAGATGAAACCCTTCTTTCTTTTAAGATTATTTTCTTTATCATTTCTTATTGTATTCATATTAAAAACTTGACAACATATTAAGGATGACTCATGCTTATATATTTTTCTTTATGGGTCTTATTCCTTTTGATCAAATGTATCCAGAGGGAATAATGCAAAATCTTATTCTTTGATGTGATATTCAGAGTTAATAGGTCTTAAAAGTTGCAATAATACCTATTTACAAGTTATTTTTAAAGCACATTTCATAGTTTACCAAAGTTTGCATGCCGTTTTATGTTGATGGTCCACCATTCAGTCCAGTAGTATTTTAAAGAAGTTAATTAGATTCGTCTTTCTCCTGTATAACTAACAAATGTATTTTTTTGTTGTTGTTTTTTGCGTCTAACCATGGTTGTTAGATCTTTAATAATGGAAAAGTAGAAGCTGGTAAAAAACCCTGACTGTGAGGAAACAGATTTTATTGACTGTTTTCTTTGATGTTTTTCAAAAATGGCTAGATTTGGCCTTTTCTTGAGTATTTTATTTGGCACACACTGAAAAGGTAAATAAGTGCCAGTGTATGTAATACATATAAAGTAATTGACAGTCCACCAACTGCAGTCTCCCCACTAAGAGCTAGAATTTCATGTCTTGATCAAGGGCACAAAAGTAATAGAGTTCTCTCTAGAATAAATTATATGTATATACTGTAGCACTTCATATGTTTTCTTAACTGGAAATCAAAGCCAGTAATTAGGCATGTATTATTCTGTCAAACCATGGTTTAATGAATACCTAAAATATGTTCTTCATCAAATTCTGAAATCAAAATCTCAGTAATTATTCAGTTTCACAAAGGGCCTTAGACAAAGTCACACTTCTAACAGCATTTTAAAGCGGTAAAATCCCACATAGGATCCATTTAACAGTTATATATGTGTTTCACTACACTTAAAAAAGTAATAGCTGTAACAAATTATATTACAATGTGGAAACTGGTCATTTTTGTGATTCTTGGGGCAATTTTGTCTTCCGGTTTAAAAAGTTGAAGCCACGTCATAACAGTAAGATATATCCAAGTTTGGAGGGTTCATTGGCTGCCATGTCTACCGAAAGCTTATTTACATCATTGTTTTTTGAGGAGAATTTATGAGCATTTGTCTAATCCAATCCCTGTGCCGTGATGTGCACGACCTGTCGCAGCATTTATGCATGCAAAGTATCACTTGTGTCATCACTCGTTGTTTTTTAGAGTCATGGCTTGTGGTTGTGGTTGTGTTTTTAGTGCAACAACACAAAGTTTTGTTTTCGTTTTCTCCCCTTCGTGAACAGAGCTGAAGTTTATGTGCATGTTGATGGTTTGTCGCTGCCTACAAACACACACAGAAATGCGTATTAGGTTAGTTTGTATTGATACACTGTTTAGTATTATAAGTGTTCACAATATTTCAGTGTTTATATGAAAGATACACTTTAAATGGTTATTTTATTATTATAAAAACGCTACCAGAGCGAGACTTCGGGGCTGTTTACACCTGGTAACAGTGGGGGCCAGTGACTTTTTTTTAACACAAAGCCTGTCACAACACGTACAGTATGTAGCCTGTCATGTGTTTGGTTCATAATTTCAAAATATGTGTTCCGCGAGTCGTGTAAACTTATGTGCATCATGCGTGATGTCAAAATAAGTGTCTGCTGCAGACGCTTCGAAGGGGTTTACGATCGCGATTCCAGATACTCGTTTAATCTCATGTGTAATCAGAGTTTAGTGTTAAGTAAGTGTCTTCTGAGTATTTTGTGAACATGAGCGTCTCTTTTATCGTAAATCCTTTCGATGCGAGTGCTGCATGTATGTATTTTGACAAAACACATGATGCAAACTGTTTACATGACGCAATGATCACATATTTTCATGATGAGCAACACGCATGACAAACACACATTTTGATTTCACTCCCCTCAGAAGGAAAGTCACCGGCCACCAATGCCTGGGATTAAGATGTGTTTTGGTCAATCAGATCACAAGTGGACAATTGAGACACATTCACGTGGTCTTTTAATTGCTGTCCATTTCGGCAATGTGCGTGTTTTATGCAATCTTCACTTTACCCCAGTTAACAACGCCTCTTTTCTGAAAGTTTTTTTTTAAATCTGAGGTGTGAAAAGGCACTGCTAAAATGGGGGTTTCATGACTTATATCATAGTGCAATGCGTGCGATTTGACTCTGGATATGGTGAAAGAAAGAAAGGAGAGAGAAAACATCTAGAACATGAGAAACGTATTAAAGATGATTTTTTATTCATGACGCTCATTTTCACTTTGCATGAAAAACATAAACACCAATGGGTGTGCTGTGGTAAACAAGCTTGAGGAAAGGTCTGTGCAGAACTGCTATGCTGTGATCGAATTTAAGGAGACGGGCTGTGTGTATAAACTAATCACAGAAAGAGAAAGAGAGAGTGAGAGAGGGGATGAGATGACTAAACCAAACAAACTGCGGTTTGAAGAGATCAGAGTTTTAGATTTCCAGAGGTCTGTCTCTGGCCCGTGTAAGAGTATGAGGGAGGCTGCAGTACACATATAAACACATAACCTTGCACATACACAAACAAGTAAATATAATCATACTCAGCACGGTAGACACCTAACAGCAAGCTCTGTCTAAAAACATACTTTGTGACATTAATTATATTTTACAAGCTTTGCCAACAGAGGGATACTAGGCACGAGTAACACAAATGCCTTTTATTCTTTTACAAGGAGATAAGCAGCCAAAATTAGGAAGCACATTTTTCCATTTATAATTCTAACCAAAATTAACCAAAGCAGTTGACCGATCATTTCAGTGCCTATGTTGGTTTATCTTCTTTCAATGTACTGTATGTGTACCTCAGGACTAGGTTACAAACAAAACAATTAAAAATACTGAAACAACCTTTTTAGTGCAGACATCTGGAATAAAGCATTGCACTGAACCTGGGCTATGTTTTATAAATGTTTGATGTTGCAAACTGCCATTATAAAAGCTGCTGCTGTAGTTAACTACTAGAGCTCCTCCACAGAGGCAATTTATCAGACTTTTTTAAGCAAGTCTTCCAAGAAGTAGATGTAATAGCAGTGGTAAAGGTTGAAACCATCCTAGCGGTAATGATTCATGGTTCACAAAATGACCCTTTGTGTTTTATAATACTGCTAAATTAGCCTGACAGCTCCACTAAATCAATTACCTGAGCAGAGCAGTCACAGAACCGCTTGGAGACGATACTGTCCCTGTGAACGGAAGGAGAGGTATACCACAGGGATAAGCCATAGTCACGGAGGACCGTGGTTGCGGTCCCCACAAAGAAATTAGAAATTGACATTTTTAAGATGTCAAATAAGTCTTTGGTTTCTCCAAAGTATGTATGTGAGGTTCTAGCTCAAAATACAATACAGATAATATATAAAAATTGCCACTTTGTACGTGTGAGCAAAATGTGCCATTTTTGGATGTGTCTATTTAAATGCAAATGAGTTGATCTCTGCACTAAATGGTAGTGCTGACATCTTAAGGGGAGCCAAATTTCAATGGCCTATTTTTTCACATGCTTGCAGAAAATAGTTTACCAAAACTAAGTAACTGGGTTCTTTTTCACATTTTCTAGGTTGGAAGAAGCACTGGAGACCTAATTATAGCACTTAAACATGGAAAAAGTCAGATTTTCGTGATATACAAAGAAGTTACAATTCTGTCATCATTTACTCACTCATGTGTTGTCACAAACCTCTATATATTTAATTGTTCTGACAAACAAATTTATACAGGTTTGTAACAACATGGGAGTGACAAAATGATGTCAGAATTTAAATTTTTGGGTGAACTATCCCTTTAATAAAAATCCGGAATAACGTTTTAACTCTTTCCCCACCATTGACAAGTCATTAAACACCCATAAATCTTGCTATTAATCATTAAATTATTGTAAATATAGACTCGTTTCAGACAGTATATTAAATAATTATGTATAAACCACTGATCTATATAAATGATTAGTGCTATAGACACATATATTAATTTTACAGCACTTTTATTTTAAAATAGTAAGGATACAAACTTTAACTCGAGTATGTATTTAATAGGGCTGAACGATACATCGAATTTTCATCGTCATCGCGATATGAACTCACGCGATGAACACATCGCAACAGACAGCCTTGACGCGATGAATGAAGGGAAAACGGTAAGCGCATGTAATAAACGTTTGACCTATCACGTTTAGTCCTGAAGACATGCCCTGCGTCCCAAACCGCATACTTCCATACTATATAGTAGGCGAAAAGCACTACTTCTCTTACTCTTTGCATACTATATAGTATGGAAGTAGGCAGTTTGGGACGCACGGATGGTTTGCGCGTTCATGCTATTAGGCCAATCAGGGGAACCCCCAAGTCAGCTACGCTCATGATTTGTGAGGTGTCAGTTGCGACGCTGTGCCTGTTAGCAAAAACGATGGCGAGAAAGGAGAGAAGAGTGAGGAAGATGTGTTGTCAAACGAAGACCTTGTGGTGAAAAGGAACAGCACTTCAGCTATATCATGGAATTATTTTGGATTTAGGAGAGATGACGCCGCAAACACAGGTACTGTGGAAGCAGTGATTCACATATTGCGTCTATTGCGCGCTCAAGTTCATTATTTCAAATGTATGTGCGCTCTGAAAGCGCCGCGGTCGCGACTCGCACGTGGTGCGACGCGCTCGTTATTTCCAGGTATCTCAAAAACATTTTAACTTTTCAGAATGACACAAGTGCAGCGTGCAGGTCATGTCACAATAACTTAACGTTACGTATCTAGCGTTTTCCACGCGTTTTTAGGTGCGACATGTGAATGGCCCCTAAAACATGAAAAAATATAAAATATTTATCGCAACTCACATCGTCATCGCAACATCAAATAATGTCATCGCACATCGCAACTTTTCCTCACATCGTGCAGCCCTAGTATTTAACTTTATTTCATTAAATATTTTGCGGTTGTAATGCACTTGATAATTTGATAAGAGATAATAAACTTTATACAAAGAGTAAGGAAAGAGGATATAATTTTGCGTGATACTTCGTCCTCGCGTCGAAAAGGAAGCAAGGAAAGGAAACGAGGATGCACGAATAAGAATTAAGAAGCACTCCACGACTACAGAGAATGGCTGGTTTGGACAACATCCTCTACTTCCCAGGTATATAACAACAATATTCTGAATGTTTGACTAACCTCTGCCTACAGGAATACGCCAAAAAAGGTGTGACCTTGTTTCGCTTTAACGGAGAATAGGAATATTTGCAGTAGAAGAGCTTGCTATACACCTCGTTTACCTTGTTTTCTATTGCCTAGATTACTACCTGTTGTGATTTAAGAAAAACTTGCTTGCTGTTTAGTTAATTTACTTTGTGGCTGACTGCTAAGTGTTATCATTTGGCTTTGTTTGTGTTTGTTAGCTTTTGTTAGCATGTGCTTTGTTCGTTTACTCGTGTCCCTGCTGAAAAAACAGCATACCAGCAAGACCAGCATATGTTGTGTTTTGGTGTTGGTTTTCTGGTGACCACCTGCTACACCAGCACCCACACCAGCACCTGCTAAACCAGCACTGAACCAGTACCAAATCAGCCCCAGCATCCCATGCTGGTCATACAAGCAAGACCAGCATATGTTGTGTTTTGGTGCTGGTATGCTGGTGACGACCAGATAAACCAGCAACAAAACAGCATGGCAATCATGCTGGTCTATACGGTTTTTTTCAGGAGGGGTGCTCTAGCTAAAAAGTTTGTTTTTATTGCACTTTATTTGTTTTGCACTTAAAGCGCATAGTGACTAGAACGCAGTTTCCATATTAGTTCCAGTGATGTCATTCAGGCTTTTGTTTTTTTAATTGTGAAGCCATGTCCAGCTGTTTTAAATTAGCTGGAGTTTACTGTGTTACTTAAACTGTGCCTCAATAATGGCGCATCCCTACCTGCGTGACTCCTCCAAGCAAGGACACTGATAAGGCTCTTGGGTATTGTATACTTAATTTTTTTACATTTTATTTACATTTTATACTTTCAACTAACAATGTGTTTTTCAGTAAATTCCTGTCATTCACAACAGACACCACCCGCATCTCAGACGCAAGAAACGGCGTACTCACTCCACCGTGCGACCAATCCAAAACACACCTCCAGCACCTTTGTCTTTTTCTGTGGGACTCTGAAACTGCCAGTCTGCCGTCAACAAATCCGACTTCATCCATGACTTTGCCATGCAGTCAGCCTTCAACATCCTAGCTCTGACTGAGACATGGATCTGTCAAGAGGACTCGGCCACAACCACTGCCCTTTCCTCAAACTACTCTTTCTTTCACTCTCCTCATTAATCAGGCCGGGGAGGAGGCACAGGTTTGCTCATTAACATTAGCTGGAAGTACACTCCACTCACTTCACTATGCACAACACATTTGAATACCATGCTGTTAACATAAACTCCCCTACTCAACTTCATTGTTGTAGTTTACTGCCCTCCAGGTCCACTTCTGAAAGTTACACTCTGTTGCTAAAAAGAAAATGGCACAAGTCTAAGGGCGCACTCACATTATCCAAACCAAGCCCCAGCGCGATTGTCACCCCTCCCTACTTCCCCGATGCACGCACTCACTCTGTACTTTTATCGTCTGTCCCCCTCCACCCACCTCATCTTTGTCAGCTGTTGACCTCGCAAACTTATAAAACTTCATCCATTAGTAACCATTTCTTTTCACCACATACCTCAGGGTACACTGCACTTACATCGGACGTCCATTTCTCCTCTTTCTCTCTGCTGACTGATATTTAAGTTTATTTACTCATTTCCCTCCATTGATGAGTTATCTCGTCACTTAAGATAACATTTGATTGAAAAAACATGTTCCTGATCAGTTTTTATGGTAATCTGTAATACCGTGATTACCCACTAGATCAGGGGTGCCCAACCCTGTTCCTGGAGGTACCGTCCTGCAGATTTGAGCTCCAACCCCAATCAAACACAGCTGAAGCAGCTAATCAAGGTGTTCAGGGTTGCTTGATAATTACAGACAGGTGTGTTGGAGCTGGGTTGGAACTGAAGTCTGCAGGACGGTAGCCCTCCAGGAGTAGGGTTGGGCACCCCTGCACTAGATAATTACCCAATTTATAAAAAAACTGAAGCAAAAAATTATTTATTAATTCTACACTCCATGTATGTTTTGATAATCGTTCTGATTCTGATCTCTAACAAAATTCTTTAACAAAATCAATTTTTGTATTTTTGAAGAAAAATGCCCATATTTAAGAGTTTATAAACAGAGAAAAAACAAAGATAGAATGATTTTTTTCCCTGTTTTGTTTGTTTGTTTATTGTTTGTTTGAAAGCAGAGGGTCTGTTATTTCATTTGATGCAACCAATCTGAAACAGAAATGTTAGCAACCATGGTAGCATTACGGCTACCTAAGGCCGAATCCAAATCCTCTGTTCAGATTTTACTAGACCAATCAGCAGCCTTTAACACAGGCAATCATTAGATCTTATCATTGCTAGGGATCACAAGTACTCGCCTCCAATTGTTCAAATCTTATCTCTCCGGGAGATCCTTCAGGGTGTCGTGGAAGAGTGTGCGGTCCACAACTCAACAGATGGTCACTGGGGTCCCTCAGGGATCAGTGCTTGGTCCACTCCTTTTCTCCATCTACACAACATCCTTATGAAACATCATACAGGCACATGGCTTCTCCTACCACTGCTATGTTGCTGACACCCAGATCTTCTTCTCATTTCATCCCACCATAGCAGCACGTATTACAGCCTGTTTTGAAGAGATTTCGGTTTGGATGAAGAAACATCACCTCCAGCTGAACCTCGATAAGACAGAGCTGCTTGTTTTTCCGACACAACCCACACTACAACACGACATCCATTCAACTTTGCAACACAACCATTTCTCTTTGCAAAACTGCAAGAAACCTTGGTGTAGTCTTTGATAACGATTTGTCCTTCTCTTATAACATTGCAAAGACAAGCGCGATCATGCCGTATTGTGTTATACAATATCAAGAACATATGGCCTTTCCTTACAGAGCATGCTGCACAACTTCTGATTCAGGCCATGGACTACTGCAATGCTCTTCTTGCAGGCCTTCCTGTACAGCCTATTGAACCACTCCAATTAGTTCAGAACTTATCTTATCTTCCAGGAGCCCAAACAGACTCATGTAACGCCGGTCTTCATCTCTCTCCACTGCCTATCGATTGAAGCCCATGTCAGGTACAAGTCGCTACTACTCACCTACAGAACTTTTATTGGAACAGCACCGACATACTTTCACACCTTTATACATTATTGTATATGTCATACTAAATCATGTTCCCGCTCATTTTCCTTCACTTCTCACTGCTGGTGGAATGACCTTCCTATTGCAATCTGGTCAGCCACATCTCATGCAACATTCAAAAAACAATTAAAAACCCATCTTTTCCGATATAGTATAGTATTAAATATATAGTATTTTTGCTGCTGGAAAGCCTCAGTCTGGCCAGTGACAATCCATCGCTTGGGAGGGAACATGGGAGGTTGGTATCCAATGGAGGAATAAAGTAGGAGATAATAAAGTTAAAACGTTTTAAGAATAAAGCCCACCTTGCTTAATAAGAATTAAAGGGACACTTCACCCATTTGCATTAAGCTTTGTATAGTTAGAACCCAGGTTGTGTTTTTGAATGGTCGTGCATCATTTCCTCAGTTGCCGCTGAGACAGGAGAAAAACAGATTTCAGTGTTGCACTTCCTTCTTTTAATGATGTAAAAATCATCATTTTGCATCATTGAAAGAAGGAAGTCCAATATCTTTGTTGAAGGGGTGAGACTACAAACACCCCTTTTCTCGGTCAAATAGGCACCAAATTCGAAATGTATGTTACATTTCCACTACAAATATGATGCACTTTCAATAAAGATTAATGTTTCTACGGGTGAAATTCTCCTTTAAGTCGTTTGGCTTCTCTAAAGTATTGAAGGTTCTTTTGATCTGTGTAATGCCTCCACATCATAGTTCTTTCTCCGCCGTGTTAAACTTCCTTGAGTAGATGGCACATGGATGAAGGGTCATTGGGTTCCCCTGCTGCTTAGAAAGGACAGCTCCTGTACTGCTGTACAACAGGTGTCCACCTCAGCCATGTAGGGTTGCATAGGATCCAGATGAGACAGGAGAGGAATCTTACAAAACACCTCATTTTGGTGACAAAAAGCCCCCGATTTGCTTGAGATCATATTAGAAGGTGTACGTTTAGATTTTTAAATGTCACACATTACAGGATTATCTGGGCTGATTTCTCTCGGATTTAACTCGAATAAGTCTTGTTTTTTAACATTTGCTACCTACCAAATCTGAACATAATGATTTCAGTCAAGTTTCTTCTTCTTTAACTAACCGATAACCTTAGTCTGCAAATAGTGTAACCAACAAGTCCTCCTTCCTCTGGAAACTGTCCTCTAATGGCCGAAACAACATATGCAGGTAAGGGCTTCCTGCGCAGAATGCCATAGGCCCTGTGGATTACTTGCCTATGTTTGTAGTGGTATTGTCTAAAGATTGGGACAAAATATCGATTGATTAAATATTAACAAGTGTAATCAAAAAGTGTGACTTGGATAGTCATGACCTATAGGCAACTTAATTAAAACAAATTCATTAAGATTCAAATCTTTAATTTACACTTTTATTATGCATAAAGGTATTAAATAAATTAGTAATAGTAATAAATAATCTCTGCCCTAAACATACTAATTTCTGCTGGCCTGGCCTGTAGCACATATGTGTTCAGACGGCCTCTCCTGAGGTGATGAGAAACAGCTGTATCACATAACATAAGTGTGGAGGAATATTAACGAGTGTGACATTACATCTGCTTAACGCTTATAAGTTAAGTATCAATACTATCTTTGCTATTGCATGACATATGATAATAAACTGTAAAACTTTGTGATATGAGCACAGTGTTACATCTCATTAGTGTATGTATCTATAAACACTAATCTCTCACAAAGACTTCTGTCCTGTTCTCCTCACACAAAAACTTTATTTGTCTCCTCTGACTGTTCTGTTTAATCCTGACCTGTCCCTGCACTTTTGGCTGCATAGCAAACTCATAATTGTATGGCTGTGGTTCATCATACGGGTTTAAATAAACATTTAATATTTCCACAGTGTCCAACTGCCATTGCGATCCATTGCTTTGCTACTGATTGAATTGACTGGACTCCCTCTGGTTGGGTCACTTCTGGTTTGGTGGTTTTTAGAGGTGGGACTAAAGGTTTTACAAAAATCACTCCAGAAGACTTACTAGCGTATTTATAATTATATTTTAAAGAAAATACAGTTCCTACATTATTTTTCTGTACTTTAATCGACTGGGTGGTTTAACCTGAAATTTGCTCTTTAATCTTCTAATCACAAGGGAGAAAGTCTTGTAGCCTATACTGTTTGTTTTACTTAGTTTGTTTAAACTGTCATCTTTGATATTAAAAAAAAAAAAATCAGCAATATATGCTACATAATAATAGCAATAGAACATATTTATTTGTCACTAAAATAGGAAAGTTCCTTCAACGCCTAATGCATAATTTTTGGTTAAATGCAGAAAACTAAGGTGAAATAAGAACGCAAGTAGGATGCGTGCCTATTCTACTTTTTGCAGAATAGGCAAAATAGTGATATATTATTATTGTAATATAAATAAATGCATTACATATTTTTGTAAATGAAGCCCGCCTTTTGATCTTGCAAGTGGCTGATCTGTCCTGACTGAAGCCATGCGGCAGGCACATTTCAAACGAACCTACTGGACGCAATGTGATCATCGTTGCAGTTACTAGCAAGTTGGCCAGATGGGTGGCAAGGATTTTTTTGTGTAGACATACTCCACGGCAGAGTCCTGCATGCGTGTGGGCAGATACCCGCTGTCATTTGCAGTGCAGGTTAGGGTAAAATGGCACAGGCAGACTGCAGGTCTAAGAACCAATACCGTTTTCCTCACTCCCGTACACGCTGATAGCCAGCTGCTTTTTAACCCTCTGGGGTCTTGGCTGATTTTGCATTCTTGAGCAGTTTTGACCTGCACTGACTTTTGTGGTGCTTTTTTTCAGTTGCTTTAAAAATAATAATGGCAAAATTCTCATAACACTGGGCTACAATATTATGGCTACGTTCATACTGCAGGGCTTAATGCTCAATTCCGATTTTTTTGAAAAAAATTGATTTTTTTGCAAGGCCGTTCACATTTCCAATTAAATGCGATCTTTTGTGATCTCCTATGTGAACGTGAAATGACCCAGAAGTGACCCGCATGCGCATAAGAGTACTCAACGGTCAAGGACGTCACTTGTAAGCTAACGTTAAACATGGATGTCAACAACGGTGTAGTCAACAGCGGAGCTCTTTTAGCAATATTAAAGTTATTTTCCCAACGGAGCCAGCACCTATAGTAAAAGTCGACCGATAGTAAAATCATATGGTTGTGTGCATGGGTTGGGAGGGGGCCAGACCAGGTACAAATTGGCAACTTTAATTTCTTTCACAAGCAGCACACAGAAACAACTTTCTGATAAGGTGACCAAAACTGTCTTTCAAGTGATGAACGAATTCAAAACTGACGATGCATTTATATTTATATATATATATATATATATATATATATATATATATATATATATATATATATGTTTTTGTTTTATGTAAAATGTAAGGTAACATTTGTTTCATTATTCCTCATAACATTTTAAAGCCACGATCTACAGAACATCACACAAAAAAACATTTTGATAACTACACCTAAAAAAATAACAAAGGGGATCCTGCCTTGGAAACTCCGGCTACAATTCAGTGTTTTTGTATAATTTGGAGATTTAGCGCGTCAAGCAGTCATGACAAAAAAACCCGACAAATGAGAAATTACAAATAATTTGTGATTGTTACTGTAAATGATAAAAACTAAGCATTATATACAATTCATTAAACGTTAATTTATAACAAGAAAAACACTGAAATTAATGATTTTATAGACACTTCGCCTTATTATTTAGCATAGAAATACCTGCTTCCTTGCTTTGACTTTGATCATCTCTGTATTCACTTTAGATACAGAAAGACCTGATGATATTATTTATTTCAGGAATCTCTTTGCTATCATTTGAAAGTGAAAACCGACCATTATCATATTATTAAATCACAAGTCGTGTCAGGCATAGGTTTGGTGCAGATATTTTCCGTTTCAGCACCGAAATTTAAAGAAATGGCTAACCTGTTGTGTAGTTTAACTTTTGACAAGATAACCAGTCTGTTTTAAATACATTTTAAAAACATACCCGTTGAAAAACATCCATTTTTTAATGTTTAGTTTGATGAACTCCTAAATATGAGATGCAGAGCACCTAGCCTGTTCGGCTAAATTGCATGCGCAAGCATGGCCAGCACGCAATAGCGCAACATCGATACAATGAAAAACAATCCAAAATTTACAGACTGAAATTAGATCAGAATTTACGTTTATAATAAATACAATTTTTTTTATAAAATAAGGTCAGAAGTAACAAAGTGCAGAACAAATGTGCAAATGCCTCAAGTGCACGGAAACAAAACACAAGCCAAATAGATAAATCAGATAACCCAGAGTGATTTATAAATAAAATAAAGTAAAGAAATTATTAAAAGAACGAAAGTATAACCAGAATTGCTAGCTTTGTCTTTTAATGTAGAAACAAAGAGGTAATGGTTTATAAACAAAACCTCTTATGGACGTGTAGACCGGTCACAGGGGTTGTTGGATTTATAAACGCATTTTAAAAATATTTATTGAAAGCTGCTACTTCACATATTATTTGCAGCATTATAATAATATGCTCTATATTAATATATTGGGAGAAAGCTGTTATATAACGTGTGCACCCATATGGCCAAAATTTAATGATGTGGAGCAGTGTTAGCAACGTCCGCTTGTTGTTTATCTAATCGTTCTTGCCTAATTCAATGCAGAATTATGACGTTTGTAGCGTATCAATGACGTACGGCTCGGATCCATGTGGCCTGGCCGTTCAGACGAAGGTCGCATTTCAAAAGATCGGATACGTATCGGATTCAGGACCACATACCCAAGTGGCCTGGGTCACATTTGAAAAGATCGGATCTGTGTCATTCAGACTGTCATGAAAAGATCAGATACAGGTCGCATTGGGGCAAAAAAATCTGAATTGGGTCGTTTCAGACTGCAGTATGAACGTAGCCTATGTGAGGAACATGTATGTGCATGTTTGTATTTTTGAGAGAAAATTTTTCAAACAGGATCTAGTAGTCTAGAGGGTTTTTTTTTTCAAAATGATGTAAAAATCATTCTGCCTGCCTACACATTCACATTAAGCAATATATTGATTTAGAATTTCCAAGACACTTTTTTGCTTATAACAGGCCTATGCGAGAATGTGACTACTTTTCTGTAATAATAATAATTTGTTACATTTATATAGCGCTTTTCTGCAGACCTCAAAGCGCTTTAGATATGATTTACACTAACACCTCTACCAGCAGCAACCTGGCTTTCCCAGGTGATCTCCCATCCAAGTACTGACCAGGCTCAGCCCTGCTTAGCTTCAGTGGGCAAGCTGTCTTGGGCTACAGGATGATATGGCTGCTGTAGTAAAACCATGGTTTCCATAAGGTATACTGGTCAATTTATAACAAAATATTTCAATAGAATGTAAATATATACATAAATAATAATAAGTTGAAATGAATTCTAAATCGGAATTGGACCACAGTGCATTGTAATGGGCTGAATCCCAACCATGTTTTTGGTTACAAATACTATAGTAAATCATGGTAATCATGTTGTTTAAAAGCAGCAAAAAGGAATGCCAGGCCAGGCGTGTGATTGTGCGTGTAATGAACTTGCTGTGCAGAGACAGACACAAATAAACAAAGATTTAGATGTCCAGTTTGCAATCACGTCTTTTAAAAGAATACCACAAAGCACATAAAATATGATGCCTTGTGTGTTTGTGTATGCGTGTGGCTGTCGTGCGTACTGTCTGATGGAAGCACAAAGAAATTACTTGCGTCTGTAGAGAACTTTCAGAGAGACACACAGGTAAGTAAATAAGGATTTAGATATCATGTTAGATATTCATTTTTCCTTGGCTGCTGTAGCCTACTGAACAATCAATTGAATTTTGTAACTGACATAGTTTCACATATATAATTAGCTGAGGTTGATCTGATAGGAGGAGGGGTGGAAGGGGCCCATGATGCCTTTGTGCCCAGGGGCCCAGAATTTGTTAATCCGGCCCTGGTCATACATCGTGTTCCATCTCGTGATGCAGTCATTTATCAATCTCTCCTTTTTTTGTCCGAGAAGCTTCTGCTTTGCCTCCAACAGGCAGCAGTCAGCAGGAGAGTTTCCAAAATGAGGAGAGGCAGTATCAATAGCCCTTACCTCTAGTCCCTTGCGCACAGCTAGGTTTGACGTGTGTGCTAAACAAGGAACATGTAAGAGGCTTAAATCACATATGGCTTTTACATAATTCTGTGCATTGTCTGTGGTGACCGCTATAACTGCTTCACGGGATATATTCCATTCATCCAGCGTGTTGCTGATGTTCTCTGCGACATGGGCAGCTGTGTGACTTCCCTTTTGCTCTTTTGTGCAAAGAATGAAATTCTCTAGCTCCCATGTGTCTGAATTGAAGGGCGCTACGATTGTCACGTAAGCATGTGTGGCCAGTGATGTCCACCCGTCTGTAGTTAGAGCAAGTTTCTTGTCCTTCAATATGGTCATACAACTTTACTATGCATGCTGACATAGTGGTGCGACATGGAATTGTGTATTGTGGCTCAAGTTCCATTATGAGGTCCTGAAACCCATCTCTCGGAATTACACGTATAGGTTTCATATCCCTGCAAAAAATCTTGCCATCTTATCAGTAATGACATTTTTCTGTGCATCTGACAAAGTTGTGCATGAAAGTGTGCAGTCATGCGATTGTTGGACGCCCAATGCTCTGGCTGTCTGCTGTGTTTCTGACTCCACAGCCTCTTTTGGATACTTGCCAGGTGTGCACGAATATTGGATGTGGAGGGTGTGTAAGTAAAGTGTTTTTTTGCAAATTCGGAAAACTACTTTATCCTTTACGGTTATTTCATCGTCTACGGTGAAGAACCCAAAATGTTTCCAGACACTACTTTAAGATGCGTTGGGGTTGTAATTGTCTGCTCATGCTGGCCATTCAGCTCGTTGTCTTCCATTTTCAAAACAGCGTAGCTACTTGCTATTATTACACGGCTCTCTGGAATGTTTGATTCTGATTGGTCAGTTGAGACATTTGCAGGTTCGTTCTTTTCAAATAATAACCGCTCCAAAGTAATAACACATAGCCGGTACTACTTGTACGATTAAAATCGATCCGCGCCAATAAAGATTACTGTTTTGGCGCCATCTTGTGACAAACACTGGACAACCACCATTGAGAATGGAATATTTTGACATTAATTTTAACATGTACGGAAAAAACAAAACATTTAAACAGTGGATAGAAGAACGAACAACGACAAGACACAGAGAGCTTACTGAGACTGAACTTGACAAAATAGAGCATGACAGCTACGAAGCCAACACACAAAAAATACAGGATGGGCATTAAAACTTCTCAAAGACTAGCAAAAAGTGAAAAAAATGGAGACAGACAAGTATGAAGCAGAGGATCTTAATAAGGTATTACGATCATTTTATGCATCTGTGCAAAGTTTCGCGGAAGGATAAAAATGTTATTTTAAAACAAATATGCCAATAAAATGTTTCAAATTCATATTCATGTCCAGTTTTTTTTCTTATGTGGCAAGTAGCTGTGTAATAAGCGGGATAATGTAGAGGCAGCCGGTAGTTATCGGGAAATAAGCCCCTTCAGTGTCATGGTTCTGCCATCTTGTCCTTTGTTTTATCTAGTCTTGTGGCAGAACCATGACAGACCCATGTTTTGTGTGAGAGCACTGGCTTTGTTTATTCCTAGCCATGTGCTCTCAGTCTCGTCTCTTGACCCGCCCCCTTGTTTCCTCATTAATTATCCAATTATTGTTTGATTTATATCACCTGTTCCCCTCTTGATTTGTTCCCCTATTTAATCCTCTTGTATTCATTGTCCTGTGCTTGTGCATTGTTTCCATACCCGTGATTAAAGCTGTTTAGTCAAGTCTAGTCTAGGTCTTTGTATATTTAGTGTGAAGTCAAGTTTATTGTTTAGTGTTTAAGTGTAGTTTTGTATCTTGTCCTGTTTAGTGTTCTATCCATCTGTTTATTGTTACCCTGTTTATATTGTTTTGCCCCCTCGTGGGTTTTGTTTTCTGTTTATATTATAAATAAAAGTCTTTAGTGTTTATCCCTCTGTCTGCACTTGGGTTCCCTCTTGCAAATCATAACAGAATGCACAAGCCAGAAATGAACCCAGCAGACAGAGTGGACCCAGCTGAGCGAGCCCGCCAAGCTCACAGATTATTCAGCCTCCGCCAGAAGGAGGCAGAAGTCTTACCCTTTGCGGTGGACTTCAGGCGAGCAGCAAGAGGCACCAATTTCACTGAGGATGAATTAAAGGTGATTTTTAGTCGTTGCCTCAACGAGCCTCTCAACCCCGGCGAGATGAGGTTGCTGAGGTACCTGGGCTTCGAGGACTTGGTCCGTTATATCAGTAACCGGCCGGAGCCCAGGGCCTCAGCTAGGGCTGCATCTCCACCTGCCCCACTGCCTCCTATACCTGAGGGCCTCACCGTTGGAGTGCTGGCGCTGGAGGACCCAGCACTCACCACTCCTGTTCCTGCCACCCATGTCCAACCCCCTGACCTCAGAGGTAAGCGAGAGCGGAGAGTTTCGTGGGAGTCACCGTCCGAGGGGTCCTCTTCGGAACCTGTTGCTCCCACCACAGTTCTCCCCTCACCTGCCACAGCATCTGCACCACGCCCGAGAAAGAAGAGGAGGAGGAGAGGGGTTGTGGACCCTCAGCCCGCGCAGCTGCAGCCCCTGCCGTCTGCGCAGCCACCGCTGCAGCCCCTGCCGTCTGCGCAGCCACCGCTGCAGCCCCTGCCGTCTGCGCAGCCACCGCTGCAGCCCCTGCCGTCTGCGCAGCCACCGCTGCAGCCCCTGCCGTCTGCGCAGCCACCGCTGCAGCCCCTGCCGTCTGCGCAGCCACCGCTGCAGCCCCTGCCGTCTGCGCAGCCACCGACAGCGCCCCCTGTCACGGACTCTGTTTTGTCTCCGCTGCCGGACGCAGCGCCCCCTGTCACGGTCCCTGTCTCGTCTCCGCTGCCGGACGCAGCGCCCCCTGTCACGGTCCCTGTCTCGTCTCCGCTGCCGGACGCAGCGCCCCCTGTCACGGTCCCTGTCTCGTCTCCGCTGCCGGACGCAGCGCCCCCTGTCACGGTCCCTGTCTCGTCTCCGCTGCCGGACGCAGCGCCCCCTGTCTCACCGGCTCCTTCTGTTGCTTCCTCCCCTGCACTGTCGTCCTGTTCGTCTGCCTGGTCTCCTGCCTCTGTCTCCATGTCCTCCCTGAACTCTCTCCCGTACCCTGTGAGTCCTGGCTCGCCCTCGTCTGCTCCCTGGTCTGCCCCTGTCATGCCCTGGAACCCTGCCTTGCCTTCTTTTGTGCCCCCAGTCATTCCTGCCTCTACCCTGCCTCCGTTTACTCCTCCCGGAACTGTTCCTCCTTGTCCTTCCCCCACCAAACCTGCTGCCTCCAAGATCCCCATCAAGCCTGCCCGGACTCCTCGTCCCAAGCCCTCCACTACCCCTGAACCCAAGACCCCTTGTCCACCCAGCTCCACCCTACCTGGACTTCCTCACATAAACTCTGTTCCCCCTCCCCCCCTCCCTTGTTTATTGTTTTTATTGTGTCACCCCAACCCTTTTGTAATTCTTCATTGTTTACCATTGCTGTTATTTGTCATGTTTTTTTGGGTTCTGTCTAGTTTCCAGTCTGTCATGTCTCGTGTTTAGTGTTCCCCTGGGGAGCGTCTGGTAGCCGCTCCTTAAGGGGGGGGGGGGTTCTGTCATGGTTCTGCCATCTTGTCCTTTGTTTTATCTAGTCTTGTGGCAGAACCATGACAGACCCATGTTTTGTGTGAGAGCACTGGCTTTGTTTATTCCTAGCCATGTGCTCTCAGTCTCGTCTCTTGACCCCGCCCCCTTGTTTCCTCATTAATTATCCAATTATTGTTTGATTTATATCACCTGTTCCCCTCTTGATTTGTTCCCCTATTTAATCCTCTTGTATTCATTGTCCTGTGCTTGTGCATTGTTTCCATACCCGTGAGTAAAGCTGTTTAGTCAAGTCTAGTCTAGGTCTTTGTATATTTAGTGTGAAGTCAAGTTTATTGTTTAGTGTTTCCAGTTTAGTGTTTAAGTGTAGTTTTGTATCTTGTCCTGTTTAGTGTTCTATCCATCTGTTTATTGTTACCCTGTTTATATTGTTTTGCCCCCTCGTGGGTTTTGTTTTCTGTTTATATTATAAATAAAAGTCTTTAGTGTTTATCCCTCTGTCTGCACTTGGGTTCCCTCTTGCAAATCATAACACTTCAGTATGATACAAGACCCTCCGCTTCGCGTCGGGTCCTGATCACACTGTCGGGGCTTATTTCCCGATAACTACCAGCTGCCTCTACATTATCCCTTACTTATTCACTTGATTTGGTCATGGGCCTATGCTGCAATATGTCTAGACCGCCCTCTACTGGATAAGATGGCAAAGAATAAAATAAAAAACGAAACTGTCTAATCATAGACTGTTAAAAATGCGCTACACATGCATTTAAAAAACATATATGTACTGTATATGCGAGTGTTTGTGTATTCGTGCATTAAGTTTACATGTATATGCAAGTTATTCACAAGTGTATATGTATGTATTGGTATGAATTTCACATTAGTATGCACAAGTATTTCAAAGGTATTTGCTTAAACATCCAATAGTATACACATATATGCAAGTGTTCATATGTGTGTATGCATGCTTTTAAATATGTATTCATAAGTGAAGTATGAATTAATAGCCTCATGGTCCCTCATAGAGGTCCAGCATGGCATTGAAACAAACCAGTGGCTTACCCTTCGGACCCCCCCATAACTTATCCCAGTATAATCCCTGATGATAGTTGTGGGTGAGTAAGTAAATAGCCTGAAGATCCAGTGACAACTGTAAAGTGTTACCATTAATTTCTTCTCAAATTTACTTATGTTTTAATCCCCGCCTGTTTAACTTTCTTCAGCAAAAAGCAAAATATTTTGAAGAATTTTTTGATTGTAAAGAATTGGCATTGTTTAAAATATCTTCTTTTATGTTTTGTCATGGGTATATTTGTGTGCTCGTTGAAATAGAGAAAAATGTTCACGTTCACAGTAGAGTGGTGATTTCATTCTCAGACCTGTCTCTTCTAAAGAAGCCTGACACAGACTCTCACTTCCATCTAGAGAGAAACAATTAGCCTTAGTTTCTAGGATTTCTTGTTTGAGCAGGTGATTGATACCAATAGAGTCTGAATGGTGTAGAAGGTTTCAGAATTAAACTTTTAAATTTTAAAAAGTATTTAATTGAATATTTTTAAGTCATTTAATATATAAATTAAAGTCATTATAATTAGTTTTAAGACAGCTAACTCCCATGCCAAAGTGGACTTCTGTGTCTGGCTTAAAGGATGATAGGCCAATAGCACTCCAAACATTACTAAAAGCTTTGAAAAACAATTTGCCTTTAGTCAAAATAAATCGACAGATAACACAATATTAATAGCAATCGTTTGGCATTTTCTATACATTTTAGAATGTTATTTATTATAGATAAGCTTTAAATAGCACAGTTACTCGATCAAAACTAATAGACAAATTGGGTGAACTGGGACTGTACTCCTCTTTTTATCAGTGGATCATGGTTTTGGCATTGGGAATATCACCTCTAAGTCACTAATGAATACTGGATGCCCTCACGGTTGTGTACTGAGGCCTTTAAAAACAATTCCAATATTAAATTCGCTGTTGACTGTTTATTGTTATAGGCCATTTTACTGGTGATGATGAGACACAGAGCACAGGAAAGATGTGGCCAGCCTAGTGACACACTGTTACTACCTTTTCTGTTGCTGGGGTGGTAACTTAAGGTTTAATTTTGAACCTTTAAAGGTATACTAAACATAATACAATGTTGTACCTTTTTGAGTTCATTACTGTACCTTAAGCCTAAGGATCTACAGTATTGTGTACCTTTAAAGGTACAGTTTTGTACCCCTTATATTGAACTGGTACAAAATTGTTTCTTAAGAATGCAATAGGTCTTTAGAATATAATATTGTACCCCAAAATGTACAACATTTCAATGTGTTGTATACTCATAAAGGTCCAAAAATAAACCTTCTAAATCACATGTTTTTTTTTCTTCCTAATACTTTTACCTCCTGACTAAAAAGTCAGTTTTTTTTTCTTCTAGGGTTTTTTCAACTCCTAGGGACTCAGCTGACATTGGCTTAACTTAGAACTCTCTTCTATATGTTACATTATTACTACGCTCGCTACAGGGGCGTAACTATCGGTAAGCAGGGTAAGCGTTGCTTACGGGCCAGGACCAATCAGGGGCCCGCCCGACTGGAAGAATTTGATTGACAGTCGGCGGGCCCTATCACATATTCGTTACTATCCGCTGTTCCCAGGCTTTCTCATGGGTTTTCAATAGGCTTGTTCGACTTCATGCGGCACCACTAGAACCCCCAGCCGGATGATGTCAAAGTTCCGCGAGAGCAATTTAAAAGCAAACTCCTCTGTATGGTTTCGCGAATCACTTTTGCGGTAGTTTGACGTCACCCGGCTGTCAATTCTTGTGTCGCATGAAGTCGAACAAGCCATCGCCCAATGAAATCACCGCTAGCAATAGAGCCCAACCAACCACAGCCCAGAGTTTCTAGTTTGAAATCGGCTGGTTTGTATCTTTTGGTTTCTTAACACAAACAAGAAACGATAACACTTTAAATACCCAAACACTACACCAGACACCTAAAGCAAAGCACAAAGTGTAGCAGTAAGTAAACACATGATTTTAAACAGTATGGATCGATCCTGCATGATTGAGCTGTGTTTTGTCTGAAGTTTTGAGCTGCTGTGTGCATCATGCCATCCAGAACTGAAGCCCGGAAAATGCCGCTATAAATTATAATGTGGTTATAATGTAATGCTATAGCCTATAATGTAAGTGAGCATCTTTTTTATGTAATTAGACCTAGGTGTATGTGTGTGTAGTCATAGCAGTGAGTAACTATATGTTATAGTGTGCTGTCACCAGCAGTGTTTTTTCATATGTTATGGTGCGCTGTCACCAGTGTAATGTTTTTGTTGTGGTGCGCGTAGGCTATTTCTGATTTTGTCAGTCATCTAATGTCTCTATGATCCTGTCCTATAAAGAGTAGCCTGCTTGTGGACATTAGTGATCATGTGATGTAGTAAAGAGCCCGCCTTGATAATCCTGCTTAGGGGCCCGGTGTTGGCTCGTTACGCTGCTGGCTCGCTAGTACAGTATGGTTTAATCTCTCCGCTGTCCTCTACTTCTTATGTTATCCACCGATTTTTCTGTGTTTCATGCTTTTATGAATGTAAAGCTGCTTTGAAACAAATAAACAATTTTGAAAGCGCTATATAAATAAAATTTTAATGAAATTTTATTGAACACCACAGTGTAACCTTATTTTAGGTTTCTTCGTACTGTAAGTGGATCAGAGTAAATAGAAGGTGAGCAAGAGAGTGAAAAAAGACAGAGAGAAACAGACACAGAGAAAAGAAGTTGACAAAGGTAAAAAATAAAGACCAGAGTCTAGCTGCGGTAGTACTCAGACAACCCAAGGATGCCTGGTGTTTATAGGTTGTTGGAGGGCAAATATATGTTTCCTCTGAATAAAACGAGTACAGAAAGATAGTAATTATTGCTGAGGAGCCATTAGGGCCGCTTCTTTAGCCAACTGTGCTGCGATGGATAACTAATGGAATAACAAGAGCAGCAACTGCTCTACCATCTCATGCTTTCCCACTCAGTCTGCAGTGTGTGTGTGTGTGTGTGTGTGTGTGTGTGTGTGTGTGTGTGTGTGTGTGTGCGTGCGTGCGTGCGTGGGTGCGTGCGTGCGTGCGTGTGTGTGTGTTCTGTCTAGCCTTTCAAAGCTGTTGACAAAATCACAGAGGTTGATGTAAAGGACTGTCTATAGATGCCTTCTGTCTTTATTCTTCTTTCTCTTATCTTTATTCATTTTTTGTTTGCAGTCCTTTAAACTTCACTTTCGACTCCTCTACATGTTATTACTCTGTTTTTATAGATGCATGTTTGTTGTTTAAGGGGACTGAAATTACTGTTCTGCATTTGGGTTGTGCAGTCAACTCACATTATCCAGGGATGAGGGAAAATGTTACAAATGAAATGTTACAAATGTTACAAAGAAATTGTATAGAAACTGTATAGAAACAAAATCAGAAAAAGTAATTGTAATTCAATCAGGCCCTACAACAACAGACCACTGAAACACAACAGTATGACCAAGGTAATATGCCTGTTTACTAAGGCTAATATGGAAATGAAGATGTAAATATGGATCCCAAAAACATTTGGCTGTAACTAAATAAAATTTTCAAATGGAATTTAACAATAACAAATGGCTTTTGTTTTATAAGCATGGATGCCTTTTTATTGAACAAATAAAGTAAAAAACACATGCATCCCAAAATAAAATGTCCATGTTATTAATTTATATCTGCTCATCCAAATTACGATAATTATAGGTAATTTTAGATATTCTGTAGATTATTCAAGTTTATATGAGCGGATTACGTAAAATTAGTTAACGCTTATTGGCATAATCCTGTATGCTGATTATGTATATAGGAAAATGCCAGCCTAATTCTAAGCAGTATATGTCATATAAACAGAATATGGTCATTACTCTAATAATATTGTTCACATAAACAACTACTGTTTTTTTCCTTTTACTTGTGTCTTAACCAGGACCGGAAGGCCGGATTATCCATAGACAGGATTGGGCGAGTGCCCTGAGGCACCAGGAAATGGGGGGCACCACCAAAGACTTCAGGCCTTCAGAATCGCATCTTTGCATTGACTTACTGTAACATGTAAAGCACTTGCGCTTGCTGCGTCTACCGTGTCTGTTGTGAACCCTGCATTAGACATCAGTGGCCAGTTAAGGAAAACTGGATAGAAGACAAGAAATGTATAAAGGATACAAGTATGTTGCCATGTCACTCATCTCATACAATAAGTTATATTTAGATTTGTGCATTCATAATTGTGCAATGACATGTGCAGCAACTGCATAGAGTTAAGTCTATTTAGTGTTTTTCAATAATGCAGTTATTTTGGGAAAATGTGAATAATTGCAGGCTGATTTAAGGTGTGCTCTAAATTTTCGTCTTGGGCTCTTAAAATGTTCTGTCAGGGGCTACAGTGCTCCTGATTATAAAAAGTTAGCCATGAAAGACAAGAGTTTAAAAATATTTTAAAAAATATTTTTTTGGGGAGTAGGGGCATTTTAAATGTGGTCACCCTAGGACACTACACTATGTTAATCCTAGCCTGAGCTTTTATCTCTTTTAATCTAATTTATTCTGCACAGTTTTTTATTCATTATATAACAGTAATTGGGTGACAAAATAAATGTTACCATTATTTGTCATGCAAAACATCTTATTGAAACACTGAAATGCTGAAGAAAAGACAAGATGCAGGAAGAGGGAGACAAGAGCACATACTTCCCCACTGGGAGTCATTTAAACATTACATAACAAGTAAGTCTTTCATACTTGACCCCTATTACTCTACCATTTAACTCAGTTACTGTCAATTATAACAAACAATGATAATATTCCATCACACATGCGGTCCAGCCCATCCTCACCCCATGGCGTCAATATTTGACGCCACTTGACCATGCGTCAATATGTTACGCGGAGGGTATACCCTTCGCGTCATTTTTTGACGAACTGGGGACTTCAATACTATTGAGTCCGTTGCATTCTCTTTCCTATTTTCGTACCATTTTCTTACCATGTTCGCGTCGGTTTAGGGTTAGATTTACATAATGACATCCCTACCCAAACCTATCCCTAACCCCAATGTCAGGCGACAACTGTTTAATTTCGCGTACCTAATAGTATTGAAGTCCCCAGTTCGTCAAAAAATGACGCGAAGGGGATACCCTCCGCGTAACATATTGACGCATGGTCAAGTGGCGTCAAATATTGACGCCATGGGATGAGGATGTGTTGTCATGCAAATATTTTTTTTTTCTTATGAACATAGACACACACACACACACACACACACACACGCACAAATGCACACACACACACACATACAGCACATACACTGCTTAGACTTGACACGCACATGTTCAGCTGAATTGACTTATGTTACACAAGCATTTAATTGTCCAGAGTGTTGCACCTGCTCGCCTAGGGCACTGCTGCTGGCACAGTCCCACATCACAAACACAAACTTCTGTGTAACCTGCACTGTAAGATTCTGTCACTTACCTGTCTGTAAAGGGAAAGTGAAGATACTTCCCTTAAAGAGTGTGACAGCAAAAGTGAAGTAGATCAGGTGATCAAATGATTGGGGGGGACAACAGTTTGAATTTGGTTCAGAGATTGGGGTTTAGTGTTTTAGAAATTCATAATAACTGTAAGACGCTATGTTAAATGCTCCCTCATCATAAATCTTTTTGGATAAAATAATCTGCTAAAGGAATGAATACAAATTTTACACTACAAGCGAGATGATCTGTGCCTCACTGCGATAGAAATAGTGCTGTTATGACCCTTCCCCATTTCCAAAAGAAAACCCACACCAAATCTACAACCATAAGAAAACTGTAAACAGAACATACAAAAGACAGATGTACATTGTGTTGGACATACTATTCAGAGCTGACGTGCATTAATGCAGGTTTTTGTGCATAATATATGGACAACCTAGACTTCCTTGCTTGAAACTCATCTATAACACCATAAAATTGACAGTCATTTCTTTATACTTTATGTACAGCTAAAGTGTGTAACTTCTATAATACTAAACAGAATGACAAAAATGATGATTTATTTCATACAGGTTCCCAAGACAATCCCTGCCTCATCTGATGGTTAAGCTGATGGTGCTAATGAACAGAGCATGTTATGAAAATGCTACAGAGCCACAGTGTTTAGACCTTTTGGGGAACATAAAAAATACACACTTCAGTTTTGAGAAGAAAATGAAACATGTTAAAACGTGTCTGAATCCACACTGCGGAGCTCAGTGACATTTTTGTCATAATGTGTACTTTAGAAAATTTTGAAGTACATTACAGACTTTAATAGGGTTGTTTTCTTTTTTATATAATGTTTTAATAAATTTAGAACCCAATGTGTGGTAATATGTCCTAAGAGGGTCCAAAGTTTATAAACACTTTAAAATTTGTTTCAGGAAACTATTTGACTTTGAATATAAAATAATAAAAAAGTGAAAGTAAATATTGGGTTGTTTTTAATTCTTTACTTTCTATTAAATCTTCGGTTTTACTCTTTAACCTCTTTTTATCTTAATTTTGCAAAGGATTTTGCAATGCATTACTCATGACTTGCATTGCAATAAATAGCACCTATTGAAAAGTTGTGAAATACATATGCCAAAGTCCAATTTTGTGTGCATTTGATACGCCCAAATTCAATTAACACCTCACATCTTTTCTTGTCATTTTGGTTTCTCTCTTTTTTTTAATTGTAGCTTGAGGTTGGGGTTAGATTTGGGTTATAGGATGTCATTTAAAGTATAGGTTTCTTTGTGTGTGTGTGTGTGTGTGTGTGTGTGTGTGTGTGTGTGTGTGTGTGTGTGTACCTGGTAATTATCACGTTGTGGGGACCAATTGTCCCCACAAAGATAGGAATACCAGTGTTTTTGTGACCTTGTGGGGACATTTTGATGTCCCCATGAGGAAACATGCTTATAAATCAAACAGAATGATGTTTATTGAAAATGTGAAGTAGCAGAAAGTTTTCTGTGATGGTTGGGGTTAGGGAATGGGGCAGGTAAGGGGAATAGAATATACAGTTTGTATGGTATAAAATGCATAACGTCTATGGAATGTCCCCACAAAACATGGAAACCAGAATGTGTGTGTGTGTGTGTGTGTGTGTGTGTGTGTGTGTGTGTGTGTGTGTGTGTGTGTGTGTGTGTGTGTGTGTGTGTGTGTGTGTGTTTATCTTTTTCCCCACAAAGATAGGAATACCAGTGTTTTTGTGACCTTGTGGGGACATTTTCCCCATGAGGAAACAAGCTTATAAATCAAACAGAATGATGTTTCTTGAAAATGTAAAGTAGGAGAAGGGTTTCTGTGATTGTAGGGGTTAGGGAATGGGGTAGGTAAGGGGAATAGAAAACAGTTTGTATGGTATTATTATTATTATACCTAACATTTATATAGCACTTTTCTCAGTACTCAAAGCGCTTTACATATGAACGGGGGAATCTCCTCAACCACCACCAATGTGCAGCATCCACCTGGATGATGCGACAGCAGCCATATTGCGCCAGAACGCCCACCACACACCAGCTTATTAGTGGAGAGGAGATAGAGTGATATAGCCAATTAGTACAAGAGATGATTAGTAGGCCAATGGGCAAGTTTGGCCAGGGTGCCGGGGCACACCCCTACTCTTTTCGAAGGACATCCTGAGATTTTAAATGACCACAGAGAGTCAGGACCTCGGTTTAACGGCTTATCCGAAGGACGGTGCTTTTTGACAGTATAGTGTCCCCATCACAGGTGAGCACCCCCTGCTGGTCTCACTAACACCACTACCAGTAGCAACCTGGTTTTCCCAGGTGGTCTCCCATCCAAGTACTGACCAGGCTCAGCCGTGCTTAGCTTCAGTGGGCAAGCTGTCTTGGGCTACAGGGTGATATGGCTGCTGGCATAAAATCCATTACGTCTATGGAATGTCCCCACAAAACATGGAAACCAGAATGTGTGTGTGTGTGTGTGTGTGTGTGTGTGTGTGCGTGCGTGTGTGTGTGTGTGAGTGTGCGTGCGTGCGTGCGTGTGTGTGTCAATTTTTAAACCATGGTCACTTGGAGTTGGGGTTGGAATTAGGGTATGGATGTCATTTTATGTAACCGAAAGTGATAATGATAAAAATAGAAAAAAAAATGTAGAAAAAAAAGTATTAAATGAAACATAAAGATGTGTGGTATTAAGTGAATAACTTTTCAAAAGGCATGCTATTTATACACAAGGAATGGGCTGAAAATCCATAGTGTGTCAATGAATTTTAATACGTTCACACATTGAGGCATTTTCTTGTTTGACCTGTAATGGAACGTGAATTTTTAGGGGACAGCTTCACTTTAAATGAGATGCCACCGCATGCAGTACTGGGAAAATTGTACTGAGGGAAATGACAAGTAATTATAATTTTCTACAGGCCCCAGTGGACCAAAAGTGATTTACTTGGAAAGCTGCCTTTTTTCTGTACTCAACTAACGGCTTGCCAGTCTACATGGGCCCGTGACAGCCTTCCAGATGTCAATCAAATTATCCGCTATTTACAGCAGATTTGGCGGTGTCATTCGCAATATTCTTCCCCTACTCTGATGATTGGACCGGGAGCAGCTAGGGAGGCAAAACAGGAGAGACGGGACAGCAGTGAAGCAGAGAAGGGTCTCTGTAAAATATTATATGTATACTTATTGTCCCAGATGAGGTTGGGGGAGGAGAATAGAGGAAGGACATCTTCCATTTGAGGAACATTGCAGCAGCACATGCAAATCTGACCCAAGGGAATGACAAGCACTGCTTTTAATGGAGTCCAGGAAAACTCATTTTACAGAGCCAAGACTCAGCAGATAATAATTATAATGCATTACGAATGGACGGTGTGTGTGTGTCTGGGTGAGTGTGTGTGTGTGTGTGTGCGCGCGCACTTGTGCGGTCGTCTGTGATCTATATATTACTGATAAGCTGAGATTAAATGCAGGGTTTAAAGCTAATAAAAGTGAACTTCTGAACCCCTTTTGATATTTAATTGGTGCCAAAAATGTAACATATATTCAAAAAATATTTATGGAGTTTTTGCAGGCCACAGAAGCCTTCTCTAATGACAAAAAAGGAGTACAATGAAATAAAGACTTGCATGCAGAAGAAAAGAGCAGACAAGGTGTAAGAAAAAAAAGGGGTGGAGTAGTATAGGAATGAGTGTCCTGATTGATGTGGTTTGATTAAATTTCCAACATGTAGAGACATTTTGGTGCCTTCAGCAGTCAGTTAAGAAGAAGAAAATCGGCTGATATGTGCCTTTCAACATTTAATTCTGCTAATATTCAACTTCTGACATAAATCTCCCTTCTATAGACATTCATAATTTTTAAAAATGTCTGTATACTTGAATTTATTGTTGAATTTATTTAGGAAATGTTAAAATATAGCCTGAGATATGCTTGAAAAATAAAAAGCAAAGCTGCTCTCCATTCTCTCTCTCTCTCTCTCTCTCTCTCTCTCTCTCTCTCACACACACACACACACACACACACACAAAATGTTTGGAGCAAATTAGGCGCAATCTGTCACAGCACTGACACTTAGGGCTTTGCCACCGCACAGGCCCCTAATGCCATTCCTGTCCTGACAAGAATGAACGCAGGCACACCTACAAGCACCACACCTTCCCATCATCCCTCTTTTCAGAGGACATGACAAACTCTTCTAATCTAACCCTAGACATACTGGGACTCTCAGTGTTCTCAATGCCACTGCTGATAAGTTACTGAGTGTGTTTTGTGCATTGGGTCCAAATAAGTTTTCTGCTCAGATCTGCTACTGCTCCACTGAGACCCACAACCAATCAGCTGGTTACTGAGGAGAGCGGCAAACGTTTAATGCCCTTTCCTAAACACACAGACAAATATGCTAAGCCAGTGAAGAGGAAACTTCATGTAGGCCGCAAGAGAGGCACACAGTAATCACTGTCTCTCTTCTGGAAAATTACCAGCGCAGATTTCTGCTTTGATCGGTCTCTCCCGTCTCTTGAGACAGGAGGCAGGGGGACACATACCATAATTTGCAATAGTACACAAACATGTACTGAGTCCTCCTACCTGTAGTCCATGTGGCATCGTGCTGCAGTCAAACATTTTAGTCAGGTTTGCTCATTGTATTATTGGGAAGACTTTAATTGTGATTTAGGGGTTTGATTGTTCGTCATATCGCCGCACCCCACATAGGAAGTTACATACAGTATGGGCATATTCTGTAGATTAGAGTAAGCAGAAGGAGAAGGATAAAAAGTTAACCCTCTGGGGTTTGAGGGTGTTTGGGGGCCCTGGAGAAGTTTTGACATGCTCTTACAATTAGCATTTTTTTCAGTTGCTTAAATATGTTAATAGCTAATCACATAACAATGTGCTACAATAATGTGTGAAAAACATATGTGTACATGTTTGTCTTTTTAAGTAAATTATGTTTATGCATGGGGCATCCCAAAACACGGTAAACGGCAGTCCTCCTTCTCTGCAGAATGCCTTAAATACGCTCAACAAATCACAGGGCACCATTTCACGCATTGTACACAACAATGGCGGCATGCTGAATACACACAGAATCCTACTTTATACTTCTTGATCAACAAACAAAAACAAAATAATACTTTGATGACATTAATAAACCTGTTGTGGTTTTCTGTGGCATTGAAGAAACGTAAGCCATCAAAATTGAATAATTTATGCAAAAGGCACTCTTGAGACGGAAACATGTCGGCTGTTTCTTGTTCTCACAGGACAGCATCAAGCTTCTGTCATGCTAACACATTGACCCAAGAGGATCTTATGAAAAACTTTCCATTATTTTACTCAAAGTCAACGAAAATCGAGCAGGAAAAACATTTTACAGCTGATCAGTGTCAAAATAGTTCAGTGACGATTTCCCAAGGATAACAGCAGCAATGACATTGTTCTTAATATGACAAAACTAAGTGTTTCGATTAATGCCATTAATGTTTTTTTTTTATCAGTGTATACCACTAGTCAACTCAATGAATATACAATGGCAAAGATGAAAGCACATTTATATACTGATTCAACAGATTTATAGCATTTTGAAAAAAAAACTAATCTAAAAACTAGGGGTGTAACGGTACGTGTATTCGAACCGGACCGTTTCGGTTCAGGGCTTTCGGCACGGTGCACACGTGCACCGAATGGCCGAATGCATTTTGTGTGCGCCTGTGCGGAACATAATACGTGGGTTTCCGCACGAACATATTAAGTGGCGGAAGTCTCCGCGTTCAGCGCAAGTCTTCTGTCAAACATATAACATAGTTCGGCCCGCAGAAAGATTTTTATTTACTTAGTTGTATATCCGTTTGATTATTGATGTAAATGTTTACGTGTCGTATCTAAAAGCGCATGTTAAACGCGTGTCAACGCGCTGCTTTGTTCTTTCAAAATGCGTGAGAGGATGCGCGTCTTTCGTTGCTACGCATTCATGAGACGCGCTTTCTGTGACAGCGAGAATAAGGAATGCGTGATCAGATTTTTCATCTGCACATCACGTCAATCATATCATTGTCACAATGCGATCAGCTGGTCGGGACAGAGAAGAGCTGTAACCCGGGCTTACTCAGCTGTTACTCAGCTGCGGAGGGGTTCGTAAGTAAAGTCACAGCTTACATTGACGACACAAGCAAAGATTAGGAGAAACGTGCAAAAGATCAAAGATGGCTATGTATGCAGCTCACTAATCTCAATATGAGTGTATAATAAGTATATCATCATGTTGCTTGCTATGCAGTTACACATAGAGCAGTAATATTATTTTTATACAGAGATGGTTCAATACTGTGAGGTTAAACAATCCAAAATAAATCAAAACAGAAAATTTTTGGTGGCAAAAATGTAGGCTAATAGTTCATAAATGTATTCAGGAATTGAATTTGTTAGTTCAAGGTTTTAGTAGAAAAAGTTTAAGAGAAGGTTAAGAAAAGAGTTACCTACTGTTATAAAATAATGTAAAAAAGAACTTTGCAGTAGTCTTTTATTTATTATTTTTTCATTTTATATATATTTTATATGTTATATTTTAATAAAAAGTGTTTAAAAAAGTGTAAACAAATTGTAAAAAAAAAGTTTATAGTAATAAACAACCTGCAGTTTAATGTTTGCATTTCTCCCTTACTGTACCGAAAATGAACCGAACCGTGGCTTCAAAACCGGGGTTCGCACCGAACCGTGATTTTTGCGTACCGTTACACCCCTACTAAAAACTAATGAAAAATAATCTGTTTTTATAGTAAATCTTTGAAAATCAAATTATGGATTTAAATTTGTTATGTTATTATAAGCTAAAGATGCTATGTCAAAGTTTGTAACATAAAATAGTGTTTTTCATTTTTTCACTTTCTTGGTATAGAAAATACGTTTTTACCGAAACTAGTCAAAAGGGATTTATTGCGTTTTGGTACCAAACTCTTCATATAAAGTTGCTAAAATAAGGCCAAGGAACACAAACTAAACATTTGTTCACAAAACTCTAAGTACTAGATTTTGTAGAGTTGAGAATTTCCTACATAAATAAAATAAATAAAAATAATAATAAATTACCTACTGATTTACATTAAACAATATTGATTTAATCTGACTTTTTGTTGTGCAAGGCAAATATGCAAGGGAGTGTCAATGGTCATGAATATTGATCTGATGCACACCTGAGGAGATAAAGACCCAACCCCCTAATGGCTTATATCAATGAGGAATGTCTGTAACACAAGGCTGCTTACACAAAGCAAGATAGAGCGAGAGAATCTAAATGCAGAGAAGTTTATTTATAAAATCCCAAAAGGGCAGGTAAACACATCCAAAGAGTAATCCAAAACATAATCCAAAATGCAGGCCAGGGGTCAAAACCGTGAACAAGAATATCAACCATGAAACAAAAAAACAATACAATGACAAAATCCAGAACGTTTGGTAGGACAGGTGTTACACTGGCAATACTTTGCAATATGATGATGTGATTGAACCGGCTTTATACTGACAAACAGGAAGTGAAATGAGAAGCGTGACATGACAAGATTTTCTATATAAAGACTAGAAACAAGAACATGATATCAAAATAAAAGACCTTAACAATAAACCAAACAGAACAAAAAACAAACCCTTACAATGTTGCGCTAGCAGCTAGAAGAATGAATTGGGAGATTTAAACAGAAAATGTTTTGCTTGTAATTTAATAACAAAATAGTGTACAAAAAAAATCTAAATCTAAATTATAAGCATCAAATGTACATGTCTGTACACAAAGGGCTCTATCATACTCCCGGCGCAATGCAGCGCAAGTGTCTTTTTATAGTTTCAACCTGGCACATTTATCAGTTCTTTCAAATTCAAACCTCCCGTTTGTTACAAATAAAGTATTTTTAGAGTACAAACCTTTTCTTGCATATTTGTAAATTATTATTTGTATTTATTTTGAGATAACAGATCATGTAGGCTACCCATTAATTTACAGCAATTAAAAGACTGTTAATTTTACTTCCATGACTGAAAGAAAACAACTTTTAAAGGTTTTAATAATAATAAAAATTTCAATACAAATGAAAACAACGCAATTTTTTAAATATCATTCTTAAACTGGTGGTCTTCTTCCTTCGCTTAGTTTTTTAGTTTACAAATTCTGCCATTTAAATAGGAAACTGGCATGGCGCCAGCATAACTGGCTTTTAAAGGGGATGAGAGCCGAGACTCTCATTGGTTTATTGCACATTACGCCCGAAACACACCCATTATTCATTACAAGAATAGGAACAAACCTTTTAGGCTGTGCGCTTGGCGCACAATCCATTTTTCCTGTTGTAAAATTAGCAAAAGTGGCATCGGACACGCCCATTTAGACCATGCAGCATGGGCTTTTCTTTATCCAAGCAATGCTAAGAAACTTTGAGTGTGTAACGAGTGAGTATTTGAATAGATTCCAAATGCAGAAGTTTATTTAAAAACAAGCATTCAAACACAACAAAAGGATAAACAGTAATCCAAGAACAGGCACAAAGGTCAAAAGTCCATTAAATCACAGTCCAGGGGAACTGCCGTTGTTTTCATACCTGTAGATCGTTTGCTTTGTTCCGGAACCAGGGGAAATGGCTACAATGTTGCGATTCCACATTTTTCGGTTTGCATTCACAAGGCAATATTTCCAAACGAACCAGACTTTGTTAATACAAGTCACATGTGCGTAAACTCTCCTTTAATTGGTCAGAGTGCATCTGTTTATTTTCAGTGATTCCGCTCCAATGTATCCATCAGGATTGACAGACAGCAGCTTTGCAGGATTATTGAGTGGCTTTTTTTTCCAGTTTTATTACTTAATTATTGTGAGCAGGAATCAAAATTGAGACGGGGCAACATTCTTACCATGTACTTAATGCAATAATAATTGTTTCAAATAAAATATCAAAACTAATTAAAAACATTACATTATTATGTAGCCTATGCGGTAAAAACAGCATTATATACAGGGTGCGATTTGTGAAAAAAACAGAGGGGGGGATGTTTTCATAGGCGTCGATTTCGGCGACGGTGGGTATCCACCATATTTCGTCATGAGTCATTTTGTACCCACCACTTATTTTTTTAATATATTTCTAATTAAAATATTTCTAACATTCAGAAATGCGCTCTCCACTCACGAGCTCTGATCGGAACTAACCCGAACCTCACTGTCTGCTGAACTTGCGCAAAAACATCAAAATATAACCAGCTTTTTAAAATGATTTTAAAACTAAACATTTAGACTATTTTAGCACAAATTATGAGCTTACTGACGACTTTTTATAATTCTTGACATAATGGTCTCTGTCCACAGCACATTTCAAAACATTTTAATTCATAAAACTAAATCATGAGAACATGAACTTCATCACTGCATTTGCAGGAATTGTAAAATCTTTTTCCTTTTTAACTCATGAAGCAGCCTAACACAATATTTTTACTCTAATAGCTTATCTTTCCCCACACATATGAACTGTGATCATGCACAACGAAAAAACACGCAAGAATTAAATCTTGAATGGCAAAACTATATGGCACAATTAGTGTCAACATAAACATAAATATGAACAATGTATTGATTGCAAAGTTAAACCATTACAGTAGAAACAGCTTTACTGCTGCTTTTAAAGAAATTACATTAACTTTACACCGCGATGCTGAGCTACAGTGAAAAGATAGAAAAGACAGATGCATGATGTGTTAGTCAATTAGCCTCATTTGCGCAAACTGGACGCGCCGGCGCCTCGCCAAACGCCTCATCGGCATTTATCATGTGTAACTTCTGCCATTCTCAGTGGTGTGACTGGGACACTAACTCTGCTTGTCATCATAAACAGATAATCAGATTGTGATGTTTATTCCCGCTTTATTAATATGCGGCTGAATATGCTGCCTTCCATCGTTTCGACACACAGCTCCATAACCATCTCGCAAGTGTTGATAGGCTATTACTCGTGAGGTGTAACCGGGTCTGTAACCAATCAGATAGCGCCGTGGGCGGGACATTGAGCAAGTCTGCAGAGTGGTGAATACAGAGAGGCTGCGCGGCAGCTGTATCAGAGCCAGCCAAAGTAGCGCATTTTGAAACAAAATTGACTTTAATCAAACCATGCATCCGTGATAAGTTTTTTGATCCGTCTCGCCACTAGTCCCACCTCTTTAACTCACATCGCTTTATGAATGGCTTGTATTTACTCGTTAGTGTGTGATGTAAGCTGCATTGACTTTGTACAATGCGCCAAAGCTCCTCAACAAGACGCTCATGATTATTTGGGCTACAGGTAAGTGAGGAAGAAAACATTATTATACCCAATGTTAGTGTGTATAATGACTTTTAAATACATTTTTCGTGAGAGACTTTTATTTTGAGGCAGTGATCTGTTATGAGTACCAATGGAAACAAAGTGTTCGGTTGTGGAAGAACCGTCTATGGAAAGAACACAGCTGCTGTATAACCTTAACTCAGAGACTCGGAACATAACATTAGGAATGCGTGGTTAAGTTTGTTTTTAAAGAAGTTTCATCTTGCATGGGGAGTGTTTGTTTACGTTGTGTACCGTGGATTCATTTGTAAAGAAGCTGTGATTAAGCTGTGAGAAGCTGTGAGACTGTGATTAAAAGCACCACTAATATTGGATCTGGCAGGAATGACACAACAGCATACACAGTAAATAAAATATTTTACTTTATTTAAGTTACTATGTTTTACTCTTGCTTTGTTAGAGATCGCTGGTTGTCCTGTTGTAACATCCATGTCTAAACACATATATTTGACTGTTTTAATTTACTAAAAACATTCAACAATTAATAAAGGTGCAACACTTAACAATACAACTGTAATATAACGATAGAAATATACAAAGTTAGTGATAAGGAAGGACTTTCCAGCTGCCATTTAGATTCTGATGCCTGCTTACTAGGGATGTGCATCGATGCATCGCATTCCCATTAAAAAGACCTGTCTAAAATCGATTCTGAATCGTATCCAATCATAGCAGTGGGCGTTTACGTCCAGGTCTTCAATGCAGCCCACCCCTTCAAACAAAGCTTTTCTCCAGACAGCATCAGAACCATGTTACAAAATAGCCTATTACTTATTGCTTTTGATGTTTTTGTTTGTAAAAAACATGTGAACATCATAAGTAGACCTCAGACAACAGTATAAAACAATAAAATCGACAGATTAATTGCCTCTTTAAGATTTTAAACAAAGAGTGACTTGGAGGCATGAAAGTACATTTCTTCATCTTATGTTTTTTTGGATTTTTGAGTTGGGTGGGTAGGTCACCAAATTCAACCTTATATTATTTTAATCATTGTCTTGCACCTAAAACATAACACCATTTTGAAACATGTTTGAAAAATGCTAGTAAGTGATAGCTGAGATTGAAAAAAAATTCACAGCGGGGTTAGTTGTAACACAGTGTTACAATTAAGCCCTAGGTAGGCCTATACAATGATAATGAAATAAAAACAATATAAATACTATTAATCAAAATTATATCAATGTTAATACAATATCAGGGGAAATAACTGATATTTATAATTATTTTGTCTTAATTTTGCAGCCATCTCAAAAGAATCAATTTATATACATTGATGGATAATACAAGTATAGTTAGATGAAGGATCATGGATGGCAGATATATATATATATATATATATATATATACAATATCCACCTTTAGAATATAGACAGACTTTTTTAATTATTTGTGTTTTGAAAATTCTAGCAGGATTTACAACAAACCCTCCTATGGAGTAAGTTGTAAAGTTTGCACAGCTGTCACTTTTGGTGTAATTGTACAATAATGGTAGGTCCCACAAACAAACTTTAAAGGGGGGGTTTAATGGTATTTCAAGCATTCTGACTTATTAACACAGTTATAGAGTTGTTTCCTCATGCTAAATGTAGGCAAAGTGTCAAAAATGCAGTTGGGCGTGTTTCAGAGTATTTCTGTGCCGAATGCACTTCGCCAGGGTTCGTACAAGTTTCGGCTAATTTTTTTCGATTACGGTTCTAACTGACGTTTCAGGGGTTTTCGATACGTATCACTTCTTTATATGGGCTTCCGCCGGAAAACTTCCCCTGGAAAACCCCGCCCAGCCGTCAGTCAGCGGGAGACGCTAGAGCTTGCTAACAGCTTATCACGCCACTCAGCTTTGTTTAATTTCAAAAGTCAACAATGGCACAACAAGAAGTGTGTTTTTGGATGTAAGGAGAAGACATCCAGCCTTATGGAAACAATGGATATAGTTTATTATCCGGATTAGCAGCGGAGTTTTGCGTGTGTGTGTTTGATGCGGTGGATTTTCATGACGAGTTACACGCGGTAAGTAAGACTTCTGTATTATGTTGGAAATAGGCGCGTGTATATTATATAAATGACACGAACATGTAGTGAATCATAAGTTAAAACAGTGTTGTATAGTGTTGCATGACTCGTACTCGCTCCTCCCGTGTTATAACTCCTCCTTCTTCATTTTTTCGTACGTTATCGGAAAGATTCGGTAAAGCTAATCTTTCTTTTATAAATCTGATTAAACTAAAGACTCTTCAGAGATATAAAGGATGTCATACTACTCCATAGGCACTCCAGATTAATATCAGAAATGCAGAAACAGCGTGTGTTACGTGAGCTTTAAGTTTTTATTTGTAGCAGAGATGTGTTGATTGTGTAAAAAATTATTAATCTAACTTAAATATTTTTTGAATGATAGAACCAAAGTCAAAAAGCACTAGTCTGTGCCCCACTCTCCCCTATTATAACAAATGTCTGCAGAAGCCGCTAGTGGACTCGTCTCGCCGATGTTATCTTAAAGTTCACGTTAGATTGAGAAAACCCTTTTAGCCAAACAATGTTTAAATCCATTTCTATCTGTAATATTTGTCTAATTCTTTATAATAGAAATTAAACAGCCACTATCATTCTTGGACAAGAAGATGCAGACATTAAATCATGTAAACTCAGAGGGAGGATTTAATCTGTTGAGACAATTAACATCTGACACTGATCAACAGAGAATCGCGTCTCAGACAAAGATATTGAAAACCCAAACAAAAAAGCACACACAGTAAAAGACAGAATATAATGCATGTACTATAAAAGGTTTTGCCACAAACTTTATGCTGAGACGGAAGTGTATCTTCCGGAGGTCACTAATGCATGCTGCATTCGTCATCAAGCCTGGTTTATTTCAGTTAACTGCGCATTACATGTGCAAGTCATAAGCATGTTACAACAATTTATGATTAACTAAATATAATAATAAACTTTATAATTGTTATATATAATAATTGGTATATTGTAATATTTTGTAATAAGATAGATGCAGCTTTTTGTTTAAGAAATGGCCAGCATTTCACCTCCACGAGAAATCTCGTGACATAATTAATCTTGTGAGATCTCTTTGTGCGATATCTCATCACACCCCTAAGTAATCAGCATGTTTCTGTAAACACATATAACCGTGTCTAAGAACAGGTCGTATGCATATGGCGTGTATCATCCTCTTCTTGTGTGTAATCAATACGTGGAATCTTGGAAATTATATTAAAGCACCCAAATCAAAATATCTTGTTGTACAATGTTTAAAAGTACCTGAAAGTTGCCATCAAGGACAACATTATAGCGAATATTACTGAGAAAAAATGTTCTACTTCTTAGGAAAAATTTTCTCCCTGGATCCAGTCCCTCTTCAAAATGCACCCAGAGCTACAATGCTTTTCTGAAGTCAAGATGAACTCTTCCTCACTTTTTCTCACAAAAGATCTTCTGCATGTGTGTGTATATGTGTTATCATCCAAACACGCTGTGAAGTCTATGAACCTGATGAAACTTTATGTTGTTGTTTATGCTATGTTCTGTTGTCATTGTTTTGGGAGTGAGTCAGGTCATTACTGTATGAATAGCATGCACAGCCCGTGGGTATGATCACATTAAAAGAAAATGAAGTCAGACATGAGAAACTGTATGTCTCTTTACTTTCATACAGATTACATAAACATGCAATATTTGTTTTCAATTGTAAATAAAACATTTAAGACATTTCGGGCATTCTTTAGACATATGTATCATGTTTATGTGACGAGTATTCCCAAAGTATCATTTGATTTTTTTACACATTTTAAAAAAAAATTGTGGAGACAAAAGCACAAAGTTTGTTGTTATTATGAATGTACACGAATAAAAGTAGACCCTTTACAGTTTCGCATAATGTCTTATACTGCATTTACACCAGCCGCGGTAGAGGCGGCAAGCGCAGGTGATTTACATTTTAAGTCATGGCAAAGACGCGATTAGGCATCCTGTGGCGTGGTACACGCGGTCCCCGTGAATTGACCGTTGTCGCAGGAAACGCGCAAGTTGAGAAATCTGAACTTCGGCGGATTTCTGAGCAGCGTTAACCAATCAGGACCTTGCTGTAGTAGTGACGTGATTACAGGAAGCGAGCGGAGTAGCAGGGTCTCAGTGGAGTCGCAGAAGCCCCTCCCATGACGCGAATTTCCGCGTGAATGTCACGAATGACTAGAATTTCACACGCAAATGAAGCGAGTGAACTCAAATGTTCAAGCATCCAACTACGCGCAAATAGCACTTTTGCCGCCTCTTTCATGGATGGTGTAAACGCAGCATTAGACGTAAGTATATGATTTAAATGATGGAGTATTTTTGATTCCGCTTTGCTGAAAAAAAATCTGTGATACCACTCCTGCAGTTTTTCAACTCCAGGGTGATGTTGCCAGGGGGGGGCCAGTTTTATGACATTTTATAAAATACATTCGTTTATCATGAATTCTGTGTAATTAAACCTAAAAAAATAAGGCTACTAACCAGCAGCACTACTTTGTATAACTTAATATGTTTTGTTTAATTAAAATGTTAAATTTTAGAACAGTTTTTGTCATAAATTTTCTTTGGGGCGGGGCGCAAAGGAATGCACCGTACACAAGGGGGGCCGCACGCTGAAAAAGTTTGAGAACCACTGCTTTAGAGAGCTTTGCACCCAACCCCCAGACCGCAGCAGTTAAAAGTCTGAATGGGATTAATAATAATAAAAGTGATTAAAATTCACTTGAAGTTATCGTTCAGCTAGGAGTCTATGCCTATGAGACCATGCATGACTGTACCCTACCTGTCACCTAGTGTCATCAAAAGCTTGTTTTAGCTTGGGCATTTGCCTTCTTGAAAACTTTTAAGCCTTCTTGAACTCACCAATACATTTTGAGAAATATGAAACCAAACTCTAGCAAGCTTTTAAAACTTATTTAAAGTATCTGTCAATACTGTAACTGTACTGTGCATGTATCAAATGAACACACTCTATACATAATGGGTTAAATCACACACAGACACACGCATGCGCGCAAACACACACACACACACACACACACACACACACACACACACACACACATTAGCATATATATTTATAATATACTGATGTTATGGAGCTAAATCACTTACGATACAAGCCTTGTCACTGAGCACAAGAGGAAGTGTGACCCTTTGAAGCCTTAAACAGGTTATCAGGGTGTTTTGTTATTCATTTTTGTTTTTCTGTGTGACTGGCGTGCTATGGAACAACACAGCAGCCCAAGCAATCAGGAGGGTTCAGGAGCCTATTTCCGCCCCTGACCTGGAAAGCGCACATCAGCACCCGCACTTAAACTGACCGAAAGATTCCAACCTTAACATGCCGGTGGAGCGGTTGGGGAACTTTTTGTTTTGAATGGCAGGAAATCCCTGAGAATGTTTTCTGTACCCCTGGTGACAATCCGTTAAAGTGAGAGTGAGTAAGACAGAGAGAGAGGATCAGGTTTTGCTCCTTAGCACTCCCCTTCTTCTTGCCCCAAGTTTCTGGGAGAGGCAAGTAAACATGCCCTTAAACTCACAAAACCACACACACACACACAAATACAGTTACTTCTGCCAGATGTCTCTTTTTCTGGCAGATTTCCCATGATTTGCAGGACTGGCTGTGCTGCTGTGTGCTGGTAAGTTGGAATGCTAGTTCAAACGTGTGGAGGCGCCCAAACCATTAAAATTCTCTCTTCCTTTTTTAGTTTGTCTTTTACTTTCTCTACGTCCTATGGCCTTCTTAATATATAGTTTCTTTATGCAGTTTCTCCATCTAGTCCCACCAGTTTTCTAAGCTAAAAAACTGTATTAGCGACATCAGTAACTGGATGGCAAGTAACTTAATTTTGCTAATAGGATTTTGTTTCTGTCTCTTTGTCTCCTCCTTAAACCCGAGGACACTGAGACTAACAGACCCAAATCCTGCTGCCGTGAAGCTCTTTAAACCACTGATCATCTTAAGTCTGCCCTGGGACAACAAACTGTTTCTTTTAACTTTTAATTTAAATTATTACAACTTTTAATTCTTATAATTTTTTTATAATACAGTTCTCAATATATAGTATATCTTCTATAGAATCAGATAAGTCTGGTTCTCTTTCAAGGTTTTTTTTCTCCCAAGGACTTTTGTCCCCACTGGGTTTTCTCCTAGGAGTTGTTTTTTCAACCTCTTGGAAGTCAGCTAACATAAGCTTAACTTAGAACTATTTTACGTTACATGTGCATTACATAATTACTCCGCTTACTAGTACAGATTAATTTAGCCGCTGTACTTTGCTACTTTGTTGTCTTGTGATTTTTCAGTTTTATTTCTTGTTTTTATTAATGCAAAGCTGCTGTGGAACAATGGAAGAATTGTGAATTGAATAGTCACTAAAGATATAAACAAATTTAGTTGGGTTACAGTTACATCACACGACATGTTTCAGTGTTTGTCACTGTTTTTGAAAATGTTTTTTTTCACCAATACTGCCCTAACATAACCCAAAATCTAATTTTGCTTAAGTATAAGTGGTCCTGCGTTCCGTTATAGAAAAGCAGACTGAGTCTTAGAGTCTTTCACTGAGCAACCTCAGACCATGACTGTGGTACAGTAGTACAGAATGAGCTCTCAAAGCTTATTACAACACCATAACCAACAATCTGTATACCAGACATTTTACTCATTAAAGGTAGGGTAACACATTTTGAAAAATGCTAACGGTAGCCGCCTAGCAATGAAATCCCGATCCCACCCTCAAGTCAAATCGCTCTCCAAAGTCACGCCTCTTTCCAAACACATGAACACGCACAGATCAGACGGTCACGTCTCATGTCTCATTCACCAGTGAGAGAACTTTGCAGTACAAAGTGAATAACACTTCCAAAATAACCAACATAAACAACTGGTTTACATCAGAATTAGTTTAAGCACACGTTCGGTTTTGTAGACGTAGTAATATCGTTATGCTAATCCGGAAAACGAACACAAATATCATAAACAACACAACGTTTCATCAAAGTAGAATATCTGAATCCATCTCAATACAAACATATCGCGTACCTACCTTACCAAAATAAACAGTGCAACGACCCTTTCAGACCCTTTGCCTCCTGTAGCTGTTTGCATCTCGTGGTAAAGCAGTAAAGTTACAGATGTTAATTTGGATTTTTGCTCTTGCTGATCCAGGCAGTTTTTGCTGTTGTTGTTATAAAAGATGCATTTAGTTTTGTTGCTCCTGTGTAGGTTGTCAATTCAGCAGAAAAGTTTGCCATTGTCGCTGTTTACAGACAGAGCGCACGTGAACGCGCCGATGACGTATGGTATCTGCGTGGACTCGCTGCGCGGTGGGAATTCAAATTACGCTTACGTATGAGGGACATAAAAGGAAACATCCGTTCGGACCGAAATCTATGATTTGTTGAACATTTTTTGGTCCTACGCCTTTCACAGATGACATAAATTTTTACAAATACATTAAAACAACTTAACACAGTGATTGCTATCAGGATGTGAGGAGACTTTTAACCAGCATAACTAAAAATGTTTCAGGATCAAATCTGTTACCCTACCTTTAAGTTACTGAAAGAGTTGCTTCCAGAACACCTTTGCAACATTATTACCTCCTACCTATCTTTGGGGCATGTCTGAAAAAACTTTTGGTAACACCTTAGATTATGGCCCACAATGTACCACGAAATTAAACATACCTCTACAGTATGTACCCATAGGTATAAAGGAACATTATCACTTGGTGAACCAAATTCATAGTGGCTTAAACCAATTTGTCAAATCATGCACTCTTTTTGCAAAATGCACTCCTCACTAAAACACACATTTACCCTGCGATGCAATTGTTTTGTAAATGCTAAACACAGGCAGGCAAAAGTTAAACACAACACAGTTGTCATCAAGCAAACACAACAGCTAAAATTGTACACACTTTTTTCTTTTTTTCTTTAATAAATCAATGCTATTGGTAACCCTTTGCATATGTCTGTCTGTTTTACAAATATATTTATCAAATAAAAGTTATTAAAAAACAAAATCTTTTTGGATCTGCTCAAACTGTCAGTCACACCTCTTAACTCCGCCCCCTGATTGCGACGAGCTGAAGTTCCACAGCAGAGCAGCTGAACGTCTTGCAACGGTAAATAAATATCTTGTTGTTTGAGTACAATGCCGTCTCATTACGAAAGAAACACTAGTATGTATATAACGGCGCATGTTTTATAAATTTGAGCAGAGCCGGTTTAGACGAGATTGGGCGAGAGGGCAATCATGGAGGCACCAAGTGCTCCAAACTGTGACCAAAATGAGTTTTTGACACAGCGCGAGCAGTTTTCACTGCTGTTAACGCGTGTGCAGGGCAACCGTGACAACAATACAGAATGCAGGATCGGGTTTTACCGCTTATTACCGCATGACGCGTCTCAATCGTTTACCGATGGGTCTACGCAGCCCGGGTGAACCGCGAGAAGATGCGCCCGCGCGGGTTTAAAATGAAACATTGCAGAGATGAGAGATAGAGGAAACTTCTAGCCTACATTAACACCAAAAACATTACAGATTAGAAACGCACAGTTAAGGAAAACTGTGGATATCATAGAAGACGAGAAACTTGTAAAGGATACAAGTATGTATATTTCCCTGCCACTCATCTCATATGCTATATGGATATGTATTTATCTTATGCCTAGAATTAGCCAAGAGCGCTGTATGCTTCTTTAGTTCATAACTTTTTATTCTGAAATCAACCGCACAAATTTAAGTCTGTTTAGTATTTTTCAGTAATGCAGGGGAAATGTGAATAATTGCAGGCTGATTTAAGGTGTGCTCAAAATTTTCTGCTTGCGCTTTTAACATTTTCTGTCAGGGGCTACAGTGCTCCAAATCACCAAAAAGTTAGCCCTGAATGACTAGAAATTTTTTTTATACATTTTCATTGCTGGCTTATTTAAGGAAAGTGTAGTTCACGAGAAAGAACAACCAACCTAAGTGCACCTTCAAGAGACCAACGTTCCTGGTCCTCAGCACAGTTTTTGCCAGGTAGACAGATACATGTTGGATATGCTAATGGTATGGCTTATAGACAGTGTTGGGCAAGTTACTTCCAAAGCGTAATACATTATATATTACAAATTACTGTCCTTTGAAAGTAATTAGTTACATTACAATATTACATACTCTGAACTGTAATGAGTTACACTACTTTCATCAAAATAACAGAAGTATGACGTAGCATTATAAAATGTTAAAATGTAGTTTATCGATGCTTATAAATCTAGAAGTTATGTGTTGGCCCTTGAGCTTTGAATAGGCACTGTGAAGACTTATGGCAAAATACAGTAACAATCACTGTCAGAATCATAAACATAGACAAATTATCTGGTAAAAGTCTGGTAAATTATGGTACACATACCAAACACAATAGAGCAAGAGCCCACTATAATGCAACCTATAGACTTATAACATGGCAAGACACGCAACCTCTTTTCATTTCTATTCTTCACTTTTGATTCAGATTCACAGCAGAACCTGGCATGCACTGGGTTGACACAACTTATCAAAAAGTGCTATTGGAGGATCAGGCCTCAAGGAATACAGCTCATTTCAGTACAATATAAGGATTACATGTAGACTAACATATAAAACATAGACAAACAGAGGAACACTGCTTTTTGCCAAAAAATGAATATAGGTTCCTATACAAAGGCTGGTAAAAACTTTAAACAGTCATGTTTAAATGTACTATTTAGATAACCATGTTTAAGTCTACACTACGTTGTAGTTTTGGTTGCTGTTTGTTATAAAACTGTAGATAGCATAGTAATAGCCTAGCAATCTATTATGTATATGGACTGTAACCATAGCAACGTTAACTTACCTTGTCATTGCTGGTGTGATATGGATTTTACTGGCAAGATTTCTAAAAGTCTCTTTACTTCTGAGGTTCAAGCAGCATGGGAGACCAATCGAAACTTTCTGTTGCTTTTACTTAGTGCTCTCATTCGCAGTATTATGCGTGTGCGACGCTACCGGACCTGATTGCGACCACTTTAGTCAATGCTTATACAGCCGCGGACTTCCCAGATTCGGCTCTTTAAGAAACGCGTCTATATTTAACGCGCACCGCGTCCAAATCGCATTTTAAATACAAAATTAAAGTAAAAATGAACATGCTGCATACAGCACCTGGAAACGGCCATACGCTGTGTCCCAAATCGCCTACTTCCATTCTATATAGTAGGCAAATAGTACGAGAAGTAGTGCTTTTTGCCTACTATATAGTATGGAAGTATGCGGTTTGGGACGCAGCCTATTTTACCCGCAGATTTTTCCTGTGTGGATGCTGGTCGCGCGCATTGATCAAAAATAAAAAAATAAAAATAACACGTCTATTTTTGAAATGCATTGTTGTAACGTGCGTGTTACTGAGACTGTAACGAGAAAAATATTACCAAAATTTTATTAGTAATGCGTTATATTACTGCGTTACAGCAAAATCTAATATATTACTGTAATATATTTTGTAATGTGTTACTCTCAACACTGCTTATAGAATAGTATTTTACTATATTATTTTGATCTTAAATTTCATATTTCCCCTCTTCTCAATGACATACATAAACATGTTCACCAAATAATAAAAATTAGCTCATAAAACCAAAAAGAATAGCTTTTTTCCTCAAACATATTTTTATTTAACTTTATGTATGCAAAGCAGAGGGAAAAAATGAAAATTAATATATTACATAATTAAATAAGAGGGAGTACACAAGAGCAGTTCACAAACACATGACTACAAATAGGCCTACTACAGACAAACACCCAGGAGGCAAATTGTTAAAGCCAACTTAGAAGGCCAGATATCCTTATAATGCCAAGCTATCATAAAATGTCATTTTCATTCATTAATAGGGAATTTTTCAATCATTAAATATATTTAAATATATATAAAATATAAATATATATTCAATAAATATAAAGTTTTTAAGACGATTATTATGTGCTATTTATTTGGAGGGGGTTCCCTTTTCAGTTTCAGCACATGCCCCTCAAAAGGTCTGTGCACGGCCCTGCTTGCAGTACTTACAGTAAACAATTCACTATATTCACTGAACCAAACTTGTGATTACAGTAATAGACATTTTAACAGTATTTGTCAAGTGTGTTGTTATATACAATAAACATTATTTTTCTGTAAACATATGTCCTTAATGTTGTGTTTTCCATTTGAATGAATGCTTTGCAGTGTTTTATATTATAGACTCATGTGTGTATGATTTAAAAGCTTAGTTTGGATTTGAGAACAGATGAAATGGTTTTGAAGAAATTGTTCGATTTTGCTAGAAGTGTTAGGGGTTTTCTGTATTAGTTTGACAATTTGGATTTGTGTTTAAGGCTTTGAGAAAATTAGTGATGGTTTCAAAAAAATTTGTTTTAGCGATTCAGAAAAACTGTAAAATCCGTGCTCTCTCCCTTAGTGAACTCCATTCAGAAACACGTCACAAAATTAATACCTATAACTTCCTTCCTTAACAATCCTTGTCAGACAAACAGGCCTGAAAATGGCATAACTGGGAGGAGGGGGGCCTTTTAATTCCTTGGGGGACTCCACCGAGGGGCAACCTTCCGATCTCTCTGATGAAGCCAATACGCTAGAGGCAGGCTCCAAATGGGAGTCAATTCCCATAGACCTCCATGTTAAAATGGCCAAATTTACAGTAGAAAATAATGTTTACAGCCTGGTACAAAAAGGGTTTTTGGTCTGTATAGCTAATTTTGCCCTTCATGACAACTGTGAGGGGGGGTAATTTTTTTTGTAACTCATCCGTTTAAATTATATCAAGCCTTAAAGTTCTGCATAATTAAGGGCGTGGCCACTTGAGTGACGGTTGAACAGCCACTGCTGTCACTGAAGTCGAGCCAGGCGGGCGAGGTTTCAGCAACCAGTCACCTCAGCTTCACCCAAGTCCCGCCTCTTTACCCATGTTCAGATATCTGCGAGTGATATCTGCGAGTGAAACCTATGGGTGACGTCACAAACACTACGTCCATCTTTTTAACAGTCTATGGGCTCCACACTATACCTTTTTGTGACCGATTTCCTGCTTTTTTATTACTGCTACCTATATTATTGCCTGTATAAGGCCTTGACAGATTTGACTTTCACTATTACAGTTTTTTCAATCGCTAACAAGCGCTTACCCATACTTCAAATAATTTTTCTAAACACTTAACACAGAGTTCCACCTACAAAACACAATTGGCCAAATGCATAATTTTCTTCTCAAAAACACATTTTGTTAAATAAATACTAACTCTTCATTTCAAAATAGAACAAATCTTTCTCTGCACATAATAACTTAAAATGAAATTATTCTTTCAAAGAATAACACTTCTTTTCACTTCACAAGGTGCATGCAGTCAATCAAAGTACACCAGGTTTCTAAATATTGGCTATTGTTGACATTACAAAAACTGCATAGACTTTTATGTTTCAGTTTTACAGGTATTTGCATGCAAAACATGCAATCCACCATTTTTACGCTTAATGTCTTGGTTGGGAACTGTGTGTCCACATGTACAGCAATGTTCACATTCAAAAGCATTTCAGTAAAAAGCAGTTTTTCACCTTACTCTTTACTACAGGAGGTAAAGTAGAAACACAATATGATAGAACAGAAAACGTTTTACAGTATTGATCTTGATCGTTTTTGAGGAGCTTTCCTCTTCCCCCAGAGGGTGGAAGACGTTGCATTCTTTAGAGGGACAACATTTTTACATATGCATTACTGTATGACCTTATTGACATGTCAAGTGAGTATAGAAACAATCCATATAAAATGCAATACTTACCTGTTGGTTTGTTGAAAGATGCGTATAATGGAGGCAACCTCCTAAAATTGGGCTGCACTCTTTTACCAGCCTCTCTTACTGAAATCAGTGAATTTCATCACTGACCACTGTTTTTGCAGCCCTTGGAATGCCACCACCATGCATTCTTACACCTCTACATTGCCCTCTCCTTGGGCCTGCTCTTCTACCTGGCCCTGCTCCTCTCACCGCTCCTGCACCTCTCACTGTATCTCTCACTGCACCTGCATCTCTCACTGCACCTCTCACTGGGCCTGCTCTTCTCCATGTGCCCCTTGCTTTTATTCTTCCTCGTCCAGACATTACAGTGTTTGTCTGTTTCTGTTTTCAAAAACATCACTCCTCAAAGTCCTCCTTTTACTGTATAAGTATCAATGTAAAAGAAAAACTAACCTAAGCCAGACTGGAATCAGCTGTGGTTGGCCAAATTTACCCAATATAAAGGTTTTTATACTGTATCTATGGTTTGGAATATTGTTTTTGCTATTGTGGGATGTTGTGTGTAAGCATTTGTAAATACTACAAAAACAATCCATAATTTTGGTGGGAGGTATAGCTTGTCTGTTAAGAAAATGTAAGCATTGTGGAAATGTGTTTACTTGACTGCATATTGTGTGAAAACGACATGAAATGAATGAATTGTATGGCCACAAAAGACCGATGCTGTGCTAATTGTGTTTAGAGTTTTGAAAATGTGACAACTGATTGGACAAATGCTTGTTAGCGACTGAAAAAAACTGTAAATTCCCCAACAATCTTAATAAGCCTGATAATCATGAATTAACTCTGTTATCACTTACCTAATCTCAGGCGCAGTGGAATTCAGCGACATAGGAGGTGTTTTCTTGATTGATGTTTCTGCCCGCAAGGGTTCTTTCAGTCACTTTGTTTTTGCCGGAGACAGCAACCCGGATAGAAGACAGTCCTGATGTTCACTATCATGAATAAAGTCAGATTTATCTTCGCAGTTTGCTTTTGTGTCTTCTTTACCTGTGATAATGACAACATTATTAGCTTATTATTGTGATTTGCATTTAAAGAACAAATGCTTATTTATATTCACAAAACTGTTCATAAAATCTGATATAGCGTTTATAATAGTTGGTTGCACTATATTTACTATTTTGGGCAAAACCTCTATTGCAAACCTCCATTTAACTAAATAAAATCACTTTCACTTTGAAAATTATGCGCTGTTATGGTACAACCAATTGGTTTGTTTACATAAGACTCTGTCTACGTACGTCTATACTACAGTGCAACCCTGGAGTACTCAAACTAAAACAAGGTCTACAGGGTTTACAAACGACTCGGGTAAAAAATGCTGGAGTAGTCTAAATGAAAGGAAACACATTAAAAAGAAAACACATTAATGTAAACAGGGCCTAAGTTTAAGTTGAAGGACTGAAATAACTGAACAAAGTATTATGAGACTTTTGCCATTATTATGATTTTAAGCAACTCAAAAAAGCACAAATGTCAGTGCAGGTCAAAACTTCCCCAGGGTTCCAAAACCTCAAACTCCTCAGAGGGTTAAGCTGGGGGTAAAAAATGGGTAAGAAAATGAAAAATTACAAATTAAATTATTTTATAACTAGATGGTATCTGTACCTATGGTAACATTAGGCTACATGATATGTATGATTTACTGTACTATCAATATATGGGGAAAATTGAGAAATTATGTAGGCTATATAGATTTTTTTATGATTTTATTTTATTTATTTATATTTGCTTCTTAACCTGATGAAAGTGTATTGTACATTTCTTGTGTCTTTTTTGAAAACACCCATTAAACATTCACAGTGCTGGAGGAAAATGTAAGTGAAACATATACTAATTACTAAGCTGGTAAAGTCCACTTTATAAAATTAGTTTAAAGGTATGGTTTAGTGCAACTGTGATTAATTAAAAGACACTCAAACATTTTAAGATTGCTGTCCTTAAGAAGCATCAGCTCTTATGAACCATGCTCTCCATAGGGCTGAAAAGGGATACAAAACAATTTTTAATAGTTTAGACATCCATCAATTTACAGTTTAATACTGCAGCTACCCTTCCTAGAAGTGGGTGCACAGCCAAGATGAATTCTAACACAGAATACTCAATGAACTAAACAATAACCCATTAGTAACAGCAAAAGGCTTAAAGACATCATTGGAACTGGCACACATCTACCATATGTAAATCTTTGAACAGGCACAGTGTATATGGCAGACACACACTCTTAGAACGAATGTGTTAAAAACAACACATTAGTCTTGTTCTGGGACAACACACTAAATGTGTTGTCCCAGAATCCACCCATCTCTGTGTTATTATTGAAACAACACATTTTGTGTTACTTTTAACACAACTTGTGTTATATTTTAACACAAAATAACACATAATGTGTTAAAAGCTAAACGCACAAAGATCTTGCACTATACCACAGATGTGTACATCCTTTCTAAGATTGCAGCTTACCAACAGTAAGCATCATCCCAACAGTGATGTATGGTGGAGGAAACATCATGATTTGGGCATGCTTTGCTGCCTCAGGGCCTGGACCACTTGCCATCATTGAGCAGAAAATGAATTCCCAATTTTAATAATATATCCTACAGGAAAACAAAATGCGCCATTTGCAGTGGCCTAGTCAAACCCCAGACCTTAACCTGTGGAATGACCTCAAGAGAGCAGTTCACACCAGAAATTCTACAAATTTATCTGAGTTGAACCGGTTTTGTAAAGTGGAATGGGCAAAAATTACTTCTGAACGATGCATGTTTGTAAAACATTTTCTAAAACTGCTTTTTGAGATTAAATTGATAATGTATCCATACTTTTTCAGCAATTAAAACCCTACTGACCATAAAACCCTAAACATTTCAATAAATAAACATCGATCTTAAACTGGTCTTCCTCCGCTTATAGTTTTTCTGCTTACAAATTCCATCATGTAAATAGGGAACCCGCAATGGCGCAAACGCATCTGGCTTTTAAAGGGGATGGGAAATGAGACTCTTATTGGTTTAAATGCACGTTATGCCCATTACTCATACCAAGAATAGGAACAATCATTTTAGACCGTAAGCCAGACACACAGACCAATTTTCCCATCATTAAACTAGCAAAAATGGATTCGGTCCTTAGTGTTTGCACCAGGAAGAAGGTATACTTTTCGAGTTTAGCTTGTGATGACTTTTTGTGATGATGCTTTTACGGAATGAGTTTTGAAGCATATGTGATAAGTGAATTGGTGAATTGTGTTTACAATGTGTGTGTGTTTTGGAATGACATAAGGATATTGATTTTTGTGCTACAGAAACCAGTTTCTGTGTTTTAGCAATTGAGCATTTTTTTAAATGAAGGTTTTTATAGCGAAGGGTAAACAAAATGTAAACACACATGGCCCTGTGTGAAAAAGTGCTTGCCCCCTAAACCAAATACCTGGTTGGGCCACCCTAAGCAGCAACAACTGCAATCAAGCGTTTGCGATAACTTACAATGAGTCTGTTACAGCGCTGTGGAGAAATTTTGGTCCACTCATTTTTTGCAGAATTGTTGTAATTTTGCCACATTGGAGGGTTTTCACGCATGAACTGCCTTTTTAAGGTCATGCCACAGCATCTCAATAGGATTAAGGTCAGGACTTTGACTAGGCCACTTCAGCCATTCAGACGTGGACTTGGTGGTGTGTTTTGGATCATTGCCCTGCTGCAGAACCAAAGTTCGCTTCAGCTTAAGGTTACAAACAGATGGCCAGACATTGAAATTCAGGATTATTTGGTAGACAGCATAATTTATGGTTCTATTTATCACAGCAAGTCTTCCAGGTCCTGAATCAGCAAAACAGCCCCAAACCATCACACTACCACCATCATATTTTTACTGTCGGTACAATGTTCTTTTTCTGAAATGGTGTGTTACTTTTATGCCAGGTGTAATGGGACACACACCTTTCAAAAAGTTCATCTTTACCTTGTCAGTCCACAGAATATTTCCCAAAAGTCTTGGGGATCATCAAGATGTTTTCTGGTAAAACTAAGACAAGCCTTTATGTTCTTTTGTTCAGCAGCGGTTTTCGTTTTGGAACTCTGACATGCAGGCCAGTTATGTCCAGTCTCTTTCTTATTGAGTCATGAACACTGACCTTAACTAGGGCAAGTGAGGCCTGCAAGTTCTTTGGATGTTGTTGTGAGGTCTTTTGTGACCTCTTGGGTGAGTTGTCGGTGTGCTCTTGGGGTACTTTTGGTCGACCGGCTACTCCTGTGAAGGTTCACCACTGTTCCATGTTTTCGCCAATTGTGGAAAATGGCCGTCACTGTGGTTCGCTTAAGTCCCAAAGCTTTGGAAATGGCTTTATAACCTTTTCCAGACTAATATCTAAACTACTTTCTCATTTTTTTTCTGAATCTCTTGGTCTTTTGGTCTACTTCACTTTGTCAGGCAGGTGCAATTTAAGTAATTTCTTGATTGCTAACAGGTGTTGCATTCATCAGGCAGGGGTTCCCAACCCTGTTCCTGGAGATCAACCCTCCTGCATACTCCAATTTTAAGGTAGCCCTGAAATGCTTGATTTGCCAGGTTCAGGTGTGTTTGATTGTGGTTGGAGCTGAACTCTGCAGGACAGTAGATCTCTAGGAACAGGGTTGGGCAGGATGGGTTAGGATTTTGTTTTCCCTTTATAATAAAAAATATTCATTTAAAAACTACATGTTGTGTTTACTTGTGTTATCGTTGATTAATATTTAAATTAGTTTCAAGATCTGAAACAGTAAAGTGTGACAAACATGTAAAATTAAGAAGGGGGCCAACACTTTTTTAGACCACTGTATAACACCACTTATGGTTTCTCTGTGATCACCATCTTTTAGTGCTATTTTGCACCAATATTTTAGAGAGTGTATTTACAGTAATTGTTATACTGTATATGATCCTGTTAGAATCTTGTCTTGTCTAATGCTGTGTAAACTAAAAGTTTTTTTTACATCTTATAAGATTTTCAAAATGTGATAGACCACAAACATGAGGATAACAAATCCTAGATTTAACCGTTTTGCACCTATAGTGTTTGGTGTGCCATAATGTGTCAAAGACAGCACACCATACACAAACAGATTTTCAACCAGAGTCTTGAAACACAGAAAATCTCGCAAAATCTCCAGAATAAGCATTGCGGATGATATGCAGGAAGAAATTTCAATGATAGTGTTTGGAATTTTTCACAGAAAATTCAAGGGACAAAAGTAAAGGGTTTGGGTGAAGACATCAATCTCAAGAGCCTACATTACTGTGACACTCATAGGGCCGGCCCGTCCAACAGGCATACAGGCGACTGCCTGGGGCCCTGCAACAAGACGAGGGCCCTCCATGCATAAAAATTATTTAGTCATTGCACAAATCTCATAGACGCGATCAGCAGGCATTTCGCGCTACATGTGGAGGGACCATATTGATTAAAATAGAGATCACAAGGACGGTAGATGAAAAAAACACAGGGATTTAACAACAGGATAAATTCCCCACACAACAATCTATAGTAAAATGATAATAAATACAAAACATTAGTATAAGTAAAGACATAAAACATTACAAAATAAGAACAGAGTGGGCTAATTTGCAGGTGTGTCTCATTGCACATGCTTGGAAATTAAACGTTTTGGATTATTGGTAATGTAGTATCGTATAACAATGCAATGTTTACTTTGCATCTTTCAATTAAAATAAAAACAAGACTTATTTGAGTGGGGTTGTGGTGGTAGGCTTTGGCAAACTATGGCATTAAAATGATACCTTTTAGGATCTGAAGAGAACGTATTTTCTGCTTTAAATTGTTTAATGCATATGCTAATTTAAAAACATAAGAAAAATGTCTATCACCCTTTCTTAACTAACCCAGATGAAAAAATACTATTATACTATATAATTTACTGTAGTAAACTGTATAGTTAGATTCTTAGATACAAAAAATATACTATATTAGGGATCAAAAATAGTATACAGAATACTGTATCACCCTACTGTATAGTATATATTTTGTATTAATATCCCTGATATTTGTATTGCTACATAAAGTACTGTAGTTCTGTTGCACTACGGCTGTTGCACTAACAACATTGCTTAATATGTTGCACTTAATAAAAACATTTACACTTACAGTAAATATATACATTTTCATTTTTGTCTGTTTTAATTTTACTTGTCAAATTGCATTGCTATGAAATTTTTTACACCAGTGGGGCCCAATTTCAAGGTCTCGCCTATGGCCCCATAACCCCAAGGGCCGGCCCTGGACACTCATCAGAATACTTCCTTTGACACGTTTTCTGAAAAGGCCTTAATCTGTTACATTAGTACTTAGAAAAGAAGTCTACTGCCAAATATATTATTTTGTAAGAGATGTAGAACATCAGGGAAACAAATTTAAAATTATGAATAAAATAAATCCATTGTTATAAATCCATTGCATGGTTAGTCAAGACTAAATAGGAATTTAAACATGAATGCATTCTTAATCTCTTTACTTCACCTTCACGGCGCTTGTCTTTCCTGCTCTGGGCGGATAGCTTTAAACCATATCACAATGAAGACGTATGTAGGCACGTCAACTGCATGCGGAGCTGCATAATTTTAAATGGGTCTCGCGGCACAATAATGTCACTCGCCAGCTGGTCTGTGCGGCACTGCAGGAAGTTAAGAACAACAAGTGGTGCGAGGCCCTACGCAGCTTGTGTAGCCTGCGTATAGGGAGGATCGGCTCTGAGGTTCGGACACTCTTAAAAAACGTCACACCAAAGGAAAATCTGATAAGAACACAGCTAGGATTGTCGGAAGAGGGGAAATCACCCAAAAATCAAGAAAATTTTATTTTACAGTACGTGTACTTACCTTGTACATATATGGTAAATAAGTTGTACTTACAGACAAATGTGTGGTACTTACTTTTAGGTATCTACATGGTAATGAACTGGTATCATTACTGTACTTACCAGTGGTACATACTTGGTAGTTATTATGTAATTCTAGATAGGTAATAGATAATAACAGATACATACTTATAGTGTAGGTATACTGTAACTAACGATAAACATGACTGTACTTACAAATAAATGTACAATATAAGTATTTAGATTTTACAGGCAAGTTAGGGTAGATTACTTATTTATAGTGGGTATTTATAGTGTACATATATAATAACTAATATCAAACACTACTGTTCTTACAAATTGTACATACACAATAAGTGTGTACTAGTGAATGTACCCAGTAGTTATTCATGTCATAGTCCATGGTTAGGTTTGCCTCACAGTGACAGTCCTGTTTCCATGCAGTTACCATAGACGTACTAGTGAATGTATCCAGTAGTTAATGCGTATGATAGTCAAAGGTTGGGTTTGTCTCACAGTGACATGTATATAATGCCATATCTTAGTAGGTGGTTCCTATGTAATAACTATGTAAAAGGCAACACTTTATTTTACAGTCCTGTTTCCATGCAGTAACCATAGAAGTACTAGTGAATGTATACAGTAGTTAATGCGTATGATAGTCAATGGTTAGGTTTGCCTCACAGTGACATGTATATGATGCCATATCTTAGGTGGTGGGTCCTATGTAATAACTGTAAAAAGCAACACTTTATTTTACAGTCCTGTTTTCATGTAGTTACCATAGACGTACTAGTGAATGTACCCAGTAGTTAATGCATATGATAGTCAATGGTTGGGTTTGCCTCACAGTGACATGTATATGATGCTATATCTTAGGTGGTAGGTCCTATGTAATAACTGTGTAAAAAGAACACTTTATTTTTCAGTCCTGTTTCCATGCAGTTACCATAAACGTACTAATGAATGTACCCAGTAGTTAATGCATACGGTTATTTAATGCTTGGGCTATGTTTACACGTGGGCGGCTATTTTCATAAACGGACATTTCAACCTCTCCGGTTTTAAAAATAATATTGTGCACACATGTCAGTTTTCAGAAAAGTGTTTATTTACACGTACCCGTGCATATTTGCCGTCAAGAGACGCTCAAGCCCACGTAAGCCAATCACCGGCAGCGCTGGTGGTGACGTGAACTGGTTCTTCATGTTGGAGGGAGGAGTTGTTGCAGTAGGTGATTGATGACGTCAACGTACAGCGAGAGCGAGTTGAGGAATCACACGTAGAGGTCTAATTTCGAATCGCTCTCGCGGTACTTTGCCATCATCCGTTGCAGCGCCGCATGAAGTCAAACACGCGCAAGATTGCTGACCTCCGAGCACTCGTCTCTGCTCCTCGACATAATGGAGCAGCTGTATTTGCAAATACAAACACACGAAACGAGTTTGCAGGAAAAAAAATGTGATCTTGGAAGCGTTCAGAGTAGCAGTTACATGTAAACATAGGTCGCACTTTTGACGTAGGTGCGAGCTCTGGCGCATACTCTGTGACGTTGCCTGGTTAAACATCCGTTTGTCTCAGTTTAGATGCAACCGTGCAACAGAAGAGTTTCAAGATCTCCACTCTGGCCAGAGTTTTTAGAAACAATCGGTTTCAGAGGCGAGTTCTCCATTTGCGTGTAAACGAGGGGCACAAACGAAGGTAAATCTCTCAGTTTTTAAAAATAACCATGTACATGTAAACAGAGCCTTGGTTTAAAGGACAAAGATACTGAGTACCAAAATAGCACATCAGGAATGTTTGTTCTTAGTTATCATATACGTATGGTATATAACTTAATACGATAAGTATAACTTAACCTTGCCTGCAGGTACCACACACATCAGTAGTGTTTCTCGTTAGTTACAGTATACATACACCATATGTGCCGGTCATTAATTTATGGCCTACAGGTACCACACCCTTATCATGTATATACAATTTGTAAGTACAGTAGTGTTTGATATAAGTTATCATATATGTACACTATAAATACCCACTATAAATAAGTAATTTACCCTAACTTGCCTGTAAATTCTAAATACTTATATTGTACATTTATTTGTAAGTAAAGTAATGTTTCTCGTTAGTTACAGTATACCTACACCATAAGTATGTATCTGTTATTTACCAGTACTTATCTAGAGTTACATAATAACTACAATGTATGTGACTCATAAGTCATTTTTTGCAGTGGATCAAAAAGATACTTAGAAAGATACTTCTTTCTTAAGAAGAAAAAAATTACTTGTTTCAAGATTTCCTTCTTTTCATCCTATTGGCAGATATTTTTGCTTCTTTTAAGCACAAATTTACTTAAAGTTGATATTTTTTGTCTAAAAACTAGACTTAATTTCTAAGGTCATTTTGCTCGACAAGAAAAAGCATTTTAATTTAAGAATATTTAGATTTTAGTACTGAAAACAAGATAAAAATACTAAGTAAGAGTCATTTTTTTGCAGTGGGGAGTCAGCTTACATTGGCTTGACATAGAACTATCTTTTATACGTTACATTTATTACTACTCTCGCTAGTATGGTTTAAACACAGTTGAGTACACCGATTTATTTTTTCTTGCTTTTATAATTGTAAAGCTGCTTTGAAACAATTAACAATTGTGAAAAGTGCTATATAAATAAAATTTAATTAAATATTTGTGAAGCTTTTATACTCTTTGATAAAAGTGAGTTTCCAGCATATGATGTAGGACGTAGCATACGATGCGAGAGAAAAAAAAGTTAAGGATGGATGGAATTTTTTGGGCTTCAAAATCAGTAGCACCATTTCATTACAAACCTTGGATGAGCAAGAACTCAGATTTTGTTTGACTGAAAGATAATAGTCACGTACATCTCGGATGGCTTGAGGGTGAGTAAATCATATTTTTTTACTGAACTATCCCTTTAATGGCATTAAACTGGATAGTTACTTATTTTAAATTCTGGTTATTATTTATGTGACCAGTGGACAAATGGACAATAATACTAAGTTCAAGACAAGGTGGTCATTCAAAACCAATTGTCTTTTGGTTTTCAAAAAACGCCATGCCCGCTTCTGAGGCTTTATATTTATGGCCAAAATAAAGTCTAATTACATAAAGTAAAAAAAGATGTTAAAGATTCATGTAATCTAAAATTCGTAGAACTATGTGTCACAATAGGAACCAGGAAGAAGACTGAAGGTAAGCAAAATAGTTACTTTATTGTAACACACACGGAGGCAGAGAATAAACAGTTGAATAATTGGTAATAGGTAGTTCATGAGAGCACTTAGCTGAATGGATAATAATGTCTCTTTTGCAGGTGAAGGATGCTGGATATGCATAAGGGATCGGATGAAGATCACAGGATTTCCAGGTAAGTGAAGCGGGTGAGTCTAGCGTTCAGTGATGAGACCAGATGAGGACTGAATGTGCAGGTGAGGTATTTAAAAGGATATGGTGATGGGACACAGGTGGTGGTGATTAGTATTCGGGGAATGGGAAAGAGTGGGAGGAGTGAATGATGACGTGGATGGTGATTGTGATGGGATCCTGACAGTACCTCCTCCTCCCAAGGCGGCTCTTGACGACTGTAGAGATGTGTGAACATGGCGACAAGGTCTCCCTCGAGATCTGGGAGCCAGACGGTCAGGGTGATCGGCGTGAAACTGATTAAGTAGTGTGGGATCTAAGATGTCCCCGAACGTTCCTTTGGGCCCCAGTCCTCCCCGTCCATGAGATATTCTAGGCAAGTACCTCGCCACCGAGAGTCGAGAATGTCACGTACCCTGTAGATGGGTTCTTCTTCAATGGGAGGAGAAGGCACCGTATCGGTGATGGGATCTGTGGAAGGAGGAGAAACATGATCAATGAAATGTTTTAAGGGAAACATGAAATGAAGGTGAGATCCTGTATTCCGGTGTTAGGTCGAGTCTGTAGGTGACCTCGTTCAGCTGCCTCGGCACAATGAAGGGACCGATGTATCTGGGACTCAGGTTACGGAAGGGTAGGCGAAGGCGGATGTCACGAGTGGAGAGCCAAACCTTCTGACCGGGTTGTAATTCGGGTGGATTGGAGTGGTGATGGTTGGTTTGGTCTTGATGTCTTCTGACTGCTTGTTGGAGATACACATAAGCTGAGTCCCAAACCCCCTCGCTCTGATGGAACCAGTAATCAACAGCCGGAACTGCGGATGGCTCGCCAGACTAGGGGAAAAGAGGAGGTTGATTACCAAGAGTGCACTGGAACAGGGTGAGTCCTGTGGTAGATTGAGGTAGGGAGATCTGGGCATATCCTGTTCAAGGGAGATAGCGGCTCCAGCTGTCTTGGTACTGATGGCAGTAGGTACGGAGGTAACAACTGATTTCCTGAATTTTACGCTCAGTCTTGCCATTGATTTGAGGATGATACCCAGAGGATAAACTGATGCTGACTCCTAGGATTTTGAAAAGGCTCGCCAAACTTTTGAGATAAACTGTGGCCCTCGATCTGAGACAATATCTTTGGGGATACCAAAGTTGCAGAATAAGTAAAAGGGCCTCAGCAGTCTTGAAGGCAGTAGGGGGTTTGGGTAGAGGTAAAAGTTTACAGCCGTTGGAGAATCTATCAACTACGACTAGAACACAGGTGTAGTTTTGGGATCTGGGTAGGTCAGTCATAAAATCGACTCCTACATGAGACCATGGACGTTGAGGAATAGGAAGGGGTACTAATTTACCTACAGGAAGTTTTCTAGGGGTGTTGGTGGTGGTGCAGACTGAGCAACCTCGCACATACCGGGAGACGTCTTGGGAGATGGTAGCCCACCAGTACCGTTAACTGAGGAGTGAGAGGGTTCGCCTACTACCTGGATGTCCTGAGCCCGGAGTGGAGTGAGCGGCATCCAAAAGTTCTTTGTGGATGTGTACTGGTAAAAAGGTTAGGTTAGCTGGGACTTCTGGCGGAGTGGGGTTGTTGAGGTTCTCTTGAGTTATTAGTTAATTAATGTCCCAGATAATTGGGCTGACGAACATGGCTGGAGGGAGTATAGGTTCTGGTTGGAGATCCTCTGAAGTGGAACTGTGAAGACGTGAAAGAGGGTCTTCTTTGAGGTTCTTACTTCGGGTCTGTAGGTTACAGTGAAATTAAATCGAGTGAAGAACAGGAACCAACGAGCTTGGCATGGATTCAACCTCTTGGCTTCACGAAGATATTCCAGATTACGGTGATCGGTTATGACCTCAAAGGGGTGGTTTGTCCCCTCCAGCCAATGTCTTTATTCTTCTAGGGCTAGTTTGATAGGGAGCAGCTCCCAATCACCTATATCATAGTTCCGCTCCGCAGGTGATAGCTTTTTGGAGAAGAAGGCACATGGATGGAGTCTGGGAGGATTCCCCTGCCCAGAGAAAGTATGCCTCTGACCCCTGAGGATAAGGCATCTACCTTGACGAAGAAAGGGAGATCTGGGTCAGGATGTACAAGGATAGGTGCAGACTGGAAGGCTTCCTTGAGGCTTCGGGAGATAGAACTAGATTCTTGGGAGCACCCTTTAAGAATGAGGTGAGTGGAGCACTGATGTGACTGTAATTTTTAATAAACCCACAGTAAAAGTTGGCAAAGCCTAGGAATCGTTGCAGATCCTTCACCGTTGTGGGTAATGGCCAGTTATGAATAGCTTTCACCTTCCTCTGGTCTATTTGTACTCCTTGCTGGTTGATGATGTAGCCCAAAAACTGTACTGAGGGGGTATGTAACTCACACTTTTCCAGTTTAAGGTACAATTGGTGCTCCCGTAGTTTCTTCAGTACCAGGGTAACATGAGGATGATGTTGACAGAGTGTTAGAATATATCAGGATTTCATCAATGTGTACAATTACGAACCTTCCGTGGTATTCACAGAAGACTTCATTCATGTACCCTTGGAATACAGTAAAGGCAGAGTTTATTACAAATGTGTCCTTGATGTTCAGAATGAGAGGTGTGTAGAATCCACTTGCATAGGTTCTGGTGCTGGAGGAACCAGAGGAGGAGCCGGACGATTAGTAGGGGCAGATACTTCATCACAGGCTGATAGACGTTGAGATACACAAATAGTTTTCTGGATAAGAGTTTCCAAACACATCGAATCCTCATATACCACTATAAGTTGTCGAATATGGGGGTTGAGTCTCATTCCAACCACTGGAGGCTGCAAGAGTACTCATGTACTCACAGACAGCAGAGAAAGGAGCGCTCATCCCGACAGCAGAGAACTTATGAAAGCCACTTGTGCAGTGTTGTGGGAAACTGGTGTGCTTGCATTTGGAAATACAGAGATACCTGAAGTAAAAATCTCCAGCAATCCTCCGCCTCGCCGGAGAACGTCGCTGGTCGGGCCATGGGAGATGCAGAAGCAGTTGAAGAGGTAGCAGGATTTTTTGGAAGTAGATGTAGCCAGGCTGAGTAAAGAATATCTTCTGGTACTGAAGTAGGGTGACTGGATGGAGATGGAAGTAATGATAACCGGACTGCCTGTACCTGTACCAGGTGAAGGATGCTGGATATGCGGAAGGGATCGGATGAAGATCACGGGATTTCCAGATAAGTGAAGTGGGTGAGTCTAGCGTTCAGTGATGAGACCAGACGAGGACTGAATGTGAAGGTGAGGTATTTAAAGGGATATGGTGATGGGACACAGGTGGTGGTGATTAGTATTCAGGGGAATGGGAACGAGTGAGAGGAGTGAATGATGACGTGGATGGTGATGGTGATGCGATCCTGACATTATGTTTGTATTAACTTGATTAAAAACTTTTTCAAAAGTACCAACAGAATAAAAAAATGTTTCTTTGACAACTTTCAAGGTAACATGGTGCACATTAACTAACTTTCTCCCATTCTGCAATAATCTGTTTTATTATTATAAATGTAAATAAAACCATGTTTAACAAAATTTGCGACACATGGTCATTAATAACATTATTAAGTTTTGGTCTTTTTACCGGACAGGGATTAGCTTAAGCCAGGACTAGACCTTAGTTTAATTAGGAAATATAACTATTTTTAACAAACATGCCTCACTAAAAACATTACTTGTGTGCATTTTGAGGCAAAACAAAGGGCACTGATGTATTTTAAGATATGTCAGTACAAGTTGTTTTCAGATTGGACAGCTATTACATTTATTTAAGTCTAGGACCAGTCTAATCCCTGTCAGGGAAACCGCACCTTAGATAAAGTTATACATTTGAAAAAAAATAGTTACTGGTTTCCCCTAAATAGAAAAAAAACAATGAAAGACAGCGGGGACCAGTCTGTTTCGTTACCAACACTCTTCAAAAAAACTTATTTTGTGTTTCATACAATAAAAAAACTCACAAAGGTTTGGAACAAAATGAGGTTGATTTGTTAATTTTTACAGAATTTTATTAAAAAATGTCTCTTTTAAAGCTGTTTTAAACAGTATTTTAGAGTTAACATTCCTTTAACTTTGCTGTTATTTACTTGTATGTCTGTCTTTAATCTCTTCATTCTTGAAAGACACTGCAGTACACTACGTTACAGTACAGTACAAGCGCTGATCAAGTGGGTGCTCGAGACACAAGATATTCTCCATTCTTTTTAACCAATATACTGTAGATAAAACATAATTTGAAGCATTTTATATGACGTTTTATTTTCTTGACAATTATCAAGAGCACCTTATTGCAGAGCAGCACATTCAGTCCGCCTCGCTCAGATGTCAGGCAGATTCTCTTCACTGAGCGAGAACTTTCCGTTTTTATGTGAAGAAAACTGGATGCTCTCTTGCAAATATGACGTTATTGAGTGTGGAAATCCACAAGCGGAATCAGTGCCTATGGTAACTTTTTGAAAGCTCTCATTTATAAATGATACTCATTTACAAATCAGTAGTAATGTTAGCGCATCTTGTATGCGTACAGGTTGGCAGGCCTGCTATGTTGTGATGTACTTTCTAGGTCTCCTGTATAAAGTCCAGAAATCTGAACAACTGTCATAAATCATTAATTACACGTTTTGTTATGGCTACATGGCTTGGTACATCTGTTTGGTTTTATATCAGTTAAAAAATACTGTACTGCTACTTTCCTAAAAACGTTCCTAAAAAGCTCTACTCCAGTCCCTTGTTACTAAAGCAAACATCTAGCAAAATACAATCTGTCACACTTGTTAAGGTCACAAAATTATGGTCGTAATACAGATCTTACCAAATGTACAACCAAATCTAGAACTTTGGTTTTAACCAATTAAGCTACAGGAATCATAACTAAAACCTACACCAACCAGATAGCAAGGTACTACTTGCATAAACTTTCATAAAAGATTATGAATGAGTCATTTTTTATAACTTGCATATCACAAAATGTATTGATTTATTCAATTAACATATGACCAATATTGCACATGTGGATATATACTATGGATACTGTTAATATGTACCTTTATTAAATGTTGCCTTGCCTGAAAAAAACTGGCCGAGTCATGGTTAGTCTTGTGGGTTTTTTTTTTTTTTTTTCGGTTTTCTCCACCTTCACTTAAATGTTTGAACACTGAGTCTGTTGCAAAGCCACACTGTGGGATAATGAAGTGGGTCTGGTCGGAAACATTCTGTGAACTTACAGATTTTAAACTAGTGCCTCAATTACAGCCTCAAAAAATGATTTGCAACATTTAATCACAGCTATCTCCCGTAGAACTTCCTTCAGTGGTGTGCTAGCATTCACAATTCCCTTGGTTTCCCACCAAATCATTTGGAGCTGAAATCCTGAATTAAACAATGCAAATGTGGACTTGGAGCAAGATGCTTATAGTGTGCCCCTGCAGAGGAGGCCAAGAAGACCCTGTCCACAGTCAGATGGAGCCCCCACTGACCCTAAAATTACATTTTCCATTGTTATTACTGCTATAAATATCACTGCACACACTTTTAATGCTCTTGTTATCTTCTGTGTTATTCATTGTTCAGGACTTTTGAAATATTTTATTGTGTAAGTGCTTGTGAATGCATGGTTACAGCCCTCAAATTTATTTACCCGTGTATGGTTTGTTCGAGTGCTTGTTTAATTTTGCTTTTTAATGTGCAACAAAGTGTTGGCAGTGGAGAAAATGTGACTCAATCTAATAAAGCCGATTGATTAAAAGCAGATGTATGTCTGCAATTAGAGTTTTATTCATAAAACCTGCAGAGACTGCCAATCAGCTCAGTGCCAAACAGCTCTTTGATATCACCTGTGCTGGAAGAAATGACAGCAGTATCCAGGTGGAAAGAGGGGCCCATGGAAAAGGACAGAAAATACATGTAAAAGACAAAGGCAGATTATGAGAAGAGTATGACCAAACCTAAAACTTTTGAACAGTGCCCGTGCACCAGCATATCACAAAAGTCTGAGCTTGTAAGATGACGTGATTTAGGCTTGAAGGGAACAACAGTAGAGGAGTCACACTGCTGATACTCAAACAGACACACACCTTTAAATGTGGCTCTGCTGAGTGCAGGATGAACCAATCAAAGACATTGTGTCCTATCATGCACGGCATGGAAAGTGCACTTGAGACAGAAAGACGGGGAGGTGTTACTCAAATGTGTCAAAAAGTGAACAAAATGCCATGCGGAATAAAATGTCTACAAATTATGCATATTTTACTCTGACATTCAATGCTTTCAGATGATGGGCAGCAGAGCTGTCCAGTGCCGGTAGTGAAGGTAACCAGCTTTCTTTGGGCTGTGGGCATATGAGGCTCTAATAACGGGCTTGCATGGTTAACGCATCCTTTTAGCGCATTGCGACTCAAGTGGGTGGAAGTGAGTTAAGAGCAGGAACAGATGTGTAATTGAGTTGTAATTCTGACATATGCATTTGAGTGATAGGTAGAGCCATGCAGAGCTAAAGCTACAGCGACGCCAAGCTCTGGCCTTTAAGAGCTTCAGTAGGGCCCCAATGAACACGTTAGGAAAAAAGGAGTGCTTTTTTTATACATTTTTTTAAATCATGATCGAAACAACACAAGATGGCATTGTAGGAAGATATGATTGGAGGATATGAATAAGGGTCTATTTGTGACATGTATGTACTGTATGTTGCATTTCTTCAAAGATAAATAGAGGTATAGAATGTAAATAATGCTCTGCAGTAATGCTCATGCTAAACTGCATTTCCATGCATTAAACCAAACATTTATGGTGTCTGAGAAACAATTAATGGAGCAAAATTGTACAAACAACAAGACAGAACTGAATCTGACCCACAAGAGTAATTCAAGTCTTGTTTCACCACTGAATGTTAAGATGCTACTAGTGACCATATATACAATTTAAAGCATTCAAAAACACTTGATCATTTCAAACTACAGTACAAATTTCCAAATAAATAGCCTATTCAACATAATTCATGAGAAAAATAATAATAGGGTGATTTTTAAACAGCGTTTTAGCACCCCAGAAGGTGCTAATTTGTAAAGAAAACGTTGTGTAAACGTCGTTCCACATGAGAAAATGACATTGTTTTTCATTGCTCTATTCAAATGTATTTTAATCAGCCACAATATGAGACACAATTGTGCACCTCCCTCTAGAGTTGACACAGCAAGAGTTCTGATCTTCAGAGGGAATAGGGCACAAGGATGATCACTTCCGAATGGAATTCTCCCACAGTCTTGAGCACATATTGTAGGCAAATTTAACATAAACACAACAATATGCTAAGGTGGGAAAGATTATACATATATGGAGAAATATGGAGAGAAAAAAAGAATCAATAGCATTCTGTAAAATGTTGGACAACCAGTTTATATTCCCCCAGGGTCTTGGGTACTTTCCTCATAATTCAAGGCAAGTCAAATAAACTGACAGCGATGGTTTATTAGTGACCTGTATTAAAAGTGTGTGTTTTTGACTGCAGTGGTCTACAGTGAGTGTCCACCTCTTCCTCCAGTGCTGTCTTTAAGAGGGGGCTGGTGCATTCCTGGTTTCTGGACCCGCTCAGGGTTACTAATCCCCTGCAGCTGTGTGTCTATGAGCAGCACAGCCCTGTGGGATAGATTTCTCACTGCCTACACACTAAATGACACATGTAAACTGGTCCTTGTTTTCTCTTCCTCTAGTCTGTGGAAGCTGTAATACTTTCTCATCATATTATCCCTAGACTGTACACACTTTGTCAACAGACTCTCCTTAAAACCTTAAGCCTTTTTTATGTATTGATTTATGTTATTTACAAAAAATGGCAAATTGGTTATAAATGGCAAATTGGAATAAAATGTTTCAAAAATGTTTTCTTAACAAATGATAAAAATCTTGTCTACTAACTACCAAGCCCACCACTGCCATCCACATCACTACCATTCTAACTCAAGTATTCTAACTTACAGGTATCAAACTGGGAAAGGGGTCAATATTTTAACTGCTAACAATGGAAAGTTAGTGGGGTTTTCTGTTCAGACAAGATGTGGTTAATAATGGCAGGCTGGAGGGAGAGCACAATTCACATTAATAAAGGGACCCGCGGCAGGAGCCCTCTGTTTTCCCCGCACACGGGCTCAGAGCTGTATCATAGCAGCTGGAATTTAGAAGGGTGGTGAGAACACTAACCAAAACAAACCCCACACAGAGAGCCTTTCCACCGAGGGAGCACTACACAATCCCAAAAATACTTTACAACTTTTTGTCTGTTTTCGGCAAAGATATATTATCTCAGTTTTGGCTCAAATATATATTATTTTTTTGGCTCTAAACATAATGTACAGAAAATGCCTAATAACATTTTATTTAGGAAAAAATCTCTTAGCAGTGTTATCTTACTTTCTTTCTGTTCATTTGTTAAACTTCGACACGAGAAATCACACTGGAGTTCTGAGAAATGCAAATGGAGCATTTCCTGATCTCTTCATCACGTCCTCTTCCTTTCCAGACTCCGGCATTTGAAAGGGACCCAAAGACGCTGTCTCATCCTCAATCTAGGGGACTTCCCCTGCTAGAGCTGCCAAGAGTTTCCAAAGTCGCGCCTCCAAAAGCGAGTCGTAGATATCCATCTGTGTGGACAGGTATGTCGCCCCCACACACATGTGTATCAGATGGCGCAAGAATAAGATGACTCACAGTGACTTGCTCCCTCTTTGTCTTCTATTCTTACTCTCTCTCTCCTTCTCTCTCTTTTCATTAGGAACCACTGAGCTCTTCTGCCAAACATGCAGTTCTTTGCAGTTCTGTCACCTAACAAATTCCCCAGAGGAACCAAAGAGCTTTCAGTGCCGGAACTGCTGGGAATGATACTGTACCATTAGCGTCTTTTAATTGACAGTTTGTTGAGTTTAACTGCAGGAGGTTCACAGATTTCATCGGGACATCTCTTTGATCACACAAGCTCCTACTAGAATTGAGCAGAGGAGGAAAATGCTTTATTTTTTATCTGCAAATATTTTCCTCACATAGTCTCTCACCAATACTCTTTAAAACTGAGACCTATCCCATCATCCTGCTGAGTGTCTCAGGGGAAGCTGTAATAGAGAAAATCACATATAAGGTTGGCCAATCTGGCCCTGAGTTAAACTTTTGTCACAACCTGATTGTGAGAGACCCATAGTTTCCCTCTCACTACACAGTAAGTCTAGTGTCAGCAGCTGAGGACTGTTATGCGAGCTCTCACAGTCAGCACGGACAAGGCGGGAATTAAAATTCTAAGGGTTTCTGTAGTAATTTGTTTTTCGAGAGGTCAGGGGCCACTATGGTATTAATGCTATGTGAACATTCGTGTTTCAACCGGTCCTGAAGTCACTTTCAACAAAAGAAATGATCATCATTGTGAGAGGGAACAGTATCTTGTGTCCAACATTTGAAACTACAAGAGTCCCTCTTAAATAAATATCACATGCACACACACTCCAACACACACATTCCAGTACAGTCTTTCATATGTGTTGCAACAAACAGCTTTTACACTCAGAGGCTTTTCACCTCCTAATAGCTCAGCACACCCACACCAAAGGTTCTCAGCGTAACACTTTTTTGGCTTTTGCTTAATGTTTGAGGCCCCTGTTGCATTCTCCCACCACAGACAATCATCTTTCCTTTGGCAGTGGCCTACAAAGCCTCTTCCAACTGGGACATCACTGTTATTCCTCACTTCTTAACATATGGGGCCAGGACTAAAGAAAAAGTGTGACTAAACAGGCTCATGTCTCTCTCCGACCCCCTCATCACCCACGCTTACACTACCACGACTCCCCATGTCCAGATGTATCAGAGCTACACAAGCCTCTTATCAGCACAATGTGTTTCTACTTTTCTAATCTACATAATTTATTAAGGTCAAAAAGAGAGACTGGGGAACAAAGCCATGTACAATATTATGTCTTGGCTTTATAAGCGTTGTTGAAATGAACACTGTTGCCCCGAATATATCACACGCAGCTCTCCTCGACCACGAAACTGAACTGGTACAGAATTAAAATAGGAGGGAGTGATGGATTGGTGGAAAGACACAGAGGTGGGGTGTAAGGGGGGTCACAGACTCTGTGTTAGTAGTTTGAAGCCAAAAACTATGCAAAAGAGTACCATGGGACAGTGGTACTGCACAGGACTTAGAGAAGATAGGGGGAAGAAAAATGGATAGAAAACATATAAATAGGTAGTAAAATGACATGGTACTTTTGCTAAAAACAAATAATTATGCATCCAGCATGTCCAGTTGAATAAACTGAACAAAGGAAATTTGAGCCTACAGTAGTGTAGTATCCTGATCATTATGTCTCGACTGTAGTACTTCTTGACCACCAAATCAGCATGTGCTATATAATATGTGTGTGTGCAGTATATTTCGACAGTACTACATTTGTTTTTAGCCATGTTAACTTTTGACCAGTTTAATTTAATGATATGTATGGCTCAGGTGATTGGCTAAAAACAGCATGGTGCTACTAAGATCAAGAGAAATGCTTACACAGTGGCAGGCCGTGACTTCAAAATATGCGTTCGCCGCATCATGTGAACCTATGTGCATTACGCATCATGTCAAAATATTTTCCTGCTGCACACGAGTCGAAAAGGTTTATGATAAAAGAGACGCTTGAGTTCACACCATACTCACAAGACACAAGTGCTTGGTCTACTCCTTTTCTATATCTACACAACATCCTTAGGACCTATCATACCATCAGCTCTCTTTCTCTCTCAACAGGTATTGTTTCAGAGTAGTGAACACTTGAAGAGTTCGGTTCCAAAATGCGATAAACACCATTTAAAAAAAAAATGTTTACCACCAAAATCAGTATTGTATCAGGTCTGTATTCATAATTTTACGCACAATCCAATTTCCAGCATGTTATTCTGTCATCTTTTCTCCTTTTTCCTCAAAATGGAGATAAATGCCAGTCCTCCTTCTCTGCAGAATGCAATAAATCCGCTTAACAAATCACAGCGCACCATTCCACGCATTGTAAACAGCGATGGCGGTCCATTGAATACACCTCGAATCACCCATCTACTTTGTACTTTGTGATCAACAAACAAACAAAAACAAAATAATACTTTCGATGGCATTGATAAACCTGTGGTCGTTTTCTGTGGTGGGGATGAAACGTAAGCCACTCAGGTGACAGAAAAATGTTGGCTGTTGCTTGTTCTCACAGCACAACATCCAGTATTTTACTTTAAATAAACAAAAATCGAGCAGGACTGAACATTTGATCATTGACACAAAGAGCCACATACATGACAGGCTAAATACATGATTTGACGAGTTTTACATACGTGCCTCCACGGAAGAGATCTCACAGCACGCCACTGGGCTAACCAGGTGGTGAAGTAACGAATTACAAATACTCTCATTACTGTAATGAGGTTCTTTTTCCAAGGAATTATGTATATTATACTTTATTTAGTGGTTTAAAAAGTGTACTTTTGCTTGAGTATTTTTTAAGTGCTGTAACAATACTTTTACTGAGCTACTTTTTTCTCAACTTGTTTCTAAACACGATAAATTTTTCTGTAATTTTGTAATTTTTCTGAAAATAATATTCACTTTAAATCACACATGGCAAAATGTGTGTGCGCTTTTCCGCTTTGCAGAATGGTCAGACATGAAATGAAGATGCAGACTGCTCTGTATGCTATGGTACTTTGATGTCATACCCTGATCAGTCTGTGCAGTTCAGCAGGAAGTCATACACACCCAAACTTGTGACCTCTATTTTCGACACCTGGTGCCACCAACTGTATTTTATTCATGGGTCATGGAGGATGATCAGGGGAAATGTTTTGCTTTAAGAACAAATCCAGGACACCGATGGCTGGCCTCATCCCCGCACCATCAGTTTTGCTTGTCTAAACCATTCGTAATATCAGCGTTAATTCTACATTAAATTTGAAAAAGCATGTATTCTTTAATATAGTAAAGCTAATATAATCTAGTAAGGTTAAAAAATACTTTTACCATATTTTACTATAAGTGGCAGCTGGTCAATGGGGGGCTGGGGCGCCACCCCCTTGAAGTTGGCCAGAGAGGAAAGCTATGTTAACATGTTACAAAAAAGTTAAATATATGCAAATTAATACAAAATATGTTATCATTTATTTAATGTCTCTCTTATCTGCCGGTCTCAGTTCAGTTCATGGAGATCTCTGCTGATGAGCTGATGATTTGAATCAGGTGTGTTAAATAAGGGAGACATACAAAATGTGCAGAGCAGTGGACCTCCAGGAATAACGTTGAGAACCACTGTTATAAATCAAACAGAATGATGTTTCTTGAAAAGCTAAGGTACAAGTTTTCTGTGATGGTTGAGGTTAGGGTTAGGGAATAGAATATACAGTCTGTACTGTATAAAATGCATTACATCTATGGAATGTCCCCACAAAACATGGAAACCAGAGTGTGTGTGTGTGTGTGTGTGTGTGTGTGTGTGTGTGTGTGTGTGTGTGTGTGTGTGTGTGTGTGTGTGTGTGTGTGTGTGTGTGTCTGGGGCGCAACCCAAACAAGTGTGTATGTAGGTCAGTAAGCATATGACTTGAGGCTGAGCTCTAATTGGCTGGTTCTATATCCGCATTAGGCTGCAGCACTGTTGATGTAAGCAAATCAATATTGTTGTTTACATTTTTGACATCATGTGATTGGATTGTTCTCAGAGTTTTCTAAACGCATTGTAGATTGTCATGTGACTGATAATTACACTACTGATCAGTGGAAGCAAGCAAAATATGTTGAGATGAAGGAAAATATGATATCCTTACAAAATAAGTTAAGTTGAAGAATAAATAAAGGATTAGAAGGCTTGACTTTACTGTGAGATACAACAAGCATATAGACCAGGGGTGTCAAACTCATTTTAGGCTGAGGGCCGGATAATTTGCCACGAATGCCACGAAGTGGGGCCGGATAATTTTTTTAAACCTTAGTGTGCTGATAATTGTGTTAAAATTTAACTAAACAAACCAATTAATTAATTTTTTTAGCAAGAAAACTAGAGAAACACACAGCTCTGTGAAAACTACATTTCATAAGGTCACACTCGTACTGTACATATTATACACACAAATTTACATCTGTACAAAATCCACTGCCCTTAGGTTGAAATGCTTTAATTTAACTTCTTTTGCCTTAATGCCAAAATTATTTATAAACCATTCACTTTTCTTTGGAATATTTTTGTAATGAGAACAGTCATTTAGAAAATGAAAATGCTAGATGGGGCAGTGGCCCAAACCAAAAATGGTACTATGGGGGGTGGTACTTATGGTTTTTATAAAGTATTATAAATATTATGTGTTATATTACTAGCATCAACGTAGACATGTGATTATAATGGGAAATATAATAACAAGAATTAAAGTGTGACAATCTGCAAAATATTCAATATGATTTACCTGCTGGCTTGATGGAGCTTTGAATTCATGTTTGTAATGTTGAACTGCCTTTAGCAGCCTCCCTTTCCGTTCTCTGTCGTTATTTTGTGAAGGCAAGGCATTGGTGTTTTTTTTTTTGTCTACAAAGTGTGCCAACAACAGCAAATTTAGTGTTTATATTAACTTAGATCTGATCGGGAACATTAAATCCATTAGACAAGCATTGTAACGTTAATACTAAAAATGTGGATATTTTGTTGTTGTTTGCTTGCTAAGTTGTTAGCACTTTTAGAACACCGACAGCAAATCATTACCAGAAGAAATACAAAACAAGCTAATTCTGCGGTTTAACAACTGATATAATGTAATGAATCTACCTGTTAATGCAACGAACTTTGGAAACTGTCGTCTTCGCTCTCCAGGCAGAGAGTGGACACAGAGATGCTGCGGAGCGGGCGGGAAAACACAAAGTGGATTACCGGAATCAGTTGATCTTTAGCGGAGCGGTAACAATAAAACGGCAAGATTTTTGGGCACCGTGTTTAGTCTGTTCCGCGTTTTGCTGGTTCCGCAAGTCTCTCATATTAAAAACAAACTAGACACCCGCCTGAAAGGGTTTTTAAAATATGTATCTAATATTTAATAAAACTGTATAAATCATCATGCGGGCCGGATGTTTGACACCCCTGATATAGACTAAGAGTCAAGCAAGCGCTCATACCAGCACTTGCATGTGTGACTGCCTTTGTTCTTGCTGAACAGAGATACCCTTTTGAGTGGAGTCTTTCCACCAGTGAACTAGCTTATCTATGCGTCCTTGCGAGGATGCTTTTTCGTGCGCTAATATTATTCTGCGCACATACTCGCACATCTCTCGCTCACACGTTTTTATATGAGTGGCTTAGATGTGGTTCTGAATAAATGCAACATACTTTTGAAGCTATGCTTACTACGCACCCTCTTTATAACCCTGCTCGCAATCATTAAATAAGAAATCATTAAATAAGTGAACAGCTTATGGCCAGTAGGGGCCCCCCATGCAATTGCGTGGTTTGCGTGGTGGGTAAACACGTCACTGCTCCTAAAGGTAGCATGTATGAAGAGAAAAAATTAGGGCCTAAAACTGAGCCCTGCGGTACACCGTATTTAACCTAAGAGTAACATGACTTTTCCTCATTTACATAAACAAAGTAATAGCGGTCGGTTAAATGCCGGCATAGTCTTCTAGTCTATCCAGGGTGTCCGCGCTGTAGTAAAAGGTAGTAAAGGGTAGTAAAAAGAATCTACCCATTTTAAGGCCCTTCAAAGGTAGTAAAAGGTAACAAACACAATTTAACTTGGTAGTAATTTTTTTGCTTAATATTTGTGTCTCCATGTTTTAACTTCATCTAGCATAGTGAGGAAATATATACGGTGCTAACAGGACCTGAGTGAGTCAGAGTTGATAGCAAATATAGTCACCTTATATAAGAGCGCACACACTTAACTCGTATTATTTTCTCATTCGAGGTTACGCACCCACATCACGTTGCTGCGCACGTGGTCACAAAAGCGCAACATTACACGTATTTAAGCAATGCAGTTTTATATTAAGTGATTTTAAGCCGTTGAAACACAAACAACAGTGCTATATGCGCACACTGTTTCTGTGTGAGAGGAGCGTGCAAGCCGCGCATCCACTTCTAATTGAGCTTGTGTGTATTTTTGCCGCTGTATTAGCCTTATATACACCCATGCGTCAAAATTCCTGGCTTTTGCAAGTATCCTCAAAAAAATTATCATTTAGGTCTTAAGAGAAAGAGAAAACGCATGTGTAACAGTAGATTAGATTCGGACTTTGGTCTAAACGGGGAAGTTACCTAATTTTGCTCCTGTCTGTCACTCGTGTTAATCAAACAGCATTGAGAGAAAATCTCTCACTGCTCTTAACTTAGTCACTTTTCTACCTTTACAGTTTTTTTCAGTCGCTAACAAGCATTTGTCCAATCAGTTGTCACATTTTCAAAACTCTAAACACAATTAGCACAGCATCGGTCTTTTGTGGCCATACAATTCATTCATTTCATGTCGTTTTCACACAATATGCAGTCAGTAAACACATTTCCACAATGCTTAAATTTTCTTAACAGACAAGCTATACCTCCCAACAAAATTATGGATTGTTTTCATAGCCACAATAGCAAAAACAATATTCCAAACCTTAGATACAATATAAAAACCTTTATGTTGGGTAAATTGGGCCAACCACAGCTGATTCCAGTCTGGCTTAGGTTATTTTTTCTATTACATTGATACTCATACAGTAAAAGAAGGACTTTGAGTCTGGACGAGGAAGGGTAAAAGCAAGGGGCACATGGAGAAGAGCTGGCCCAGTGAGAGGTGCAGTGAGAGGTGCATTGAGAGGTGCAGGAGCAGTGAGGTGTACAGGAGCAGTGAGAGGAGCAGTGAGAGGTGCAGGGCAGTGAGAGATGCAGTGAGAGGTGCAGTGAGAGGTGCAGGAGCAGTGTGAGATGCAGTGAGAGATGCAGTGAGAGGTGCAGGACAGTGATAGGTGCAGTGAGAGGTGCAGGACAGTGAGAGGAGGAGGGATAGGGAGAAGAGCAGGCCCAAGGAGAGGGCAATGTAGAGGTGTAAGAATGCGTGGTGGTGGCATTCCAAGGGCTGCAAGAACAGTAATCAGTGATGAAATTCTCTGATATCAGTAAGAGAGGCTGGTGAAAGAGTGCAGCCCAATTTTAGGAGGTTGCCTCCATTATACGCATCTTTCAACAAACCAACAGGTAAGTATTGCATTTTACATGGATTGTTTCTCACTTGACATGTCAATAAGGTGATACAGTAATGGATATGTAAAAAAATTTGTCCCTCTAAAGAATGCAACGTCTTCCACCCTCTTGTCAAAAATGACAAGATCAATACTGTAAAACCTTTTCTGTTCTATCATATTGTGTTTCTACTTTACCTCCTGTAGTCAAGAGTAAGGGGAAAACTGCTTTTTACTAGATTGCTTTTGAATTGTGAACATTGCTGTACATGTGGACATACAGTTCCCAACCTTGTTTTGCATGCAAATACCTGTAAAACTGAAACATAAAAGTCTATGCAGTTTTTGTAATGTCAACAATAGCCAATATTTAGAAACCTGGTGTACTTTGATTGACTGCATGCACCTTGTGAAGTGAAAAGATGTCACACAATGAAAACAGAAGATCCCAGTGCGGATAACAGAAATTTTTTTTTAAATGATAATGTGTGTAAAATGACAATAGCATGTCTGGGCTCAAAGCCACACCAAGGCAGACGGCTGGGAGTGGGGAGCACACACAGACACTGGGGCGAAGAACCACACACGCTCGGGCTCCGGCCAGACAACGAACGGTGGGAGAGAGTATATATTTGGCCAGATCACCTCACGCAGGGAGAGTCGTAGTCAACCCGGCTGCTGGCACATGAGACAGGTGGTAGAGAGGAATCCTGCGGCGGGCAGAGGGAGAGAGAGCGTTAGTGGTGCTGACGAGGGGAGCTGGACAGCTCCAATGCTGAAGGACCCTCCCACTGGACAGCGGCAAAGCCGCGATGAGCGTCCGCAGTCACAAGTGAAAGACCTGTCTATAAATCCAACTGAAGGTGAAGGCAGTCCGCAACAGACAGCAGTGAAACAGTCCAGTGAGCCGTAGGTGAAAGCAAAATCTCAGTAAATCCTCCTGGGCAGCAGAGAGCACAGATTAGAAAATGAGAAATAAATCACACAGGACAAGACTAGAAACTAGCGATGCTAGTTATGGTGAGAACATACACAGACGAACTTGCAAGGAACAAACAAACACACAGGGATTAAATACTAAACTGATTGGGCATCAAATGAATATCAGGTGAGGGACGCAGGTGAAGGAAATGACACTAATGACACCCGTGACAGAGCCGCGCACGTGTGAAACTGTCAACACAAAAACATGAACAGAGAAACAAAAATACAGCAGCCACTAAAACCAAAGTCACGACAGGACCCCCCCACGACCACCCCCAGGCGGTCCATGGGAGGGCTCACCTCGTCGCCGACGGAAGTCCACAATCAGGTCAGGGTCCAAGATGTCCCGGGCCGGTACCCAACACCTCTCCTCCGGACCATAGCCCTCCCAATCCACTAAATACTGAAAACCCCTGCCCCGCCGACGCACATCTAAAAGGGATTTAACAGTAAAAACTGGGGCACCGTCCAGAAGCTGCGGGGTGGGAGGGGTGGGAGCAGAAGGGACAGGGTTAAGGGGAGAAAAAAAAACAGGCTTCAGTTTAGACACATGAAAAACTGGATGAACCCGACCGAGAGCAGGAGGCAATCTGAGCTTAACCGTCACCGGGTTAATAACCTTTTCAATACTGTACAATGAGTTCCTGATCTGGGAAAAGAGGGGGCTGAAACCCCATGGAAGCCTCAAACGGAGACATCTTATGGGATGAAACAGGAAGAGAGTTATGTGCATTTTCTACCCAGGGTAACTGTTGGCACCAAGAGCTCGGATATTGAGATGTCAGACAGCGGAGCGCACGACCAAGATCCTGGTTAGCCCGTTCACATTGCCCGTTGGTCTGTGGGTGATAACCTGAAGACAAGCTGGCTGTGGAGCCGATCTGTCTACAGAACTCTTGCCAAAAATGGGAGATAAATTGAGGACCCCTATCAGAAACTACGTCAGAAGGCAGACCATGTAAACGAAAGACGGGTTCGATCATAATCTGAGCCGTTTCCTTGGCAGAAGGGAGCTTGGGCAGAGGGACAAAATGCGCTGCTTTAGAGAAATTACAGTGTTACCTCTAGAACTGGGTAAATTGGTAACAAAATCAATGGCTATGTGAGACCAGGGATGAGAAGGGACAGATAAGGGCTTAAGCAGACCTACTGGGGCTTGATTAGAAGCCTTATTGCGAGCACAAACCTGACAGGCTAACACAAACTGTCTGACATCGGAGCCCATAGAGGGCCACCAAAATCGCTGACGGACGGCAGCCAGCGATCTCCGAACTCCAGGATGACAGACTAACTTGGATTCGTGACCCCACCGGATGACCTCGGAACGGAGCGATTTTGGAACCCAAAGCAGACCCGCTGGGCACCCCTCTGGCACTTCCCCCTCTCGTCCGGCCTCCCTCACCCGCTGTTCGATGCCCCAACGCAGAGCGCCCACCACTCGCCCCTCTGGGAGAATGGTTTCGTCTCTGACAGAATCGGAAACATCGAACAAGCGAGAGAGAGCATCGGGTTTAGTGTTCTTTGAACCAGGCCGGTACGAGAGGATGAAGTTAAATCGGTCAAAGAAAAGTGCCCAGCGAGCCTGGCGAGACGTTAACCTTCTGGCTGAACGGATATATTCTAAATTTTTATGATCCGTCCAGACCAGAAAGGGTTCCGAGGTCCCCTCCAACCAGTGACGCCACTCACCCAAAGCCAATCTGACGGCCGGCAGCTCCCGATTACCTATGTCATAGTTCCGTTCCGCAGGGTTAAGCCGGTGTGAGAAGAAAGCGCAAGGATGCACCTAGCCATCCTTACGTGATTGCTGAGACAGAACAGCACCAACCCCGACATCTGAAACATCCACCTCAACAATGAACTGGGAGGTAGGATCTGGAATAGAAAGAACAGGAGCAGTGATAAACAGGTACTTTAAATTATCAAAGGCTTCCTGAGCCTCCTTACCCCAGACAAACCTCTCCTTGGTGGAGGTGAGAGCCATAAGGGGTTGAGCAATCCGACCAAAGTTTCTAATGAATAGCCGGTAAAAATTGGCGAACCCTAAGAAACGCAGTAATGCCTTACGAGAGTCGGGGACAGGCCACTTAGCCACCGTTCTGACTTTATCTGGATCGGGCCGTATCTCACCCTCGGCTATCACGAAACCCAGAAACGAAACCGACCTCTTATGAAACTCGCACTTCTCCGCCTTCACATATAACTTGTTCTCAAGCAATCGGCGTAAGACTCGGCGGACATGCTGAGTGTGTTCCTGCATGGAGGGAGAAAAGATGAGAATATCATCAATGTACACAAAGACAAACTTGTTAATCATGTCTCTCAGCACATCATTAACCAAAGTCTGGAAGACAGAGGGAGCGTTACAAAGCCCGAAAGGGAGAACGCAGTACTCAAAGTGTCCAGTAGGGGTATTAAATGCTGTCTTCCACTCATCGCCCTCTCTTATGCGCAATAAATGATAGGCGTTGCGCAAATCTAGCTTGGTGAAGAACCGCGCTCCCTGCAAAAGCTCAAAAGCAGAAGACATTAAAGGAAGAGGGTACTTATTCTTAACAGTAATGTCATTCAAACCCCTATAATCAATACAGGGACGTAGGGAGCCGTCCTTCTTTTTAACAAAGAAAAACCCCGCCCCTGCGGGAGAGGTGGAGGGACGGATGAGACCAGCGCGAAGGGCATCACTAATATAACGGTCCATAGCCTCTCTCTCCTGACCAGACAAAGAATAAAGTCTACCTTTAGGCGGAGAAGTGTCTGGGAGAAGTTCAATAGAACAATCGTATGACCGGTGGGGAGGAAGGGAGGTGGCCCGGGCTTTACTGAACACCTGACCGATATCGGCATATTCCGCCGGGACCCCGGTCAAATCAACCGCCGAAACCTGAGGGAGAGAAGAAACAGAACCCGAAGCAGCAGAACCAAGACAAGACACATGACACGACTGAGACCAAGCTAAAATGACATTGAGTTGCCAATCAATGGGGGATTGTGTTGTGCCAACCATGCATGCCCTAAAATAATGGGTGAAAGCGAGGAATGAAGGATGTACAACACAATCTCCTCACGATGATTGCCAGAAATAAAAAGACTTACAGAAGGAGTGCAGTGCGTGATCTGTGCCATCTGCTGATCTCTGATGGACCAGACATCCAGGGGAACCTTTAAAGGAACAGCAGGAATGCCACACTCACGAGCCAAATCCTCACTAATAAAATTGCCCTCAGCGCCCGAGTCGAGCAACACTGTGGTGGAATGATCGAGGGCAGCAAAAGACAGGGTGACAGGAAGCTGAGTGCATGAAGTCGGGGAGGATTTCCTAGAAGTAGCGCCCACCAGGACTCCCCGGTTCACCGATGGGCGGTCCCTTTTACCGGACAGGATTTGGCAAAGTGTCCCGGCTTGCCACAATAAAGACATAGGGAGTTCTGGAAGCAACGCTCTCTCTCTCTCTGCGAAAGTCGCATTCTACCCAGCTGCATGGGCTCAGTCTCCGTAGTTAAAGGAACACTGCTCTGACTGGACTGAGAGATTTCACTCTGATGGACACGATGACGCAGTCGCATAGCGACGAGGCTGGAGCGCAAATTCCAGTGAACACTGGGACAGGAACGCCCGACAGGAGGAGGGGTCACCGTCGTAAGGTGGAGGGTTGGCGGCATGGGGCTCCGAATCTCGGGAATGTTGAGTCCGGTCCAGACGTGACGAAAGCTCATTAAAGCGAGCGGACAAATCCTCCATCTCCCGGGCTGTTGTCGTGAGCTGATCGGTGTGAGCCAAGATCAAGCCCCTTGCTGAGCGATCGCTGAACGAACGGAATCTGCATCTGCGGGATCCATGGTGGCAAGTTCGTTCTGTCACACAATGAAAACAGAAGATCCCAGTGCGGATAACAGAAAAATTTATTTAAATGATAATGTGTGTAAAATGACAATAGCACGTCTGGGCTCAAAGCCACACCAAGGCAGACGGCTGGGAGTGGGGAGCCACACACAGGCACTGGGGCGAAGAACCACACACGTTCGGGCTCCGGCCAGACAACGAACGGTGGGAGAGAGTATATATTTGGCCAGATCACCTCACGCAGGGAGAGTCGTAGTCAACCCGGCTGCTGGCACACGAGACAGGTGGTAGAGAGGAATCCTGCGGCGGGCAGAGGGAGAGAGAGCGTTAGTGGTGCTGACGAGGGGAGCTGGACAGCTCCAATGATGAAGGACCCTCCCACTGGACAGCGGCAAAGCCGCGATGAGCGTCCGCAGTCACAAGTGAAAGACCTGTCTATAAATCCAACTGAAGGTGAAGGCAGTCCGCAACAGACAGCAGTGAAACAGTCCAGTGAGCCGTAGGTGAAAGCAAAATCTCAGTAAATCCTCCTGGGCAGCAGAGAGCACAGATTAGAAAATGAGAAATAAATCCAAACTAGAAACAGACACAGGACAAGACTAGAAACTAGCGATGCTAGTAATGGCGAGAACATACACAGACGAACTTGCAAGGAACAAACAAACACACAGGGATTAAATACTAAACTGATTGGGCATCAAATGAATATCAGGTGAGGGACGCAGGTGAAGGAAATGACACTAATGACACCCGTGACAGTGTGAAACTGTCAACACAAAAACATGAACAGAGAAACAAAAATACAGCAGTCACTAAAACCAAAGTCACGACAAAAGAAGTGTTATTCTTTGAAAGAATAATTTCATTTTGAGTCAGATTTCCAGTGTTTTGGTAAAGTTATTGTGTGCAGAGAAAGATTTGTTCCATTTTGAAATGAAGAGTTAGTATTTATTTAACAAAATGTGTTTTTGAGAAGAATATTATCCATTTGGCCAATTGTGTTTTGTAGGTGGAAGTCTGTGTTAAGTGTTTAGAAAAAGTATCTGAAGTATGGCTAAGCACTTGTTAGCGATTGAAAACAACTGTAATAAGATTTGTGCGTTGAATTGCACACGAGTTTGATTTAGGGTTCATATTCATACTGTATTAGAGCTATGACTGTGAACAGAACAGACCCTGAATTATTTGTTTATGTGTACTGAATAATATAAAATACAAATTAATATAATTGATATATAAACTGTGATAGTAAGTAGTAAGTGGTGCTTTGCATACCCCTCCCACACCAAAGGGCTGCTGCTTGATGTCGTGTTGGTAGTGAAAAATATTGTGAAGGTGGAAAAAAGGTAGTAAAAGGTAGTAAATTCATCTCTCTGATTCCTGCATATACCCTGCTATCGAGTAAGTTTGTATGATCTATTGTGTCAAAGGTTCCACTAAACACCACGATCTCCCTGCTGAAAAAACCAGCATCAAACCAGCATGGACCAGCATGGGAATTATGCTGATCTATGCTGGTTTAGCTGGTAGTCACAGCATACCAGCACCAAAACACAACATATGCTGGTATGACCAGCATGGGATGCTGGTGCTAATGCTGGTTTAGCTGGTGCTAAGGCTGGTTTGTTGCTGGTTTAGCTGGTGCTAATGCTGGTGCTGATGCTGGTTTGTTGCTGGTTTAGCTGGTGTTCACTAGCAAACCAGCACCAAAACACAACATATGCTGGTCTTGCTGGTATGCTGTTTTTTCAGCAGGGTGATGTTAAAAGGAGGTAGTTTGTAGCATCCAATCCTAATAACTACCAGTTTGAAAGGTTTTGGAGCGTAGCCTAGTTTTTAATGCTATTTAGTACCGGTTCTGACAATACAGGGAATACCTCTAATATACAGAATCTAATATACACAATGACAATTTGGATGATTTTATTCATTTTAAGAGCTTCTCTATTTTAGTAGCTTTAAATGACTCAAGTTCATGTGGAAATCTAGTGATCACTGTACTATTGGAAAAAGTGGTGGCAGCTTGCATAGGTTCGATATTTTCCCTAATAACCTAAATTTTGTTAGTTAAGTTCATGAAGTAGTTACTAACTTGTTGAAGGTTATGTATGTTTTGTATTAAAGAAGAAGAATCTAGGGTTATTATGTTTTTCTTTAATGAGCTTGCTGAGATGAATGATTAGTAGATCTTGCGGTTTTTAGAGCCTGTCTTTCTATCTTTTCACGCAGCATGTCATACCTCTAGATTTCTGGTCCAGAGGTTCTGACATGCTCTTACATTTGGTCTTTTTTCAGTTGCTTTAAACATATTAATGGCAAGTGTCTCATAACACTGCCTTCAGCACAAACTGGGCTACAATATTTTATGAGCTACATGTATGTACATGTTTGTATTTTTGAGAGAAAAGTGTTTATGCGTGTTTTTTTGCATGGCAAAAGTTTTCCACAAAACCCATACTAAACATGTTTTCACAAGACTTTTCTAAACAGAAGTCTAGAGTTTTTTTCATTAAAATGATGTGAAAATCATTCTGCCTACTCATTCACATAAAACAATATATTGATTTAGACACTTTTTGTTTAGAGGGGCCGTATGTGGGAAGGATTGATTGACAGCTGAGGAAACAAAAGACTCGCATAATGAGCTGCATAATGATCCTTTTGGTAGGAATGTGAGGTAACTACAGTAAAGAATGTGAGGACAAAATAAATGTATCATGTTTGTTTGTGGTTTATTAATAAGTTAACAATATAATCATAATAGAAATGAAGGTCAGTGGGACATTTTCAGTTTATTTGGAAACAAAGCCAATACAAAAACTTAACTTGTATAAACTAAGAAACTGATACACAACAGAGCTGTAAACTTAATGTGGCTCATGTTACCATATAACTTTATGTCCAAAAAGTGTGAATATGTTTTTTTTTACTTAATAGCTTTGTACTGATGAGAGGGATGCAGACCTGTAAGAGAGTTATAAAGAGCTGTTAGCATAAATTGTCCACAGAAATACCACATAATCTTACATACATAACTGATGGGTAAATATCACTGATAGCACTACATTCAGATAAACTATCATGTAAATAAACAAAATTCAGAACACCTCAGATAAACATTTGCAGTGATTAGTTTTATAAAAAGCTGTTTTCAGATGCCCATCGACTGATAGTCGCGTGTAAAGCACAATGTATGGAATTGTGTTGCACGTAAACAATATATGGAATCATATTACAGCACACACTTAAAAAATTTTGCAGTGCAGCCTTACTGAAAGTTGCCATGAAGGATACGAAAGTGAATTACTGTGTTTAACACTGTACGGCATGTAACAGTTATCCGCCATTACATAAGTTCAGGGGTCCTCGTTTGCAAACAATGAGAAAGTTTTACAATCCAAAGCGTGCAGTCTGCTGAGGTCGCTTATGTAGGCTGAACTGCACAAAGCCATAAGCATATTACATGATAGCAAATATAAATAAGGATAAACTACTTACTTCAGGAATATATCCTCCTCCAGTGCGTCCTCCATTGTTCTTCTTCTTAGGTAACGGTAAAGATAAATGCTCTTCCTCAATGTCCAGACATAAATGAAGATCTTCCTCACGTGTGTGTATAAAGTTTATCATCCAAACATGCGGTAGAGTCTTAAAATATGATAAAACTTTACACTTTGTTTGTCATTGTTTGAACTGTTTGTCTGTTCATCTGTTCATTACCACATGAACAGTGGGTACCGCCTGTGGGCCTGACCGCATTAGAGTCAGCCAGGAAAAACAATAGACTTTGCTGGAATAGACTTTGTTCAATGTTTCCGTCACAGCATCCAGGTCTTCACAGTTATCTCCTACTTGTATCATTCACTGTCAGAAATAGGGGAACAGTAGGAGTCCATTTCTGTCCCCCAAGGTACAATCTGCACAAAAGTACCCCATAGAACTCATTATTGGACCTTGAGGTACATGTATGTAACTTTTTGAGGGTCAAAAATGTATATATTTGTTCCCAAGCATTAAAAGGTACGTATATGTACCATTTCTTTTAAAGTATAAGGTACAATGTTAAGAGACAGCCTCTTGCCAATTGATTTTTTTTATTTGTTGTTCTAGACAACTTGTGTAAATCTTGTCAATAAAGTAAGTAACCATTGTGTCAATTTTGGTTTCATTTAGTTGGGCACATGGGTCTTGAAGTAGTGTTAGTTTTATTATTTTCATTGACAGTGTGTTTAATTTTAAATTTTAATTTTAATTAAAAAAAGTTAATTTCACTTAATAAAAACTGTGATATGAACTCAAAAACTTCAATTGATTAACCATAACTTAAACAGAATAAATAGTGGATAACTGAATCTCTCACACACACACCGGAAAAAACGCGCTTTTATTTTGACACTCACCCATCCCACCACATCTCACGGTCGGAGTCGAGTTTCACAGAGGCAGAGCAGGAGCAACAGGACAACACGACAGACATGAAGAACTTTAAAGCACTGGAAACTCCTTCATCGTCTTTAAAGCATTTTTTAAACTTTAAAAACGTGTTGTTTGTCGTTACTCTTCATTTTAATACTGATTCGGTTACGGTAATTTGTGTAAAGTTGTATACAGGCTCGGACTGGTAATCTGTACAACCGGGCAAATGCCCGGTGGGCCGCTCGACATGTGGGCCGGTGGCCTCCGAGATTTTTTTTTTTCATGCCAAAATGTTTAAGTTATTTATTTTCGGCCCGTCATGTATAAATGCAGTTGCATTTGGCTTTGGGGGTGGGTAATAGGAAAATATTTTCGGCTTCTTCATGACAGGTTCAGTGTGTGTTACGATCGCGCACCCATGCCCCACCCCTCAAATGGATTTGTCCAAGCAGCCGCTAGGTTTATGGGGAAATATACAGTGATGATAGCGCATCATTTAGCCTTGCACTTAAGAAAAATCATTATGGACAACAGAGGCTCCAAAAAGAAGAAAGGGGGAGCGGAGAAGATCCGCGAGAAAAAGTCGCCCAGGTATATTAACAACCGCCCAAATATATCTGGCATAACTTTTTTTTGTTCTTCCGTGATATTCACACTATTTGATAATGACATTTGAGTGCGAGCACGTGTCTCTTCCAACGAGTTCGGTATGTGTTAGCGTGCTCTCTGTTTCTCTATGAATTGGGTGTGAGCCGAGGCAAGCTCAGTGTCACGTTGTGTTTCTGAACTTGAGCAGAGTTGTATGCATTAGAGGTCTTCACAGAGGACCCGTACAGTTCCGGGTTTATGTTTTAAAGGGGCAGTTGGGTCTCGGTCGGTCCCAGTTTAATTATGCTACTTCGGGTCCTGGGTCTGATCGACCAGTCGGCGCTAAAGCTCTGGTTTCTATGGCTATAACAACTGGCTCTTGTTTTGAAAGTCACAATGCACTTTCTTTCTTATATTTTTATAAATATTATTAATTAACCATCTTTGCTTTCTGAGCAAACATTTTAGATATAAGAGATGGTAATCTTTTAATCTGCAAGAGAGAAATAGAAAGAGAGGCAGTTTTACTGCTTCTGCTCTATCTAATATAAAGTGAAGAAAGCTACATAAACCATTATAACACCGGTCACATTTATAATCTATAGACCTATTTATAATCTATAGACCTGCACTGTCTATCATTAATATACTTTACATATTATTGTATTCAATAGAGTTTGATAAAAGGGGTCATCTACACAAGTATTGCTTCATATAACAGTGCAAAAATGTTTTTGTGGTGCTTTGACAAACAGTGTCAGCTTTGTTCATGGCAAAGAGAGTTTGAGGTGGTTGAATTTTAACTATACTGTGAAATTAATATAAATGTTCAATAAATCAAAGCATTGGGTTAGAGGGGCGATTTTGGTATCGGTGGGCTTGTGTGTGGAGTGGGGGGGGGTGTCGTCGGTCCAGTGGTGGGCCGTTCCACGAGGAAATTGCCAGGGCCGAATTTTGTTCCCAGTCCGACCCTGGTTGTATACGACGAGACAACGCGACATTGACACAGCACAATGCCTCAGACTCATTTTTATGAGCAGGTTAATGTGCATTAAGTTCTGTGAGTGGAAAATTAATTTAAATTTATGTGTGTTTTCTCACAGTTTAGCGCAAACGTTTCCCGCGCAAGTTTGAATCTCTCTCAGTCAGGGGGAAGATTGACTGACTGACTGTCTACTCGCCACCAAACAGTAATTTACTTATAAAACCTTTTAAAGGTAACGTTACCACATTTATTAATTTCTTTATTATGTTGTGTGAGTACACCACAGTTATGTAAGTGGAAAATTAATTTATATTTATGTGTTTCTCTCAGTAAGGACTAACGTTAACTAACTGTCTGTCTGTCTGCTCTCTAGGGTTGTGCCGGTTTCAGAATTGGTGATGACGGTTATGACGTGAGTCAAATGTGACGGTTCGTAAAATAACCGTCGGTGGTTGGGGCGGGGGGAATTTTGCTCGTTTAAATGCTCGTGGATTGACGCGAAAGTGTCATTTTACCATAAAATCATGAATGTGATGCCAAGTGTGTTTTAAACGACTTTGAGCAATTTAACAGAAAGCAATGAAATATTTAAACAGCACACTGTTGCCAGAAGACTGCGCTGTCACTCCCAGCATAAATGAATCCTCTATCTATCATCTATTATTTTAATAATCTTCAGAGAAACAGATTTGTGCCATGGGCTTTCAATGTCTGTAATTGTGTTTGTGCTGTTCTGGTCCGTGTAATGACAGACATAAAAACAATGTGGATTAAAAAGCATCTTGAAGAGGTTTTGCTCATAAATGCATGTAAAATAAGGTAATGTGAACTTGAGATTGATATACTATTACTAAATTGCACAGTATGCGCTGCAAACGCAGCCGATGTAGAAGCACAATGGCCAAGCACAATGGCCATGCGCAGCAAACGCTCTCCGCAGACGCGCTGCTTAGTGCTCAAGCTTGCGATATAAAACCGGCGTTTGAATAAACTAGACACTGATTAGCTACTTGCTCTGCATTTATTTAAAATTAACAGCAAGACAACTAGCAGTGAATGTGCTTTCAGGAGAGTTAGTAGATTAGCATGTGAGGATTTGAACTTGAAAAGCGGAGTGTACTGACACCTTTCCGCGGTTAAAACAACATTCCTTCTTATGGTCATTCGTGTTTATGTGATGCTATAAATTAACTAGAAGGAAGAGATTATTTCAAAGGTGAGACTTTGTTTAATATGTTAAATCTTAAAAGTAACCAAAAGTAAACCTGGTCTGTCCTGTATGTCACCGCGTTGTCAGTGTCTGCTCCGCTCTGTATTTTTCACTGCGTGAGAACATGGTGGGGCGTGTAACACAGACTTTTAACAATTGTTTTAATTAGTATTTAAAAATTCTTTATGATAATGTTTTAAAAATATTTTAATAACACGGTTTTGGCAGTTTTAGCGTTCTAATGACGGTGTTCAACTATAACCGTCGGTCTCACGGTTATATAATGACTGTCACACCCCTACTGCTCTCAACCAAACAGTCATTCAAGACCTTTTAAAGGTAACGTTACCACGTTTATTCATTCATTTATTTTGTTGTGTGAGTACACCACAGTTCTGTCAACATGATCTCACAAAGTTCCGTGGGATAGTCACGGAATTTTTTGCTCATTTTTCCGTGGCATTCTCACGGATCTCCGCATATTTCCGTGGCCCTGCCACGGACTTTCTTTTCCGTGGCATTCTCACGGATTGGTTACTCAACTGCTTTTTCCTATTTTCAAACCATTGTCGCTTCGGTTTAGGGTTAGATTTGGTGTTTGCATTAGTATGTCACTTTAAGAATTTGTTTATACTATTTTTTCGGATGTATTCTTTTATATTTTCTAAACTTTAATCAATTGTTGCCTGGTGTTGGGGTTAGAGTTGGGTTTGGGTAGGGATGTCATTTTATGTAAATCTAACCCTAAACCGAAGCGACAATGGTAAGAAAATAGGACAAAACAGTTGAGTAACCAATCCGTGAGAATGCCACGGAAAAGAAAGTCCGTGGCAGGGCCACGGAAATATGCGGAGATCCGTGAGAATGCCACGGAAAAATGAGCAAAAAATTCCGTGACTATGCCAAGGAAATTCGTGAGATCAGGTTGGTTCTGTAAGTGAAAAATTAATTCATATTTATGTGTTTTCTCACAGTTTAGTGCAAACGTTTCCGCGCGCAAGTTTGAATCTCTCTCAGTCAGGGGGGAGATTGACTGACAGACTGCCTACTCACCACAAAACAGTCATTTACACAGAAACCTTTTAAAGGGAACGTTACCACATGTATTAATTTATTTATTATGTTTTTTGAGTACACCACAGTTCTGTAAGTGGAAAATTAATTTATATTTATGTGTGTTTTCTCACAGTTTAGCGCAAACGTTTCCCCCGCAAGTTTGAATCTCTCTCAGTCGGGGGGAGATTGACTGACTGACTGACAGACTACTCGCCACCAAACAGTCATTTACCCAGAAACCTTTGAAAGGTAACGTTACCACATTTATGAATTTATTTATGTTGTTTGAGTACACCACAGTTCTGTAAGTGGAAAACTAATTCATATTTATGTGTGTTTTCTCATAGTTTAGCAAAACGTTTCCTGCGCAAGTTTGGATCTTTACCATTGAGGAGACTGGCTGACTGTTCTCTACCAACCATCATTCACACGCAAAAACTTTAAAGGTACTACATTTATTTATATTGTGAGTATACCAGAATTCTGTCAGTGGAAAATGTATTCATATTTTTGTGTTTTCTCACAGATACTAATAAAAGTGCACAGTGCAGTTTTCGATCTTTATCATAAAGGAGGCTGACTGACTATCCTCTACCACCCGTCATTAACACAAGAAAAACTAAAAAAATGTTACTCCATATGGACCTATTCATAATGAGTAAATGACCTATTCATTTACTCATTATGCTGTGAGTACACCACAGTTATTACAGAGAGAATGTTTTTGGATTTATTCTTTAAATACTTTGTCACCATTAGGGTTGAATGAGGATTTTTATATAAAGCCATTTCTGTAATAATTTTTAAATGTTTGTTATTTGTTTTCATGTTATATGATATGTACTTTGAATGAATCTGTCACATGATTTGTTTCCGTCACATGACTTCTTAGTGAGCATGTCTAATTAAGGTGAGCACCTGTTATGTATTTAAAGGTGTTCCTCACTTGTGCCTGAGATTGTCCCTCTGCCAAGGGTACAAAAACTGTATCCTGAATAAATTGTGGACAACTGAATCCCTCACACACACAGACCTGCCAACCTGTACGCATTTTGCGTAGCAGGTACTCGTTTTGACCTCAAAGTACGGTGGTACGATTTGTCACTCTAAACTACGCAAAAACCTGATGACGCCCTTTGCCGCGCGAAGTACTCAAAAGAAGCAACAGAAAAACAGAAAAATATGTCCAATCATAGCACTGGGCTCATCCACCACATAGAAAGAGGGGATGATTGACAAGTCGTATGGCCAATCAGTAACAAGAGTCTGCTATCGATGGAATCACAAAATCCAGCGTGATCTCCTTCCTCTCCGCAGTTTCTGACCATCTTTTTCAATGGAGAGTCAAGACGTCTGAACCGCTAAGGTAAACTGGTCAGGGTGGATGTGCAAATAATGAAATAATGCATTAGCTTAATCCTTTGAAGTTGACGGTCGCGCGGGCTCCGTTTCATATCGTGCACTTGACCGCAAGATGCGCTAACATTACTTCTGATTTGTAAATGAGCATCATTTATAATTGAGCGCTTACGAAAAAGTACAATGATTTTACCATGGGGAGAGCATCCAGTTTTAGTCAAATAAAAACGGAAAGTTCACTCTCAGTGAAGGGAATCCACCTGACATCAGAGTGAAGCAGATTAAATTCGCTCTGAAATAACGCGCTCTTGATAATTGTCAATAAAATAAAACGTCATATACTAACCACATCAAATAAAGTTTTATAAATGGAGAATATCTCGTGTCTCGAGCGCCCACGTGATAGGTGTCTATGCCGTACTGTACTGCACTGTAAACAAATGTGCAGCATGTTACCTTGAAAGTTACCAAGAGGTGTGTGTGCGTGCATGTGCGCGTGCAATATGTTAAATTATATGTTAAAAACCCGTGTTCTGTCCTTTCGGCCGATGCTACTGTACTCAAAAAAAATTTCCAAGGTTGGCAGGTCTGCACACACACCGGAAAAAAACGCGCTTTTATTTTGACACGTGCCCATCCCCCCACATCTCACAGTCGGAGTCGAGTTTCACAGAGGCAGAGCAGGAGCAACAGGACAACATGACAGACATGAAGAACTTTAACAGGTAAGCACTGGAAGCTCCTTCATTGTCTTTAAATAATTTTTGTTATATAGGTCATTAATATTAAACCTATATAACAGAATTACAGTTTTTTTCAGTCGCTAACAAGCATTTGTCCAATCAGTTGTCACATTTTCAAAACTCTAAACACAATAAGCACAGCATCGGTCTTTTGTGGCCATACCATTAATTCATTTCATGTCGTTTTCACACAATATGCAGTCAGTAAACACATTTCCACAATGCTTACATTTTCTTAACAGACAAGCTATACCTCCCACCAAAATAATGGATTGTTTTTGTAGTATTTACAAATGCTTACACACAACATCTCACAATAGCAAAAACAATATTCCAAACCATAGATACAGTATAAAAAGCTTTATATTGGGTAAATTGGGCCAACCACAGCTGATTCCAGTCTGGCTTAGGTTATTTTTTCTTTTACATTGATACTTATACAGTAAAAGCAGGACTTTGAGGAGTGATGTTTTTGAAAACAGAAACAGACAAACACTGTTATGTCTGGACGAGGAAGCAAGGGGCACATGGAGAAGAGCAGGCCCAGTGAGAGGTGCAGTGAGAGATGCAGGTGCAGTGAGAGGAGCAGTTAGAGGTGCAGGAGCAGTGAGAGGTGCAGGGTCAGTAAGAGGAGCAGACCCAAGGAGAGCGAAATGTAGAGGTGTAAGAATGCATGGTGGT